>NC_141323.1:31999419-32266919 GCF_037954235.1 Aulostomus chinensis
TTACTGCTTCAGAAATTGACAAACAAGCACAGGCAAAAGGAGGCGGTAATTAGCTGATGCTGATGCGGTGCTCGCCAGTCACAAATCTGTGTAGAAGAAGAAGACATCACGTCATCATTTTGAAGAGTGCACCGCACGGCAGGATGTGGTTTGGGACAGCACTGCACCCTCGAAACACGCGCACTGCGCGATTGAGTACATACTTTGCTTAGAATACTCAGTTTGAAAATTTTACATATGCAGTATGGAAGTATGTGATTTGGTACACAGTAATGCAGTCATGTTACTGTGATCCAGTACAAGTGACTTTGTTTTTTTTAACATGCACACAAATATTCACAAAACTCCAGTGTTTTTATTTTTTACCTTTATTTAGTCCAAGGAAACTCACTGAGAGTGACTCACATTTGCAGGAGCACCCTGATCACATTCACAGTCATAGAACAGCAGCTGCTCAGTACCACCTCTGAGAGCCTTGCTCAAGGGCATCTTGGTGGTGTTAATGAGTGTGGCTGCTTCCTCCTACCAGTCCTGAGGATTGAACCAACAACCTTTTAGTTTCAAGTTCACTTCTCTGTCCTTCAGGCCAGTGGTTGTCTAACTCTTGAAGCAAGTACCTCCATGATGACCATGGAACAGTGTCATAGTGCCTCTGTTCAGCTGCATCAGAGGTGGACAGCATGTTTTCTCAGAGTCAGAGTGAGTCAGAGGCCAACCATCAGACAACCATAGAGAAACATGAAACACTGGAATATTTTATGAATCTGAACTTGTTTTCAAGTGTGTGTGTCAATCTGGTGAACTCTGAGGTTCCAGTGAAAAGATCCACTTGTTGCCAATTACTGCTATAAATGATGCATTGATCACTGATGAAATACAGTAAATTATATTATGAATAGTGTTTGAGAATATTTGAAAGTAAGGAGCTGGGCAGTGTCTTTGGTATCAGTGCTCTGATGCAGCAGTCAGCTGGAGCCTCTGTTGGAATCACCTTTGATAGCAATACACACTGAGCACAGGTTCCAATAGAAGACCCAGTGTGTGCTGCTCAGGGTCCAGCACAGGTAGGCCAACACACTGTTGCTGTTTGACTGAGATGCACACCAGACAGTTGTGGAATCACACACATCAGAATGTATCTTAGCATCAATCAGGGAAACGCTGGCTCTGGTTCTTCTGTGGAGGTGAGCAGCAGTGACGTGAGTTCATCCTCAGGACAACACAGGAGTTGGGAATCATTCAGCTCCTCCAGGAGCTGTGGCCTCATGACGATCTCTTCCAGGGTTTTCACACTGAACAACACCAGGGCCGGCTTTTCCTTCATCACCATTGTTATGATTTGCAGTTCCCTCCTGTCAGATCACCTGCTATTGAGCTGCTGGTGTAGCAGATGTTTGTTTTTATTTCCTGACACTCTGACTATTTCCCGTTCATCAGACTGAAAGCCTGAGGGTAGAAACTGTTTTTAGCCTGGTGGTCTCAGCATCCAGGGCTCTGTAGCATCTTCCAGAGGGGAGGGGATCAAACAGTTTGTGACTGGGGTGTGATGGGTCAGCAGAGATGGTGCCTGTCCGTTTCCTGACCCTGGACCGATAAAGGTCCTGGATGACAGGTAGGTCGGCCCCCATGATTCTCTCTGCTGACCCGATTGTTCGTTGCAGTCTGATCCTGTCTTGTTTGGTGGCCGATCCAAACCAGAGTGATGGCTGTGAACAGGACAGACTGAATGATTGTAGTATAGAAGATGATCAGCAGCTCCTGTGGCAGGTTCAACTTCCTGAGCTGTCACAGGAAGTCCAACCTCTGCTGAGCTTTTTTTCTGGACAGTGTCCATGTTAGAGGTGGACTTCAGGTTCTTGGAGATTGTGGTTCCCAGGAACTTGAACATGCCCTCAGGAGACACTGTGTGGTTGAGGATGGTGAGGGGGGAGAGTGTGGGTGGGCTTCTCCTGAAGTCCACTGTCATCTCCACATTCTTGAGCAGGTTCAGCTCCAGGTGGTTCAGACTGCCCCAGTGGACCAGCTGCTCCACCTCCTGTCTGAAAGCAGACTTGGAACCATCCTTGATTGATACAGATATGTATTTTCTTTCAAAATTGTTTGCTATTTTTTCTATAGTATTCATTGTTTCAAAACAATTTTGACTTGTTTAACTTTCCAAAAGATATTTGGGTTTTCCACAGTTTGAGAATCACAACTTTAGGCTGCCACTGCTAGGATCTGAAAATGGTGGTGATGATAACGTAAACTAGAGATTCCAGTTGTGTTCTCTGGTATCCACATGTGGGATATTAGATGGTTTAGGGAGGAAAGAGCAGGAATCATGATTCCCAGCTTCAATAATCACATGAATTATTTCAAAGAGGATAAATTCCTTCCAATTCTATATTTTCCTTCTCACTCTCAGGATAAATTCCTTGGAAATCTGTGTTTTCCTGTCTCATTTCCAGGGTTTGCTAGTTAACATGTCAGAGGCATGAACAGGTGAGTTCATGTTAACATGAATTCATTCTCATCATGAATCTGCCTCTTGTTGTCTTTGTCAGAGTCTGTCAGGCTGGTGGACGGGTCGAACCTTTGCTCTGGCAGACTGGAGGTGAAATCTAACCAGCTGTGGTCCTCGGTGTGTGAAGAGGACTTTGACATGCAGGATGCAGAGGTGCTGTGTGGAGAGCTGAGATGTGGGACACCTTCAGTCCTGGAGGGGGGACTTTTTGGACCAGCAGAGTCTCCATTCTGGACTCAGGTGTTCCAGTGTGAGGGCCATGAATCTTCCCTCCTGGACTGTGGACGCTCAGGGTCTGGAAACACCTGCTCACCTGGCAAATCAGTTGGACTCATCTGCTCAGGTGGAGCTTTGGTTCAGGTCCTCCTCTGTCCTGTTGCATATTCATGTATTAATGATGCTCTTGTCTCTGCTCAGATGCTGATGATGTCAGGTTGGTGGGAGGAGCAAACCACTGTGCTGGTAGACTGGAGGTGAAACACCTGGGAGAGTGGAGAGCAGCAGAGACAGACCGGTCCTGGACCCTGAAGGAAACAGCTGTGATATGTAGATGGCTGGACTGTGGTTCTGCTGTCTCAACACAGCAGAGAGACGAGTCCTCAGAACGACTCATGTGGTTCATCGACTCTGAGTGTGTTCAGTCTACATCAACACTGAAGGAGTGTGTGAGATCATGGAACTCTTCTGGTTCCTTCATCCAGGAAATCACCTGCTCAGGTAACATTATTGACACTAACAGTCATGTGACTGAGATCCAGGACAAGTTGACTTTGGCTGTTTACATGAACACAAATATTCCTCTATTATTCTGACAATGATGATATCCCATTTTTAACCTTTATTTAACCAGAGGAAACTCCCTGAGTGACTCACATTTGCAGCACCACTCTGATAATGTTCTTGAAAACAACACAAGCTGCTCAGTACAGCCACTGAGGGCCTTGCTCAAGGGCCCCATGGTGGTGGTAGTGAGGGAGGCAGCAGTGCTGCTTGTAGCTCAATCCTGGTGAGACAAAGGTGAAGTGTACTGATGTTTCCAGTAGCTTTTTAATCTGTTCAGCTTTCAGTTGTATTTTAACCTAATTTACTGTCTCTCTGTTTCATTTTTGTGTTCAGAAAAAAACCTTCAGAGCTAAAAGACAGATAAATGAAATGAAATCAGTTCTTAATAAAAACACAAATTTTAAACGTCAGATGTGCAACATGAACAATCTTCAAAACAATGAATCACAAAAATGAGTCATGTTCACCCATAGTGTGCTCATGTGATGAGGTAGAGAAGCTAACAAGACTGAGAAACAGTTGTGACCAAAGCTCATGGTTTTAGACTCCATTGGTTTCCATCAGTCTGCAGGTGAGCCCACTCACTGTCTCAGTCACACCCTCAACCTCGTCCTGTCGTATGGAATTGAAGCCGAAAATCAAGTTGTATTTCCACAGAACTCTTTTTAATCCCCGTCCCAATCTGTCCATCAGTCTCTTCCACTTTCTCTCTGTCTTTACATCTGTCCCTCTCTTTCCTCCTGTTTATCTGTCTTCCTCCCTTTTCTGTCTTGTCCTGCTCTCCTGCTCTCTTTCCCCCTGCTATTCAAAGCAGAAGGCCGTTCCTGTTGAGCCTGGATCTGCTCGACGTTCCTGCCTGTTAAAAGGAAGGCTTTTGTCACTGCTTTTGTGCCTGCTGATGGAGAATTGTTGGGTGTAGATTCATTGAAGAAGTTTGGTGCTGGACCTGCTGTACTTGTAAAGTGTCATGAGATAACTTTTGTAGTGATTTGGCTCAATACAAATAAAAGTGACTTGACTTGACTGATGTCAGCATAGCCTTTACCTCAACACACAGATACAAAAACCCCACCCAAAACACAGAACATGGCATCAAACAGAACAATGACAGAAGACCTTGTTCTCATTCCAACTTGGCGCTTCAAAGTTTTGAATGATTCCTACATGTTAGGAGCCTCGACTAAAAAAAGGCCTTAAGAAAATAAAAGCTCACAGAGTTTAACCCCAATAAAAGCCTATCAGATTCATTTACACTCCTTCTTCCTGCCTCTCCTGATGATTGAACTGACAACCCTCCCATCACAAGTTCACTTCTCTATGTGGTCAGGATGCTGATGTAAACCAGAGATTCCAGTTGAGTTCTCTGATTTAGAAATGTGGGATATTAAATCCTGGGATATTAGGTTCAGTGAGAAATGAGCAGGAATATTGTTTCCCAGTTTCAACAATCACATGAATTTTTCCAAGGAGGATAAATTCCTAGGAAATCTTTTTTCCTGTCTCATTTACAGGATTTGCTAGTTAACATGTCAGAGGCATGAACAGGTGAGTTCATGTTGACATGAATTCATTCTCATCATGAAACTGCCTCTTGTTGTCTTTTTCAGAGTCTGTCAGGCTGGTGGACGGGTCGGAACTTTGCTCTGGCAGACTGGAGGTGAAATCTAACCAGCTGTGGTCCTCAGTGTGTGAAGAGAACTTTGACATGCAGGATGCAGAGGTGCTGTGTGGAGAGCTGAGATGTGGGACACCTTCAGTCCTGGAGGGGGCACTTTTTGGACCAGCAGAGTCTCCATTCTGGACTCAGGTGTTCCAGTGTGAGGGCCATGAATCTTCCCTCCTGGACTGTGGACGCTCAGGGTCTGGAAACACCTGCTCACCTGGCAAATCAGTTGGACTCATCTGCTCAGGTGCAGCTTTGGTTCAGGTCCTCCTCCATCCTGTTGCATATTCATGTATTAATGATGCTCTTGTCTCTGCTCAGATGCTGATGATGTCAGGTTGGTGGGAGGAGCAAACCACTGTGCTGGTAGACTGGAGGTAAAACACCTGGGAGAGTGGAGAGCAGCAAAGACAGACTGGTCCTGGACCCTGAAGGAAACAGCTGTGATATGTAGACGGCTGGACTGTGGTTCTGCTGTCTCAACACAGCAGAGAGACGAGTCCTCAGAACGACTCGTGTGGTTCATCGACTCTGAGTGTGTTCAGTCTAAATCAACACTGAAGGAGTGTGTGAGATCATGGAACTCTCCTGGTTTCACCATCCAGGAAATCACCTGCTCAGGTAACATTATTGACAGTAACAGTCATGTGACTGAGATCCAGGACAAGTTGTCTTTGGCTGTTTACATGAACACAAATATTCTTCTATTATTCTGACAATGATGATATTCCATTTTTTAACCTTTATTTAACCAGAAGAAACTCCCTGAGTGACTCACATTTGCAGCATCACTCTGATAATGTTCACAAAAACCAAATCAAGCTGCTCAGTTCATCTACTGAGGGCCTTGCTCAAGGGCACCTCAGTGGTGTTCATGAGGGAGGCAGCAGTGCTGCTTGTAGCTCAATCCTGGTGAGACAAAGGTGAAGTGCACTGATGTTTCCAGAAGCTTTTTAATCTGTTCAGCACTCAGCAGGAATTTAACATAATTTACTGTCTGTTTCATCCTTTTCTTCAGGAAAAACCCTCAAGAGCTAAAAGACAGATAAATGAAATTAGCTCTTTTTTTAAACGTCAGATCTGCAACATAAACAATCTTCACAACAACGAACCACAAAAATTAGTCAAGTTCACCCATAGTGTGCTCACGTGGTGAGGTAGAGAAGCTAACAAGACTGAGAAACAGTTGTGAGAGAAGCTCCTGTTAGCATAGCCTTCATCTCAACACTCAATCAAGTTCACTGATTCCCATAAATTGATATCAAACAAATGAAACACAGAGTTCCTTGTTCCAGTTCCAGCCAGGAGCTTCAAAATGCTGCCTGCCAGATGTGCAGGAACTTAACTGGATGCTCTTCAATATAAAAGCCTCAACTCCTGAGAATTGCCTTAACAAAATAAAAGCCCACGGGAAAATTTCCCTCAGAAATGGACCGACATTAGAGTCATTTACACTGCTTCTTCCTGCAAATCCTGAGGATTGAACCAGCAACCTTCCAATCACAAGGCAATTTTCTTTCCTTTTGGTAACATGTTAGGGTTTAGGGTTGAGGATTGTGTGGGAGACCCAAATGCAGACAATTTTGGGAGGTGCACAAAAGAGGTTTATTGAAGCTGGGTGACTGGGGGCTAGACGTGGCGTGAGGGCGAAGGCTTGAGACGTGGCGTGAGGGCGGAGACGTGGCGTGAGGGCGGAGACAAGACGTGAGGCTGGAGGCTTGACCGGTGACTGATGAACTTGACAGTATACAAGACAGAACAATCAGCGACGACAGCGACATCATCAACAACAATGACCCAACAACCTAACAGGGGAAAACACACGGGTTAAATACGAGAGGGGAAACAAGACACAGGTGGTGCAATCAACCAGGTGAGACACATGAGGTAATCACAGGAGGGAGGTCAGGAAGACAGGACATGACTACAAAATAAAACAGGAAGCACGAGACAGGGATCGTGACATAACCAGTGCTCAATTTTGCAAGGGTCCAGAAGGTGATGAAAACCAGAGATTCCAGTTGTGTTCTCTGATTGACACATGTGGGATATTAGATGATATAAGATCAACAGGGCGGCTCTATGGGGAAGCAAGATCTGTCTCAAACAAATGTCCTGCCCCCTCAAATCAAAATTTTAGAAGTAAAAAAAAAACACATTTCGATATACGTACAAAATTGATATATTCTGAGTTGACAAAATTATCTGCAGTAGCAGAAAAAATGCAAAAAAAGGTGTGTGATACAGTCTCAGCTTCCTCTCATCTCCCTGTCACTCAGCTGCACGCACATCTGTATTTGTAGAGTCAACTGAGGACCAGCCCGTTGTTCTTCTCACTGTTTGACTCTGTAAGAGAAGTGTTTCTTTCTGGATCCCACAAGCACCACAGTGAGCTGGTCTGCTGCATGGAGCCAACAAAGACCTTCAATGTTGTTGGTTGTCGAGATCTGGATGGATGTTTTATTTTATTCTTTATTTTATTTATTTATTTATTTTCTATTGATCGGTTTTGTTTTTCAAGACTTGGTGAAGGGATTTTTCTTTAATAACCTGGCCTACCCTTTTTGTTTTGTTGACATTGGCAATAATGATAAGTGTTATTGTTGGGTTTGAATATATTTGATTCAGGCCATCCAATGAAGGTAGATGTCAAGATTTAGTTGTTGTCATCCTAAGCAATGTTTTTTGTTTTTTTTTAGTTTTTGTTCTTTTCTCTTTTTAATTTTGCCCCGAGGTATTGCCACCTCATCAGGGTCAGGGGGTTTGTGGGCCTCAGTGACCTGAAGAGTTACACCAGCAGAAGCTTAGCCTTCAGGTGGGACAAGTGGGACCAAGTGGGACCGGTCTTAGGGTAAAGGTTTAATAAAGAGCAATCAAACTACATGATAATATCAGTTATCCAGAGAACCACCTACCCACCCAACACCGCCACCACACCATTTCCCCACATCTGTTGCCGCCCTTTGCCCCCTTCACATTTCCATTTCATGGAAATCTATGTTTTCCTGTCTCATTTCCAGGGTTTGCTAGTTAACATGTCAGAGGCATGAACAGGTGAGTTCATGTTAACATGAATTCATTCTCATCATGAATCTGCCTCTTGTTGTCTTTTTCAGAGTCTGTCAGGCTGGTGGATGGGTCGGACCTTTGTTCTGGAAGACTGGAGGTGAAATCTAACCAGCTGTGGTCCTCGGTGTGTGAAGAGGACTTTGACATGCAGGATGCAGAGGTGCTGTGTGGAGAGCTGAGATGTGGGACACCTTCAGTCCTGGAGGGGGCACTTTTTGGACCAGCAGAGTCTCCATTCTGGGCTCAGGTGTTCCAGTGTGAGGGCCATGAATCTTCCCTCCTGGACTGTGGACGCTCAGGGTCTGGAAACACCTGCTCACCTGGCAAATCAGTTGGACTCATCTGCTCAGGTGCAGCTTTGGTTCAGGTCCACTTCCGTCCTGTTGCATGTTCATGTATTAATGATGCTCTTGTCTCTGCTCAGATGCTGATGATGTCAGGTTGGTGGGAGGAGCAAACCACTGTGCTGGTAGACTGGAGGTGAAACACCTGGGAGAGTGGAGAGCAGCAGAGACAGACCGGTCCTGGACCCTGAAGGAAACAGCTGTGATATGTAGATGGCTGGACTGTGGTTCTGCTGTCTCAACACAGGAGAGAGACGAGTCCTCAGAACGACTCATGTGGTTCATCAACTCTGAGCGTGTTCAGTCTACATCAACACTGAAGGAGTGTGTGAGATCATGGAACTCTTCTGGTTCCTCCATCCTGGAAATCACCTGCTCAGGTAACATTATTGACAGTAACAGTCATGTGACTGAGATCCAGGAGAAGTTGTCTTTGGCTGTTTACATGAACACAAATATTCTTCTATTATTCTGACAATGATGATATCCCATTTTTAACCTTTATTTAACCAGAGGAAACTCCCTGAGTGACTCACATTTGCAGCATCACTCTGATAATGTTCACAAAAACCAAATCAAGCTGCTCAGTTCATCTACTGAGGGCCTTGCTCAAGGGCACCTCAGTGGTTTTCATGAGGGAGGCAGCAGTGCTGCTTGTAGCTCAATCCTGGCCAGACAAAGGTGAAGTGCACTGATGTTTCCAGTAGCTTTTTAATCTGTTCAGCACTCAGCAGGATTTTAACATAATTTACTGTCTGTTTCATCCTTTTCTTCAGGAAAAACCCTCAAGTGCTAAAAGACAGATAAATGAAATTAGCTCTTTTTTTAAATGTCAGATCTGCAACATAAACAATCTTCACAACAACGAACCACAAAAATTAGTCAAGTTCACCCATAGTGTGCTCACGTGGTGAGGTAGAGAAGCTAACAAGACTGAGAAACAGTTGTGAGAGAAGCTCCTGTTAGCATAGCCTTCATCTCAACACTCAATCAAGTTCATTGATTCCCATAAATTGACATCAAACAAATGAAACACAGAGTTCCTTGTTCCATTTCCAGCCAGGAGCTTCAAAATGCTGCCTGCCAGATGTGCAGGAACTTAACTGGACGCTCTTCAATATAAAAGCCTCAACTCCTGAGAATTGCCTTAACAAAATAAAAGCCCACGGGAAATTTTCCCTCAGAAATGGACCGACATTAGAGTCATTTACACTCTCTTCCTGCAAATCCTGAGGATTGAACCAGCAACCTTCCAATCACAAGGCAATTTTCTTTCCTTTTCGTAACATGTCAGTTTTGGGGGTTGAGGATGGTGTGGGAGACCCAAATGCAGACAATTTTGGGAGGTGCACAAAAGAGGTTTATTGAAGCTGGGTGACTGGGGGCTAGACGTGGCGTGAGGGCGAAGGCTTGAGACGTGGCGTGAGGGCGGAGACGTGGCGTGAGGGCGGAGACAAGACGTGAGGCTGGAGGCTTGACCGGTGACTGATGAACTTGACAGTATACAAGACAGAACAATCAGCGACGACAGCGACATCATCAACAACAACAACAATGACCCAACAACCTAACAGGGGAAAACACACGGGTTAAATACGAGAGGGGAAACAAGACACAGGTGGTGCAATCAACCAGGTGAGACACATGAGGTAATCACAGGAGGGAGGTCAGGAAGACAGGACATGACTACAAAATAAAACAGGAAGCACGAGACAGGGATCGTGACATAACCAGTGCTCAATTTTGCAAGGGTCCAGAAGGTGATGAAAACCAGAGATTCCAGTTGTGTTCTCTGATTGACACATGTGGGATATTAGATGATATAAGATCAACAGGGCGGCTCTATGGGGAAGCAAGATCTGTCTCAAACAAATGTCCTGCCCCCTCAAATCAAAATTTTAGAAGTAAAAAAAAAAACACATTTTGATATACGTACAAAATTGATATATTATGAGTTGACAAAATTATCTGCAGTAGCAGAAAAAATGCAAAAAAAGGTGTGTGATACAGTCTCAGCTTCCTCTCATCTCCCTGTCACTCAGCTGCACGCACATCTGTATTTGTAGAGTCAACTGAGGACCAGCCCATTGTTCTTCTCACTGTTTGACTCTGTAAGAGAAGTGTTTCTTTCTGGATCCCACAAGCAACACAGTGAGCTGGTCTGCTGCATGGAGCCAACAAAGACCTTCAATGTTGTTGATTGTCGAGATCTGGATGGATGTTTTATTTTATTCTTTATTTTATTTATTTATTTATTTTCTATTGATCGGTTTTGTTTTTCAAGACTTGGTGAAGGGATTTTTCTTTAATAACCTGGCCTACCCTTTTTGTTTTGTTGACATTGGCAATAATGATAAGTGTTATTGTTGGGTTTGAATATATTTGATACAGGCCATCCAATGAAGGTAGATGTCAAGATTTAGTTGTTGTCATCCTAAGAAATGTTTTTTTGTTTTTTGTTTTTGTTTTTGTTTTCTTTTTTTTAATTTTGCCCCGAGGTATTGCCACCTCATCAGGGTCAGGGGGTTTGTGGGCCTCAGTGACCTGAAGAGTTACACCAGCAGAAGCTTAGCCTTCAGGTGGGACAAGTTGGACCAAGAGGGACCGGTCTTAGGGTAAAGGTCTGATAAAGAGCAATCAAACTACATGATAATATCAGTTATCCAGAGAACCACCTACCCCCCCCCCCCCCCAACACCGCCACCACACCATTTTCCCACATGTGTTGCCACCCTTTGCCCCCTTCACATTTCCATCTGCCCCCTTATATGTGACTGTCTAGAACCAGCCCTGTTGGATCACATGAATTATTTCAAGGATGATAAATTCCTTGGAAATTTGTGTCTTCCTGTCTCATTTCCAGGGTTTGCTAGTTAACATGTCAGAGGCATGAACAGGTGAGTTCATGTTGACATGAATTCATTCTCATCATGAATCTGTCTCTTGTTGTCTTTTTCAGAGTCTGTCAGGCTGGTGGACGGGTCGAACCTTTGCTCTGGCAGACTGGAGGTGAAATCTAACCAGCTGTGGTCCTCGGTGTGTGAAGAGGACTTTGACATGCAGGATGCAGAGGTGCTGTGTGGAGAGCTGAGATGTGGGACACCTTCAGTCCTGGAGGGGGGACTTTTTGGACCAGCAGAGTCTCCATTCTGGACTCAGGTGTTCCAGTGTGAGGGCCATGAATCTTCCCTCCTGGACTGTGGACACTCAGGGTCTGGAAACACCTGCTCAACTGGCAAATCAGTTGGACTCATCTGCTCAGGTGCAGCTTTGGTTCAGGTCCTCCTCTGTCCTGTTGCATATTCATGTATTAATGATGCTCTTGTCTCTGCTCAGATGCTGATGATGTCAGGTTGGTGGGAGGAGCAAACCACTGTGCTGGTAGACTGGAGGTGAAACACCTGGGAGAGTGGAGAGAAGCAGAGACAGACTGGTCCTGGACCCTGAAGGAAACAGCTGTGATATGTAGATGGCTGGACTGTGGTTCTGCTGTCTCAACACAGCAGAGAGACGAGTCCTCAGAACGACTCGTGTGGTTCATCGACTCTGAGTGTGTTCAGTCTACATCAACACTGAAGGAGTGTGTGAGATCATGGAACTCTCCTGGTTCCACCATCCAGGAAATCACCTGCTCAGGTAACATTATTGACACTAACAGTCATGTGACTGAGATCCAGGACAAGTTGACTTTGGCTGTTTACATGAACACAAATATTCTTCTATTATTCTGACAATGATGATATTCCCTTTTTTAACCTTTATTTAACCAGAGGAAACTCACTGAGGGACTCACATTTGCAGCATCACTCTGATAATGTTCATTATCACATAAAACAAGGTGCTCAGTTCAGCCACTGAGGGCCTTGCTCAAGGGCCCCATGGTGGTGGCAGTGAGGGAGGCAGCAGTGCTGCTTGTAGCTCAATCCTGGTGAGACAAAGGTGAAGTGTACTGATGTTTCCAGTCGCTTTTTAATCTGTTCAGCTTTCAGTTGTATTTTAACATAATTTACTGTCTCTCTGTTTCATTTTTGTCTTCAGAAAAAAACCTTCAGAGCTAAAAGACAGATAAATGAAATAAATTTATTTCTTAGAAAAACAACAATTTTAAACGTCAGATGTGCAACATGAACAATCTACACAACAACAAACCACAAAAATTAGTCATGTTCACCCATAGTTTGCTCATGTGGTGAGGTAGAGAAGCTAACAAGACTGAGAAACAGTTGTGAGAGAAGCTCCTGTTAGCATAGCCTTCATCTCAACACTCAATCAAGTTCACTGATTCCCATAAATTGACATCAAACAAATGAAACACAGAGTTCCTTGTTCCAGTTCCAGCCAGGAGCTTCAGTGTCTTAAACAGGATCAGCACACATCAGGAAAACCCTGTTTAACCTCACTTCATTCTGTGAAGGCATCAAATTGCTGCCTGCCAGATGTGCAAAACAGGAACGTAACTGGATTCCCTTCAAAATAAAATTCTCAAATCCTGAAAATTACCTGAACAAATTAAAACCCCTCAGGAAATTTTCCCTCAGAAACAGACCTACATGAGAGTCATTTACACTGCTTCTTCCTGCAAATCCTGAGGATTGAACCAGCAACCCTCCAATCACAAGTTAATATTTCTTAACTTCAAGCCACCAGTGCTCAAATTTGACAAGGGTTAAGATGGTGATGAAAACCAGAGATTCCAGTTGTGTTCTCTGATTTATACGTGTGGGATTTCAGATGATATAAGAGCATGTGAATTATTTCAAAGAGGATAAATTCCTTGCAATTCTAAATTTTCTTTTTCATTCTCAGGTTAAATTCCTTGGAAATCTGTGTTTTCCTGTCTCATTTCCAGGGTTTGCTAGTTAACATGTCAGAGGCATGAACAGGTGAGTTCATGTTAACATGAATTCATTCTCATCATGAATCTGCCTCTTGTTGTCTTTGTCAGAGTCTGTCAGGCTGGTGGACGGGTCGAACCTTTGCTCTGGCAGACTGGAGGTGAAATCTAACCAGCTGTGGTCCTCAGTGTGTGAAGAGGACTTTGACATGCAGGATGCAGAGGTGCTGTGTGGAGAGCTGAGATGTGGGACACCTTCAGTCCTGGAGGGGGGACTTTTTGGACCAGCAGAGTCTCCATTCTGGACTCAGGCGTTCCAGTGTGAGGGCCATGAATCTTCCCTCCTGGACTGTGGACGCTCAGGGTCTGGAAACACCTGCTCACCTGGCAAATCAGTTGGACTCATCTGCTCAGGTGGAGCTTTGGTTCAGGTCCTCCTCCGTCCTGTTTCATATTCATGTATTAATGATGCTCTTGTCTCTGCTCAGATGCTGATGATGTCAGGTTGGTGGGAGGAGCAAACCACTGTGCTGGTAGACTGGAGGTGAAACACCTGGGAGAGTGGAGAGCAGCAGAGACAGACCGGTCCTGGACCCTGAAGGAAACAGCTGTGATATGTAGATGGCTGGACTGTGGTTCTGCTGTCTCAACACAGCACAGAGACGAGTCCTCAGAACGACTCGTGTGGTTCATCAAATCTGAGTGTGTTCAGTCTACATCAACACTGAAGGAGTGTGTGAGATCATGGAACTCTTCTGGTTCCACCATCCAGGAAATCACCTGCTCAGGTAACATTATTGACACTAACAGTCATGTGACTGAGATCCAGGAAAAGTTGTCTTTGGCTGTTTACATGAACACAAATATTCCTCTGTTATTCTGACAATGATGAGATCCTGAATTTGATGAGGGTCATGTTGATGATGTGAAATACGGAGTCCAGATGTTTCACTTCAAGCAGAGAGACCAAGTTGTCTCAAATACGAGTGTGTGTTTGTGTGTGTGTGTGTGTGTGTATGTGTTTGTGTGTTTTGGGGGTTCAGCCTCATCAAGCAATAACAAGAGGAAGGTGAGTCAGGAAGGGAAGTTTCATGGTTCTTGTTTTTTCCGATGAGTTTCAGCAGGATTAGTAGCTGAGAAAAATGGGTGAATATTAGAATGATGATTTCCTGATGTCTCCACAGAGTCTGTCAGGCTGGTGGGGGGGTCCAGTCTGTGCACAGGCAGACTGGAGGTGAAGTCTAACCAGTCATGGTCCTCTGTGTGTGAGGAGGATTTTGGCCTGCAGGATGCAGAGGTGGTGTGTAGAGAGTTGGGGTGTGGGGCTCCGTCCCTCCTCCACGGGGGCCCGTATACAGACATGGAGACCCCAGTCATGGCAGCAAAGTTCCAGTGTGGTGGAGATGAATCTGCTCTGCTAAACTGTGGAAGGTCTGGCTCAGTGAGGAAGACCTGCTTACCTGGGAAAAGCGTTGGCCTCGTCTGCTCAGGTGAAGGTCATAGATCTGCTTCATCCCACTGCTTTGCTTCTACCACTCATGATTCCTGTGTCTGCTCAGAGCCTGATGGAGTCAGGATGGTGGGAGAGCCCAGTCGCTGTGCTGGGACCCTGGAGATCAAACACCAGGGAGAGTGGAGACCAGCGGCCCCTGGGGGTCCTGAATGGCTCCACCAGTCTGCCTCTGCAGTGTGTAGACGGATGAATTGTGGCTCTGCTGCTTTAACAAATAAAAGACAGAACTCGCGATCCAGGCCTGTGTGGTGGATCAGGTCTTCTTGTGTCCAGTCAGCATCTGGACTGCAGGAGTGTGTAGTGGAGACTGATGAAGTTCATAGTGCTTCCAGTCTGATGGTGGTGTGCTCAGGTAAAACTGGACATTCCAAACAAGCTGCTGCTTCCTCGATGACACCAGCACATCTGCTGATTCAGCCTTTCTTCTGCTCCCCCCTCCACAGATTTGCTGGTCCAGCCAAACATCTCCTTCTCTGCCTTCACTGACGGCGTCTCTGAGGTGAGGCAGCAGGAGACTCTGCTGCTCCGGGGCTCCAACTTCACCATCAGTTGCTCTGTTGAACCACAGTACCCAGGAGGCCTGTTCCAGCTCATCTTCTCCACCTCCAGCACAGCACAGAACTACACCCTACCAGCGCTCAAGTACTCCGCCCAGTTCCTGTTCTCAGCAGCAGACCACACCCACCGAGGGAACTACAAATGTGTTTATCACCTGTCCCATGTTTTCCCCCATCACTTCTCCTCTGAGAGCCAGGAGCTCCACCTCATCATAGCAGGTGACAACAGGACCAGCTGGAGTCAGACAGAAGAATGTGACCCTGACTACATTTACATGCACTTTCTACTCCTCTGTTCTCCTGCTTCTTGTTTTTAGCCTGAAAATGACAACATTCTGATGAAGCTGTTTACATGACTATGGAAAATAGTCCAGCTAGCTAATTCTAACTAGCTAGGCTAGTCTGAGAGATGAAGGGCGGAGCTAAAGTTTACTGTCAAATTGATCATTTTCTTGACAGTCCAACAGGCTCCTTAAGAACAACTTTGGACTCAAATGCCCCGTTAAAAAAGAAATCTATAAGTCCAAGGAAACAAGCACCTTGGTACAATTCAGAAAGCAGACACCTGTAAAGTGTCATGAGATAACTTTTGTTGTGATTTGGCGCAATATAGATAAAACTGACTTGACTTGTCATTTGTTTGTCTCCCGTCCAGTTAAAGTGTCTCACACTGTGAGACTCTACAGTTTTAATTCCTCCTGAAGTTCATTCATGACAGAAAAGCCTCAAACCTAAATAATATTGGTCTGTCCTACGTTTTCATTGAGAAATGCTCAGTTTTGAAAACCCACCCAGAAAAAACTCTTTCTAGAATCCTGATTAAATCTGGACTGTTGTCATTTTCAGAATAACAGTGGAACGATGGCGGACGTGTAAAAATAGTCTGTGTTAAATGAATCCACCAACCTTCTGGGAAATATGCTTCTTGTCCATCATCCCCAGAACCAGACAAGGAGACAGAGACTCTTCTCTAGAGAGCTGAGACCCTCGCTAGTTAGCTTAGCACATTGAATCGTAGCGGTTGGGAAGTGTTAGCAAGTGTTAATAGTTTCTCCAGAAACATTTGTTCGTCCTATCATTTGCTCACGTGAAGGTCCCACTTCAAACTCAGTGTCAGAACGAACCTGACAGGAAACGATCTCGTTGCAAGAGGCCCCAGACTTGAACTGGACAGTTTGAACAAACAGGAAACAAAGAGAGAGGAAACTGCATGAGGTTCAACACGTTGGTGAAATCAAACCAAGAATGTTGTAATTACATGTTCTGTGTGTCCATGAGGGAGCTGAGACCAGCAGAGACCAGCAGACCATGAGTTAGCTTAGCATAATGAATGGTAGTGAGTGGGAAGTGTTAGCATCAACTGTCTCAGGATCATGATGTTGGTTTGTCCTGCAGTCCTCCTCCTCCTCCTCCTCACCCTCTCTTCCAATGTCGGCCATGATCAGTAGCAGCAGTCGCTCTCCTGCTCCAACAAACATTTGGTTTTGGTGGCCAAATCACTGCTCCCATTCAGGAAAGTAGTCTCAGCTATGTGTCTGATTCTAAAATTAGAATGTCTGTTAAAAGTGATCCACAAGCCCAGATATATGAATGCAGGTGTAGCGGCTCCAGACTGAGGGGTATCTGGACGCTACATGTGATACCCAGGATGAAGACTGAGGATCAATGAAGAGAGAAACGATGGATGAACGTCTTCTCAAGTCCGTTTGATTTCTGAGGCTTCGTTGGGCCTGTGGGAAAAATCTCTCAGCCTAACCCACGTAAGCGTCAGAGCTCCACCTACTGGTCAGGTGGAATAAATTCAAAAAATAGGGGGTGTCTGTTTTATGTGAAAACACATGAAATAACAACATTTTCTGTCTGTTTATATTAAAACTTCTATTTTCTTTTTTTTCAGTTCCTTCCACAGGCAACGACTGTTTGGGACTTTTATGCTAACACTTCCCGCCTCCTACCATTCATTGTGCTAAGCTAACTAGCATGAGTCTCAGCTCCTAGAGAAGGGTCTCCATCTTCTAGTCTGGCTCTGGGGATGATGGACAATCAGAGACTTCTACTAAAAGTTAGCGTGTTCCTTTAACATGCAGCCTTCCATCAAGAACCTTCAACCATCAACATGTCTGTGGTGGTCAGTGGTGATGTCATTGATCAAATGTGATGATTCTAAATGTTTTTCAGTGCCTTTAAGTGATTTCATCATCAGAGCGTTCATCCACCATCTGATCCTGGGGTCATGTGCTGTCTTCTTCTACCGCTACTTCAAGGTAACACGACGTAGCTTCGTAGTCCTTGGCTATGAGCAGTTGTTTCAGCAGCAACTGGAGGTCTGAGCTGTCATGTCTTCCAGGCCAAAATGGAGCGGCAGGCAGGACACCAGGAGAACATTGAACTCAATGCTGGTGATGCTACAGAGGAAGGCTTGGTTGATGAAGAGGCTGGAGTTCACCACCAAGACACCACGGATGTGTGACTGCAGCGCCGCCACAACTGAGCTCCAGGATTCTTCTGCTTTCACCGTGATGATGTTTAAAGCAACAGGACGTCTCCTAATTGCAGTCTTGTAGTTTTCCTCATGTTTTCATGATCGTCCATCTCTGTTCTCAAGGTCAAGTCTCAGTTCTGGCCTGTTTTATCAGATAGATCAAAGGTTATTGAAGGTCCCTGAAATGAAAACTCCATGTTCTCAGTTCTGATCCTGCATCTCTGTTGTCATGGCTCATTTATCTCTCCACACATGACAAACCAAAAACTTTTCCAGTGTTTTTACATCGAACTCCCGGTTTTTCTTTTTTTCTCTTCCTGTTAAAACAATTCAAACATTTGAGGACTCATCCTTCCCTCAGTGGTGTCGACTCATTTTCCATCCAATGGAAACGTCTCCTCAGATTTGGATGCTCCTCCCCCATCCACCACGTGATGCACTGTGGCCCCAAAATACTTTTTTCCCATAAACATCCAAGAAGAAGTGGCTGCAAAACATTGGATTGATTGTTTTAGTCTCTACAGCCCAAACTGACTCGTTCCACTGACAGAATAAAACTGATGGAAAGTCTGAAGGGACCATGATTCCATTTTTGTACCCACTTTTGTTAGCAGCAAGCTAACCACAAGTAGCCAGAGCAGGTCAAGTGAACATGTTCTGCTGTGCAGGGGTGCGTTCACTGCTTCTGGCTCATGTAGAGGTCACATCCTGTCACATGACCCATGAGGACAGAGGTTCTGTTCATCATCAGAACTGTTGAGGAGCCGTCTGAGCACATTTTGTTGAAAAATAATCACAAAATCAACTTTAAACAAGTTCCCATCTACCAGCATAGCAGAGATCAGCTCATGGTCCAATACTGGGCCTCCTCCTGATTAGTAGGCTGGATTTTTACAGTGAACATTTGAAGTCACCAAATGAGAGATGGAAACAAAATGAAGTCCAGTTTGATGCTGGAAAACCACTTCTTTGACAAAACTGTGTTTTTCTCAGCTTTCGTTAAAAAAATGACAGTTTTTCATGAAACCATCCTTCATTCAGGTGTTGATGAAAAATATAATAGACTCACTGACAACAAATCTTTTGAAATGAAAACAGACACCTTGGTCTTTGTTCTGATGAGCTCTGATGTTGTTCAACTGTTGGTCTCTGAGCCTCAGCACCCCTGCCTGTTTGAAGGCGTATTCTGTCCAAGTAGAGCTCATGATGTGTTCATCTGACCAAAATAAAAATGGATGAAAATGTCAAGAACCTCCCTCCCAAATGTGATGTCTTCCACTGAAACAACTCTGGAACATTGAGAGGTTTCCTCCTCCAACAGTCCTGTCTTCTTACCAGCTTTGCTCTCTCACTACTGTTTAGTGTTGGAGAGATTTTGTTCTGTGACACCTGTGAGGAAGAGACTTCTATTCTTCTTTATGATGTCATGACCTGATTTCTGGAGTGAAAGTAGTTAGTGTGATGTCATAATGAGCTCCATGATTTTCTGTTATTTTTTGGTAAGAGTTTCATTGTTTCACCTGTACATGCGTAGTTACACCAGAAGGGGGCAGTTTAGCTCATAGAGTGCTTGGTGACATGAAAAATCTGTAAAAAAAAAGTGTTCTTTTTCTGCGGTGGTTCTGCTGATGCTTCCAGTTCTTGCCAATGCTGAAGTAATAAAAGAAGGTGTTGTCCAGCAATGCTGTCTGTCTTCATGGTGTCTCATTGACTCCTTCATCTACATATCAGGCCACAGCAACAGTGCTGTCCCTCACTACACAACATTGACACTGAGATTCCCACTAATGATGAGTCAGCACATCCTGACTGTTATGATGACCTCAGCCTGAATGCTCCTCCTTCTTGAGATGCCAGACCTCAAAGGACTCCAGTTTGACTCAGAGTCACTTCTTCTTCTCTTGGACAAATAAATGGATGAACAAACACTAACATATCAATCATGATTTAAACCCACTGGCAAAACCAATGTTTCCACTTTGTTGATTTTTACAATTTCCTTTAATAAATACAAGTGGGTGGAGCCCAGATGGTCCAAACCTGTTTCCTGTCTCCTGTCATTGTGGAGAGTCTCTGTTCTGTCCTGCTGCTGTCCAGTTGTCTCAACTGAGCCAACTCAGACTCACACCCTCTTCATCAAAACATGATGTTTGGTCGAGTCCTGTCACATCAACAGGTGACGTGGAGGAAGTCATCAGGAGACACGGCGATGTACAGCTATGTGACATCAGCAGAACTGTGGAAGTTTATACTGAGTCTCCTGATGACAAGTGGCAGTATAGAGATATTAAAGAGAGTCTGAGCTAAAACTGAACCTTGGGGAACTTCAACCTTTGATCTCAGAGTTTTGTGTTTGATCTTAGAATTCCTTCTTTGATCTCACCTTGATTTCTTAATGATTTCTTTGTGGACACAAATTGTCTTTGATCTCTCAGTCTTCTTCTGTAACCTCACCAGTTGAAGCTTTCTCACCACTTGGATCTCATGTTTCTGACATCTCTGAGCTTGTTTCCTATCCCCCTGTCTCATATTGATGAGGTCATACAGCCTGATGATGTCTATGGTTCTCCTTTGAGTGGTTCCCTCTGGGAGAGTTCTCTCTCTGTAACTTGTGTGTGTGTTTGGTCGTATCCTGTTTCTCCTTGACAGCACTTTAGTGTTTTTACCACTGGTGTCTCATCTGTGATTCACCTTTTATTTTACTGTTTTGTCAAAGATGAAGGTGTGTTTGTTGTCATTCATTAATCATGTGATTGCTCATGTGACTGTGGTCACGTGTATGCCAGATGGCGCTGTTCTTTTCTTTTGCAGATGAAGTGCTTGTAACATCTCTCACTCTGATCACTTCATGCTATTGAAGCTACTCAGCTGTAGCCTAACTAGCTCAGTCAGTAGAGCATGAGATGCTTAATCCCAGGATTGTGGGTTCAAGCCCCACGTTGGACGTTCATCTTGAACATCACTGCTTGTCCTCTCACTTTTTGCAGCTGTGGGAGCTTTGATTGTGAAAATTGATTCTGCAAAGACCTGCCGTGAGGCTGGGCTCTCCTCTGTATTTGGTTGCTAGGAACCTGAATCAGTCCTCAGTGGAGCGGTGCTGCTGAGGCTGAGTGAGGCTTGAGTGAGGGACTGAGCAGGAGCAAACAGGTTCAAGCAGGTTCAGGCAAACTCCACTCAGTCCACCAACATCAAAGCAGAGGAACTGAGTTCATCTAACAAAATGGATTCATATCATCTCCACTTGGAATGCTCTGGAACTACAAGCACACTTAAAATGGCTGACTTATGACAACAGAAGGAACTTTGAAGTAGATTTGATTTATTTCAGTCAGTGACAGTCATTTTTTTCAAGAATTTAGTTCAGGTAACTTCATTGTTTTACTAAGATGAGCTTAATGTTATAACATTGAAACAAGACCTAAAATATAGTAAATATAGTGGAATATATTGGAAAATATCCTGCAATATATTAAATATTATATTTCCATCCATCCATGTTCTTCTGTCTCACACCTGAAAGCCACTGGGATAAGGGTTATTTTAAAGCTCTAGAATATCTTGTGAATATCTGGAGCTTAATTCCAGCAGCAGACCTCCTCAGGTGATGGAATTTATATTTGACATGTTTACCATTAAATGAGACACATTTGCAGTCCATTGAAATCTACTTGTGTTCATGGTGAGTTGATTTCAAAACATGAGCTGACAGAATCTACGTTTAGGGAGGAACCACCATATCCAGGGGTCTGGACCTTTTAGTAGTCAGAGCCATCAAAGTAGCAGACTAAGCTAGCAGACATTAGCATTGAGAAGAAACTGACCAAACACTGCCCTATTGCATTGTGGGAAATTTCAGCTTGGTTTGTGTCCATCGGTACACACCAGAAATTTGTCTCATGCTGCCGTGATCCATTCTAAGATCAAACACAAAACTCTGAGATCAAAGGTTGAAGTTCCCCAAGGTTCAATTTTAGCTCAGACACTCTTCAAGGTGGAACCAGCAGAGGAGCTCAGTAGAGACTACTGGACAGCAGCAGGACAGAACAGAGGCTCTCCACAATGGCAGGAGACAGGAAACAGGTTTGGACCATCTGGGCTTCTGTCCACTTTAATGGTTTTTAAAACATTGAAGGAAATTGTAAAAATCAACATTGTGTTTAAATCATGATTTCTAGTTGAGAGTGTTTGCTCATCTGTTCCAGAAGCTTCTTCTAGAGTTGACCCTGGATGAGTGGAGGGACCTTTTTGATCATCAGGACTGGTTTTTGATGGCCTGATGGTGCATCGGGTCATCATGGTCCTCCACCATCTGCAGGGGTTCCAGGACTGTTGTGGTGTTTGTGGGAACTGCAGGGAGAAGCTGAGACCTGGAGAGGAAGTCCTGGACTCCAGCAGACCTCTCAACACCTGCAGCATTTTTTCAGCTCCACCAAACCCAACATTCACTGCCTCCTCATCATCTGGGCATCAAAAGCAGCTCAGACCTGCTGAGCTCAGCAGACCTCAGCCATTTTTAGGATGTCTCCATGATTCTCCTTCACATGATTTTCATTCAGAAACAATAGAATTGTCAAATACCACAACAGTTTTCAGCTTGCTGGTAAACAACATACACACACACACACACACACACACACACAAATAGTTTGTGTTTATGAGAAGATTAAAAAAATCGACTGTGCTTCAATGAAGATTAATTGTTGAATATCAATCCTCTACTTATGTTCATGGGAGTGTAGTTGTTGTGGCCGAGTGGTTAAGGCGATGGACTAGAAATCCCTTGGGGTCTCCCTGCGCAGGTTCGAGTCCTGCCAACAACGTTAAACTGCTGTTCCAGAGGAGACAACATCTGCTCCTACTGTAGGTCCATGTGTCAAAGGTTTTCTTTCAAGGGCTGTAGCAGCTGATGATGAGGGAGAGAGAGAGAGGATTGGTAGCATGTTGTCTTGTCTCAACCATTCTGGTGTTGACCAAAATCTTTGTTGATACTCCAGTGGTGGTGAAGGTGAAGGAAATGTTCCAAGTGGGAGGGTTCCATGTTCAACCAGTTTCATCTGGAACTGAGGTGGAGCTTAGGGTTAAGTAGGAATTGGTTTGGTTTCGTCCCTGGGAATGTCAGTTGGTGCGTGCGTGTGTTTGTGTGTGTGTGTGTGTGTGTGTGTGTGTGTGTGTGTGTGTGTGTGTGTGTGTGTGTGTGTGTGTGTGTTTACATGCAGACTTTCCCTTGTGACAGCTGATTTGGTTTGGAATCCATCTGAGGACATTTTGAGAAAATTCTATCATGTAGTTGTAGTTATTTTGATTTACAACACTGGAAAAAAAAATCACCTCCCCTCCAAAAACCCTCGTCTTCAACTTTGTACCCAAGTTGTCTTCTCATCAGGCACCACAGGATCCAGTAGGTTCAGTTAAAACAAGTCATTAGAGATTTAAAAAATGTCCATCAAACACAAAATAAGGCTTCAAATAGGTTTCCAATTTCATTTCATGTTGACACATTTTGTCCATTTGACATCAGGACTGATCCCAGATCATCTCAATGACCTCATCCCAGCACCAGAGTACCGCCCAAGTTCATCAAGGACAGCAAACATGAGCAGGTCTAGATTCACCTCCATCTTTGGAGGTTGTTGAATTTCCTCCTGAGGACCGTCAGGCTGTTTCCTTACTTTGCTGTGACACAACAGCAGACAGCAACAAGGACTGCTGCAGTGCACTTGGTAATTGGATGCACTGAAGTCATCCATTCATGTCAGTGATGTCACTTGGCAGGACTGTCATTGCCGTCACATTCTAGAAAAGAATCCAGACTCCACACGTGGCTCCCATGATAACTGATGGACCTCTGGTTGGAGGCTGGACGATGATGTTTGGTCTGGGGTGGTTAAGATGGTGGGGGCTGTTTCAGTTCTAGTGCTGAAGGCTTTCACCATGACAGTCAGACTCTCATCTGTCCCTCATGTTCCCTCAAATGTGCAGTGTGGACCTCACACTCTGACATTTAGCCTGAAAACTCTTCATGAAAAGCAGGAGACTCAGAGTCTCTGTGGCTCAATCGGTCAGCGCACTCGGCTGTTCACCGAGAGGCTGGTGGTTCGAGCCCACCCAGGGACGATGAACAGGCTCTACTGGTGCTTAGGACTCTGTTGATCAGCTGCTGAGTTGCTACTTGATGTCCACATTGGTCTGTTTCATCCTGAGTAGTTTGATCATAGCAGAGTCGTTGCATCAATGATCTGAATGTGGACGGACAGATTGACCCTCCACAGCAGACGCATGTGACAGACCTCTTGATGAGACACTTTGTGATAAAGCCAGATTCTGCCAGTCCCACTGACATATTTCAATCACACATGTTCAGAGATGTTTTTTTTTTCCTGAATACATTTATTATTTTCTGATCACCTTGTGGATTTTTCATCATTCTCCTCATTACCATACTTTAGGTTGCAGTATGTACACCTTAGTTAGCCTTGGGTTTCAGAAATCATACAGCATACAAATAATAGCAGGTTGAAACATATTTATTTAAAAGAATTTAACATGGTTACACACACACACACACACACACACACACACACACACAGCCTGTCTTTGGTATAAAATGGTCTGTCACGTTCTCTCACATTGCACAACAACAAAACAAACAAAGACGGCCATGTCCACTGTGGTCCTGGATATGACGACTGGACTGCAGGGTCCCAGTATCACTGTGACAATTCTTTTACCAGCTATGACCTTGGACAAGAACTTCTCAGGAGGAAACTTATCATGGTGGCACAGTGAAGAAAACTGGACCTGAGCTGCCTGCTGAAATCTTGCAGGTGAAGGACAGAGCTCCACCTCTTTGACAGACACCACCACTGTTGGCTCAAGTTGTCAAAAAAAAGTGTCAGTTTTTGACACACACGCATCTAAACACACACACATACACATGCATGTTCTTGCACACAGAGCCTTTTCCTCTGTTTTTGTTTTTTACTGGTTTTGAACCAGTAGTTGGTTTCTGTTGGTTTGATTTGCTTGACTGGTTGTTGTTTGTTTGACCTTGCAAATTCATATTTTGGGTTCTGGCTTTTTCTGCTTTTCATTTTGTGTTTGTATTAAAGTTCTGTTGCTGAAAAAAAGACTTTTTTGTCTTTTTGTTGAAGTAAATATATGTGGGTCGAAATTGACCCATAACACCATGGATGTTACAATAGTTTATAATGTTAAAATGAAGAATAAATAAAACCAATCCATGTCAGAGATGTGTTCTAACACCCCTCAGTAATGGTCAGGAAACACAACAACATTTTGTATATTTCTATGATTTTCTTGAGGTTCATTTTATCATTTTTTAATTGAAATCGAGGGTTTACTGACTAAAAAAAGGTCCAGAGGCCCACAACAAAATATTCCAATCAATATTTCCATGGATAAGGAAGCCTAACAAGGTAACCAAGAGATGGGAAACAACTTGGATGATAGAAAATTGTTTTTAGTTTATTTTACAGCTGATTGAAGACGTGGGTCAAAACCGACCTGTTAACATCAGAGATGGGAACAGAAAGCTAACACAAGAGGAAGGTTGAAGCTATGAAAAAGGAGTTTGATAAAAATCTTGAACTGACAGTAGAAATATCCTTTTGTATGTTTACCTTTGTTGACAGAAGTCACTTTAGCTTGGCAGTGAAAAGAATCTCTGCTAGCTTGACAAATAAGTGGCACAAACTGGGTTCAAGCTGGACTTTGGACACTGGTATCTGCAACAACTCCCATCAACTCCTAATCTAGCATCTCTGCTGTGGTCAAACTATTTTACAGAACATTTGACAGACCTGTGGAGCAGTGAGGACAGACATGAGTTGATCCACATGATCCACTGAAGCATCATTTTCCCCTGCCACTGAGGTCACCAACATGAGCTGGAGTTGGGACTCTTGAACTGAACCTGGTATCACAGCGACACCTACTGCTGCTAAATGGAACAGCAACATTGAACCCAAGTACAGGATTGGAGGGAGACTGATGGTCGCTGTTTGGGTTTTTGAAGAACAAGGAGGGCGTTGGTTCAAGCTGGATTCTCAGAGACTATTTCCCCAACCTCTACATTGGCATCTACACTGTCATCCAGTCATGTGACTGAAGTCATCCAGTCATGTGACTGAAGTCATCCATTCATGTCAGTGATGTCACTTGGCAGGACTGTCATTGCCGTCACATTCTAGAAAAGAATCCAGACTCCACATGTGGCTCCCATGATAACTGATGGACCTCTGGTTGGAGGCTGGACGATGATGTTTGGACTTGAAGGAAAACTCCTTGTCCAAATTCCATTGTGTTCAAATTAAAAGTCCCACAATAAGAAGTAGCTGAATCTGACAGGTGAAGGTTTGGAACTACAAGATGGTTGATGTTTTCTTGACTTGATGCTCTGACTGTCAGGGTAGATGACAGCTTCTTTCTGCTGCTGCATCTGAGTGGCTATGATTGGAGGTTTTACCTCCCAAGGTTGTCTGGTTCCAGAGGAAATTTTAAAATTCCAGTCCCCAACCTTGGCTGTTCTGAAACTCTTCTCCTGAATCACTCCTGAGCTGCAGCAAGAAAAAATACCAGTGCCCAACCAGATCAACTTCATGGCTGCTGACAGCCTCAGACACTTGATTTCCATCAATCTGGAGCCAAGAAGGCCCTCACCTGTGGTTCTCCTCCAGGATCTCAGGGTCCTGACTTTGGGGGTTCTTCCTTTGGTCTTCAAATACTTGTGGTTTTTATTGGCATAACTTTCAACTTGCATGCAAAAAGAGAATCACAGTCAACTTAAACCCAGCAGACAGTGTTTATTTCTAATGAATCAGACAATCGCACAAATGAGAATTAAAGGAAAAACAAAAAAAAAGGTTTTAAAAAAATCATTCACCACTCTGAAGCTTTTGAAAGTTCATTTGAAGGTTTAAAGGTGGTGGTGAGGAGGACACCCTGATCCTCCCTGTCGTCACTGCCAGGATTCTTTCTTCTGGTGCTGTGGTTCTTCTGATGAAGGGCGGCATGATGTTTGCTGTCTCAGGCTCCACCAAATGTCCTCTTAAGACGCCACAATGTGGCCTCTTCCTGTGCTCCATCTTCCCTGCATCGGAGACACAAGGGTTTCTCCTGGTGCCGACCCTATCATCCTTCTACCGAATGGTGCGGCGATGGATCCTCAGAGGACGCTGGGATCCTTCTTCTCATCAGTGCCACAGTTTTTCATGGAGGGAACAACAGGAGCTTTTTAGTCATGTTTTGCTCGGTGTTTCCTGCACAGAGCATCAGGATCTGTGACGCCATCTTGTGATAGTGGATTCATTCATCTGCTTTTTCAACACATTCAAGTTCATTATCCCTACATGTCAAAACACATTTGGTGTGGAGTTTTACTTTCTGGCCTCAATCATAATGTGTGCATTTATTCTTCATGAACATTTCTCAGCTTTGTAAGTTTATGATATTTTTTCTTCCTCTGTTTTCTATTCCATTGTTGTTGATGATTCTATTGCAGGTTTGAGTTCCCTGTTGACTGAAGCAGAAACAGGAACAAAAAGCTGGAGGTGGTCAGAGCTCCAAGTTGGGACGCTGATATTAAAGTAGGAGATGAACACATCCAGGTTAGCCATCACTCTCAGAACCTGCTACTTTACCTCTTCAGAATGTAGCAGCATAGCATAGCTTCCTCTCACCAGTTAGTGGCCCACTTTGATGTCTGGGATATGAAGTTAAAGGTTCTTTACAGCTCTGAATGAAGGGTTTATAAAGTGTTAACAATGCCATGAATAACAAGCATTCAGTAATCCTTGATAAAAGGAGACTCACCATCAAGTTGGACCAGTTGAAGAACAAAAGGACTTCTCCACGATCACATTTATCCTCACTGGTCCATACTTGGGGACCTCTGTACTAAATGGAGAGTTGAGGAAATGGGCTTGTTGTGGCCCTGCGGTCCACAGACCTCCTGTACAGTCACCAAGTTCTGGCAGACACAATCGTAATGGAACCAATTATTTTAAAATGACAGTAACAAGTAAGAAATAAGGCATTACAGCTTTGAAGGAACTTGTCCAGCACTGGTTTGTGAGTGGGTGTTGTCCTGTATTGGCAGGAAAAACTCCTTGAAATGTTTTTTCTTCAAAAGAAATGTGTCCTTCTCATGTTGAGCTGTGGACATCAGCTGACAGCTTTTCTTGCCACTGCCTTGCTGGCAGGAAAAGACTGAGCAGAAATGAAGAGTGAGTTCAAGGCAGTAGATTTCACTCCATAGTTTAGGCCTTCATCCAGCAAGGAACCATAAATGATGATGTCAGCACTCCTCCAGCACTGCGATGCAGCTTAGAGAGGTCGGAGAACCACATGACTTCTCTCACTGGTTATTGATGTTTATCTGTGTCTATATATAATTTATGTCATGTATATATTTGTATATTAACATGTTATTCATGTTACATAAAACATGTTAAACACGGAACGGCGTGGACACAACAAATGAGCTGGTTCAGAGACACGAGGCAAAAAAAGCTGGATGAACTCTTCTTCATTCCAAAAATGACTTCACCCTTGAACACTGACGTCAGGTAATTTTATAGGGTCCTCCATTTTTTCATTTATGTGACGTTGCATATTGGGAAATAATTATAAAAAAAAATTATATATTTTGATGAAAACTATATTTGATCAGGAAAACTACATTGGGTCAAATAAATCCATCGTTAGTGACAGTGTTACTAATTTTAACTTTAGTGCTCTGGTGCTGATTGCCTCATTAAGATCTTCATGAAGAAATAAACTGAGATTTGTAAAAAAATTTTTTTTTTTTTTTACAAAGTTGGCAGTTTGAGCATGGAATCTTTCTTTGTGTTGAGAACAAACCCTCAAAGCCTTCATGTTTCAGTTTGCTTCACAGCTAACAGACAAACACCTCTTAGCCTGGTTCTGGTAGTCCAGGTTTAAACACCAACACAAGGATTTTATGCTGATTTCTTCACATGCAGCTGAAATCTAGACTTCGAGTGTTCATGTGAGGTTACAGCTTCACGCCCATTTAGTTTTCAACAAATATTAAGTCACTTTTATGCATTGAGCTCACGAACGAACTTTCGTCTCAGTAGCTGAATCTGTTAGGGGGAAGGCAGTGTGGACCGGCAGGAGC
The DNA here is from genome assembly GCF_037954235.1 of Aulostomus chinensis. NCBI lineage: Eukaryota > Metazoa > Chordata > Actinopteri > Syngnathiformes > Aulostomidae > Aulostomus > Aulostomus chinensis. Next base: position 32,028,332 of record NC_141323.1, read on the forward strand.
CTCCTACAAAATGCAATGGAGAGAAGAAGAAATCCTGAGGAGTCGCTATGAGATTGAAGTGTTAAAGACGTGGCTCCTTTGGTGGTGATAGGATTTGAGCTATTGACTCTATTTTTAGTTTATTTCAATGTTATTGCAAACATCAGCTGCTCACTTATCAGCTAGCAAGTAAACAACAGTATTGTTCAGTGTGCTAGCTGAAGTAGACCGAGCGGTCAGTTGAGTCTTTATTTCCATGTGTGCTCATGGTAGCAGGGGTTTAGATTTCTAAATGTAACCCTTTTACCACCGGCTCCAATATTAAAACCCACCTTAGGCTTACAGGGAACACTTTAACTCATTTCAAATATCTTGTATGGTAAAAGTCCCATCTCAAATAATTCATATCAATCTAGGGCAATGTATGATTCTCACTCTAAAATATTCAAATGGAGGCTATGGGGAGAACACTTGACCTTTAAACTCTGCTGTAAAGCTTCAGTAACAACACACAAATTCAATGAAACAACACAAGATTTCAGTTTAGAAAATGTATTAAAGGCTTGCAGAAAAACACATTCAAACCTTGAATAAACAAGACTATAGAAAATAATAAAGAAGAACCCCGGGGTATATTGTTTTTGTCTCTCTTTCAACTGTCTAATTTTATTTCGAGTGCACTCTTGTTTACTTTCGTTGGCGCGCTTTAGTTGGAGCTCATGATGGAAACCTTTACCAGATCCCCCCGTGTGTCGGTGAAGTCAACAATACCGGACCGCAGCCGATGAATCCCTCGCTCGTTGTGGCAGCAACCGTCCCGCTCGCAGCAGCCCGCAGCAACAGACCTCCGTGACTCGGCAGCAGCGGCACATCCTCCGGCTCCGTCGGCAACCACGACCCGTCCTCCGACTCCGTCGGCAGCAGTGACGCGTCCTCCATTAACGACTCTCTCCCGAGGCGACTATCCGAAGCTCCTGTCCCGTCCGTGCAGCGGCGTCTCCCTTCAGCGTGGACAGCGTTAGCCTAGCTCCCGCTAGCTTCTGTAACTGGACTTGCCTGGTGCTCAACAAAACACAATCGGTGGCGGAGAATCCGACTCACGCACTCCGATCACGTCGGTCGATTACAGTTCACAGTCCGTTACCGATAAAACTCCTCTCCGACGACACACAGTCTCGAAACTCCGATAACGTTACGCCATTCACACGATGCTCCTTCTTCCTCGAGCGCGTTTCTCCCGGAAGTGTAAACACTAAAGGTCATGAACTCACGCACGTAACCTAACGTAATAGAATTACTTTAACATTTTTGAAAGACTTTCACACCCCATGAAATGATGTTTTTTTGAAAGTTACTAATTTTAAACAAATTTTATTTACATTTTAATATCTTCTTCATAAAACTAGTTTATGTAAATTTTAGTATAACCATGAACTGGCATTTTATTCTTACCTTATTCCTATGAAAATCATGAAATAAATACCACTGATTTATCAGAGTATTACATAAACCTAGGATTAAATTAAAGCTGCAGTCAGCGTTATTTGGGCCTGAGCCTCCTCCCGCCCACCGCAGCCGAGTAGCAGGGGTTGTCCTGAATCCAGTGATGAATTTTATGAAAGCGGTGGGACTTGTAAATTTACAGCAATTGCTTGCAGTGTACTACAAGATTTCAATAGTATCACCGTTTATAAAAATACAGTACTTTGCCGTTAATTCTAATAGGAATCTGTCAAATTACACCCCATGACTGTTTAACAGAACTATGCTGTAATGCTAAAATACAGTACTTCACTGTAAATAAATCAAGAGTATCATGCAGTATCTTTGCCTTATGGACGCAAGGAGAATCTCCTGAGCTGCACATGTGAGGCCAGAGCCTTGGTTTTCGTCATCCATCTCAATCACAGTCATTTGGTGAGTAGCGATTGCATTTATTGTAGACACTGGCGCAAAGTCTGTAGGCCAGTGGAGGCTAAGTGAAGTTTCCAGTTTGTGTGGCGACACACGAGTGGGGGGTGCACTTATTAAAATATAATAGTGACCAAAGCCGGACAACGCCACCTCGGGAATTTCGCCCAAGGAAATAGTTAACGTACCGACCAAAAGGCACTCACAGGTTCATTTACTAATTGGCAGGAGACGTGGTTCCATGACAAAAATATTTTATTGTAAACAGGCCAACAGATTAAAAAGAGAACAAGAATAAATCTAAACAAGTCTGGAGCTTACCAGTGGGGGGGAGGGATCCCAAGGCAGAAGACACCCTGATCAATTGGGACATCACATTTAAAAACACACATGATTAAAGCAAAACAGGGGTGCACAGCACACAAGAGGAAAAGCGACGCCAGGACCGTGAGCTCCCAGTACCTGAAACGAAATGACAAGAATTATAATTTAAACACCAAAACTAAAAAAAAACAAACACAAAAACCAGAACCAAACTCAAACCACAATTTAAAAAATTCGAGAAACAAGATTTAATTATTAAACACAAATTAGCAAGGAAAAATAATACAACCCAAAATAACCAGAAACGAGTTCATTTCTCCATTGCTAGACCAGGGAGCTAACGGATAGCCGTCCAGCAGCTTGCTCCACCCTGAAGCCCAAGCGGAGGAATGGGAAACAATGCAGATCCAAACCTTCAGAGCACCATGAAGTACAGTTCAGTGGCGCCACACGGTGGACATCAGGATCTGGCAGACTCTGGTTAAACAAGGTGAATTACAGAAACAACCTCCAGTTCAACACACAGCGGATTCCAATTCATTAACACAGAAGCAGAGCACTCCAGTGAACACAGTAAACAGTGAACAAACAAACAAGCAAAACATGTGTAGATGGCCAGTAGGTCGCAGAACAGGCTAGTAGCAGAGCAGGCTAATAGAGCAGGAGCCTGTAACAAAGCAGGGTAGTCTGTAGCAAAACAGCAGCCAGAGCAAAGCAGGGTAGTCTGTAACAAAACAGCAGCCAGAGCAAAGCAGGGTAGTCTGTAGCAAACCAGCAGCCAGAGCAAAGCAGGGTAATCTGTAGCAAACCAGCAGCCAGAACAAAGCAGGGTAGTCTGTAGCAAACCAGCAGCCAGAGCAAAGCAGGGTAGTCTGTAGCAAACCAGCAGCCAGAGCAAAGCAGGGTAGTCTGTAGCAAAACAGCAGCCAGAGCAAAGCAGGGTAGTCTGTAGCAAACCAGCAGCCAGAGCAAAGCAGGGTAGTCTGTCGCAAAACAGCAGCCAGAGCAAAGCAGGGTAGTCTGTAACAAAACAGCAGCCAGAGCAAAGCAGGGTAGTCTGTAGCAAAACAGCAGCCACAGCAAAGCAGGAGCATCTAGCAAAGCAGGATAGTCTGGCAAGACAGCGCCCGGTAGCAAAGCAGCAGCTAGTTCTTCCTCAGTGTCACGGCTCACCAGCTGTGCCAATCAGGTGTAGATCGCACGCATGCAGAGCAAAGGGTTTCACAGCTAGTATGCTGTGGCAAACAGCCTCTGCACGTCAGATCGGCGGGGGGGGGGGGGGGGTGTTTCCCCACTAGCGGCGATTAAGGGACCGTGTCCCAAAAGCCGGACGCCTACAATTAAACACGTGAATATGAAAAACGTGCATGATCAGCATGCAACACGAGCTACAGGGAGCTACTGCTACATACCAGCACAGACGGTGGCGAGAAGGCAGACGTGAGGCGATCAGAGGCGGAAGCGAGGTGACCAGGAAGTGGGAGGACCGCGGACCCAAAGAGCAAGAGATTGACCAGGTAGATGCTGCCCCTATTTATAGGGCAGCGCCTCACACTGGTTGGCGAATGATGGTACAAGCCAAGTCAGGCATCACCAACCAGTCTCACTGCTAGGATGGGACCTCTCATCCTGCCACATTTGCATTGATAATTACACTCGGTGCACATCATGCTAGCCAGATTTAGCAGCTAGCCAAAATGTTGAAAATGCTTGCAAATTAATCCAAAAAACACAGAGAGTTGACTTTACTTTTTACATCTCGAGCCTCCACAAATTAATGTGTGCGACATCTGTATTTTGCCTGTGAATTCATGAAGCTTTCTGATAGACTGAACCATTTTACAGTACACACAATATACGTGTCACACAACAGTTAAGTCGGTTCATATTAAGATGAGTGCACACTGACTGTGTTTACATGCAATTACGTTCCTCCATCTTGTGCTAGGCTACTGCTCTGGCATGAGTCTGTCTGATGGCATGATTACAGTGTAGTTAAGGCCATAGAGCAGAAGCTGTGGTTGTATTTGTTTAAAAAAGAGTGGTTTTAGCATCGTTCAAGTGCCTGCTCATTTGTGTTGATTTTTCTTTGTCTCTGATATTGCCTACAGATGCAGGAGCCTATTTTCCAGCTGCCCTGATCCTAGTAAGTACTTGCCTGTCCATCACATTTCACAGTTAATCAGTTATTTTTTCAGACCTCAAACATTGAAATAGACAACTATGTTATCTGGTCAAAGAAGCTGTTTTTTTCTTCTTCTTCTTCTCTTCTCTTTTCTCCCTGATTTCTTGGATCTCCAACACTACATCTACATGTATATATTTGATGGCTTATAATGTCTCATTCATCTGAGTGAGTTCCAACACTCCTTTTTTAGGCGCTTCATTGGAATAAATCCTGAGAGTGTCTGCATGTTTTCCCTGTGCTGGTTCTCTCCAAGTACTCCAGCTTCCTTCCACAGTCCAAAGACATGCAAATGGAAATGCAACTCTAAATTGACCGTAGGTATGGCTGTGAGTGTGAATGGTTGTCTGTCAATATTTGTTGGCTGCGGTGGACTGCGATGGACCACTGACCTGTCCAAGGTAATGTCCCCTCTGGGATAGGCTCCAGCCCCACCCTGTGACCCTTAACAGGATAAGCGGAAAAAATGGATGGATGGATGGATGGATGGATGGATGGATGGATGGATGGATGGATAGATGGGTGGGTGATCACTCACAGGAGTGTGACTCTCTCACTCTGACCGCTTCATGCTATGGGACTTACACTGACGTAACCTGATTAGCTCAGTCAGTCGAGTGTGAGATTCTTAGTCTCAGGGTTGTTGGTTCAAGCCCCATGTTGGGTGTTGCTGTTACTGCTTTTCTTCTCAGTTTTGAAAGCTTTGTTTGTAAATTGTCAGAAAAATCAGTGAATAAACAATACAAACTTAGGCTTTGTCAGAAATTCCATGCTTCCAAACTAACCAATATGAAAAAAACAAAAGGTGAGACTTTTTCGTGCGTTCGAAAAATTTGTATGCGCTTCATTGTATCCGCTTTCTATACTTCCATGCATCCCAGCTTATTTCTGTTAAGGGTTGCAGGGGGAGGCTGGAGCCTTTCCCAGTGGCTTTCAGGTGAGAGGCAGGTTTCACCCTGGACAGGTAGCCAGTCCATTGCAGACAGAATACCCACGCAGGCACGGAGAGAACATGCACACACCACACAGAAAGAACCTGTGCTCGAGCCAGGACTTGAACTTGCTTTGAGGCGACACTATTAACCACGGTACCACCGTGCCACCCATTGACTGTCACACATTGAAAACAATAAACACTCTTGTTATCATACGACACGTAGCCCTGTAAAAAAAATCAAATAAATTACATCGCATAAAAAGCATAAAAAGATGTGTTAAAAAGTTCAAAAATAAATAGAGTTCATAATCGTTAAAATTGGTTATAATGTGAGAAGGTTAAAAGCATAAATATAATATGTAACATTTAAAAAGTAAAACTATTTACAGTTAAAAAATAAATTCATATACAGGTCTTTAAGTTCTCTGAGTCTGTAAAAGATCAGTGATCTGAGAATAAGGAGAGGGGAAGAAGCCGTGTTTATATGTAACCTCAATTGTTACCTGTCAATCATTTCATTCCTGTTTTATCTTTGGGTGTATTAAGACCGCAAAAGCCAATCAGAGGAAAGATACTGTGTAAGGGGTGGGACTAGTGGCGCTGGTTTGTGAGGTGAGTAGTTAGCGCGCATGGGGAGAGAAACAGAGGCAATAATCAGAGAGCGAAGAGGGGAGGCATCATTTGTGTGGAGAGCATTTAAGTTTATTTTGGAGGTCGACGACTGGTGGTCCTGATGTAAACTTCTGTGTGACCTTCGAGAGGTGAATATTTATGCCTGTATTTGCGCTTTATCTAACTGTTATAGTGAAAAGAGACTGGGTGTGTACATGGTTAGCGACGTGCTAGCTAGGGATAGCATTCCGTGCTAATGTGCCTGCAGATCGTAGCTTTAGCGTTGTAATATTTTTGGAGCGAAAGTAAAGGTAATGCGAATTCGACACGAGATAATGTTTGATAATTGTGGCTAAATTAAGATAATATGCTTGAAGGAGACGGACATTGGAGAGAGAGAGACGGGTTTCCATCTGATGGCTCTGCTGTTCTGCTGTGCCCTGTCCTGCTGTGTTTTCTTCTTCGTGACTTTCGCTGTCCCGCCATTGCGTGTGAGTGTTTGGATTGTGACTTCCACCGCCATTGCCATTACCATTCAGACTCTCATCCTCCATTCCCGTTCTCCCCCTTCTAATAAAACCCTGGATTTGTGAGGACTGACATACACATGCACTTGCTTTTATTGTGTGCTCAGCTGCGAGTGAAGCGGCCATTACAGTTGTGAAGCCCCGACCGCACACGAGCTTCAATAAACAGGCCTGAAACAGGTAAAAATTTAATTTAAGGTTTTTCATATGAATGTGTGTGTGCCCACAGGTAAAATATTGAGTTTTAGTTGTTGTAAATTAAAGAATACCGTATTAGAAAGTAACTTAAGGATTCTGAAAGGGATTAAATATGATGTATATTTAAAAAAACAAAAGGGTTATCTTTTGTAGAGGAAACTGTTTTTTCCTTACAATTGAGGTGTTAAGGATGAATTGAGGGTATTTTATGTTAAACTATCTAACTAAAAAAGATTTTTATTTTAAGTGGAACGAAAGCTCAGAACCAAGAAAGACACTGTTTGTTTTGTTTTGAAAATCCTCTTACTCATTGTTAATAATTTTGTTCATTGTATTTTTATAATACGAGAATATATTCAATTTTTATTTCATCCATCTCCGTGAACAAGTACCTGTGAAGGATTAATTTGCAATTCTTTTGACTTCAGCTTGAGGAAAGGGCAGCTTTGAGTCTTTGTGGACCAGCATGAGCGACCTTCCCTCAACACTTGATCTTGAAGCGCCTTTCCGCAGCTTTGAAATTGAATATCAATCAGCGTGTAATTTGAAGTAGACAGATGGCAGATGCAGTACTTTTCTCTCGATTACATCAACATTCTTTTCGTTGTATTGACAGGACACCTATTTGGCGTGTGAAAAGACCCTGAGGCTGTTGCGCCTCACTTTTTTTCTGAGGTTGTAAAGTGAGTGAAATGGATATAGAGCCCATGTGTGTAAGGGTCAAGGGCTTACGGCCATACCACTCTGAACACGCCCGATCTCGTCTGATCTCGGAAGCTAAGCGGGGTCGGGCCTGGTTAGTACTTGGATGGGAGACCGCCTGGGAATACCAGGTGCTGTAAGCTTTTTTTTTTCTTTGTGAGGAAAGGGCAGCTTTGAGTCTTTGGGGACCAGCATGAGCGAGCTTCCCTCACACACCTTTTCTTGAAGCGCCCTCCGCAGCTTTGGAATGGAATGTCATGCAGTGGTTAATTTGAAGTAGACAGATGGCAGATGCAGTACTTTTCTCTCGATGACATCAACATTCTTTTCTTTTATTGACAGGACACCTATTTGGCGTGTGAAAAGACCCTGAGGCTGTTGCGCATCACTTTTTTTCTGAGGTTGTAAAGTGAGTGAAATGGATATAGAGCCCATGTGTGTCAGAGTCAAGGGCTTACGGCCATACCACTCTGAACACGCATGCGCCAATCAGACGGTACGCTGACAGCACGACACACAGAGGTCGCGGACTCCGCTTTTCCCATTTCTTTCGTTTTTTTCAGCCTTTTTCATTGTTCTTCCTTGTTTTCCGTGCATTTTTGGTTCGTTTTTAGAGTGAACATTTTTTCCCCCCGACAATTTTTATACTGATCGGGGGAGGTCAATTTGAGTTTTTTTTTTCCTAATGAAAAACTTTCGGACGGACCAAATGGATTTGAACTCTGCAAACGGATTTCAGATTACGAGCATGGAAAACGGACTTGACATAAATGCACAAACAGGTGAAGAAAATGAAAAATGGTTGCTTGTTAAAAGAAACAATCAGAAACGAAACATGAAGAAGTCGGAAGGAAAACTGCTGGAGGGAAATGCGAGAGCGGCTTCCGCAGCGACAGCGGGGGAAAGACGGCGAGCAGCGGCTGATTCAGAGGAGATGAGCGCTGGAGCCGGTCCACAGGCAACGAGAGCTGGTGGCCTGAAGAACAGAGCTGAAGACGTGGTTCCGAGAAGACCTGGGCAGCGAGGAGCTACTGGAGAGGCGACGGAGAGTGAGAGAGAATTGGCGGCGGAAAGAGATGCGGCGTCTGGTGGGGAAAGGCAGCTGCAGCAGCGACATGGAGCGGCGAAATCTGCGGGTGGCGACCACAAGTATGACAGAGAACTGACGGTCAGTGTCGAGGTAACTGGGCAGGATGAAGTCCCAGTTCTCGAATTAATGAGATGCATAAGAGCACTGTGTGGAGGTTTAATAGCCTGTAGGGCGACAGGGCCGCAGAAATATGAAATTACCATGTCACACATCAAAGGGAAAGAGAGAATCCTAGATGGTTTCAAAATTGGGGACAACACAGTGCATGTCAAAGATCTGTGTAATGATGAACTCATGGTTTCTTTTTTAAGCTTACCAGCTTACATCAGAGATGAGGAAATTTTACAAAAGCTAGAAGGGTGGGGAGTCTCAGCTGCATCAACTATAAGGAGGAGGATGTGGCCGGGTACGCAAATTGCTGATGGGACGCGGTTTCTCAAAGTAAAATTTACAGACAAGGTCCAATCTCTGCCTTATTCAGCACGGTTTGACACAGCAATAGGACCGGAATATTTCAGGGTCATACATGATAGGCAGGCTAGGGTGTGTAGGATGTGCCTCCAGCCGGGGCACATCCTAAGGGACTGTCCTGAGTTCTCCTGCCATAAGTGTGGTGTCCAGGGGCATTATGCAAGGGAGTGCAACAGGAAACCTAATAAGATACAGAAATGTGAGGTGTGTTGGAACAAAATTGATGAATGTAATTGTAATTATAGTGATGAGGATATTGTGGTGGAATCTGGATCTGAGGAGCTGTACAGTGAGATGGAAGGTTTAAGTGAGGGAGGAACGGAGGATGAGGAGGAAGATGACGAGGTGGGTAGTGGCGCCGCCAAGCAGGCTGCCGGTGAGGGTTACGCCCCTCAGAGAACCCAGAGCCCTCCTAAAGTGGTGCAGAGCCCAGGCACAAGGCTTGGTTCAAGTCTGAATGACATGAGCACTGACTCAGGCCCACAGCAGAGAGGAAAGGATGGAGGAGGAAACGGGTCCGAAAAGGAGCCGGAGCCTTCTCAACTCCTGGAATCAATGGAGGTGGGGGATACCCCAAGAGAATTGCAGCCGGCGGCAGCCACATCCACCAGGGTACCTGCCTTAAATGTGCCCTCCACCTTCCCTCCTCAGAGTAGATCAAACAGTGACTCGGAAATGGACTTTGCCACAATCAAAAATATTCGGAAAAAGCACACCTCAATAAAAGATGCTGCGATGAAGAAAAAACAGAAGAAAGAAGGAGGGAGAGGTAAAAAATCTTGAGGGAAAATTGGCTGTTTAAAGGTTTTTTTGGTCTGACCATGTTTCTGCTGCACTCCCTTAATGTCAATGGACTCCGCACTTATGGCAGGATGACCGCCATTTTACTTAAAAGCAAGTGTGACATTCTCTGCTTACAGGAGACAAGGTGGGAAGGGGATAGCGTGGCGGCAGCAAGCAAAATGTGGGAAGGAGATGTCTTTTTTAGCAACGGCACAAGTAAATCTTGTGGCGTAGCTATTTTAGTAAAAAAGACTATAAGTACCAATAGCAAGTTAATATATCATGACAAGAAAGGTAGAATACTTATTATAGATGTTTGCATAAACAATAGAACATACAGAATTGTTAACATATATGCCAGTAACTGTGAAAAGGAAAGGAAAATGTTTCTAAATAGTATAAGCAGATGGATAGATCATAGAACCATAATAATAGGAGATTTCAATATCGCATTAACTAAGGATGATATATCAATTAACAATGTATACAAGAATGACACAAGCAGAACTGAGCTATATAATTTAATGAATATTCACAATTTGACAGATGTATGGAGAATTCACAACCCATTCAAGAAAGAGTACTCCAGAAGACAGGTTGTGCAGGGAAAAATGAAACAAGCCAGAATAGATTTATGTCTAGCGGCCCCTGAAGCAACAAAACAGATCAATAAAATACAATATAATTATAACGCATGGAGTGATCACGCAACAATTGAGTGTTACTTGGGTGCTGCAGGAGGTTTCAGGGGGGGAGGTACCTGGTGCCTCAACTCCAGCCTCCTGGCAGATTCAACTTACGTTAAAAAAATCACAAAACTGCTTGATTATGCAAAAATTGAAATGAAAATAGAAAATAATTTTATAGAAAAGTGGGAAATTCTAAAGCAAAGAATTAAAAGAAGTAGTATAAATTATAGTAAAGAGAAAAAGTGGAGAGAGGAGCTGGAAGAAAATCGACTAAGAAAATTAATCAATCATGAAATAGCATTATTTGATAAAGAACCTAACAGAAACACAGAAAACTATGAATTATATAAAGCAAAACTTGGAAACATAGAAAAAATAAAATGCAGAGGTGCAATGATAAGAAGCAGAGTTAAAAATTTAGTAGAAGGAGAAAAATGCACCGCATATTTTTTGGGGCTCGAAAAGCAAAAACAAAACAAAACTATAATAGAAAAAAATCAACGATATAACTGGAAAAGAATATGACGATCAAGAAAATATACTAAGAGTAACTACAGAGTTTTATAAAGAATTATTTGATAATGGATATAGCAATAGCGAAGAGGTAGACAAGTTGTTATCAAATATCCAAACTAGTATTTCAGTGGAGGATAAGGAATGGTCTGATGCACAAATTACTATTAATGAGATAAAGACGGCAATAGATAGCTTAAATAAAAACAAAAGTCCAGGGGTAGATGGTTTAACAGCAGAATTTTATATTTGTTTCAAAGAGCAGATAGCTCCCCTGTTGCTGTCATTGTACCACTCAATGGAACGGGAACAGAGAACATCCAATACATTCACTGCAGGAATAATTTCACTTATCTACAAAAATAAAGGTTCAAAACAGGATATAACAAACTATAGACCAATAAGTTTACTCAATACAGATTACAAGATACTGACCAAAACACTGGCAAACAGGCTTAAACTTACAATAGGAACCATTATTGGTAATACACAGGCATACGGCATACCAGATAGAGACATCATAGATACGATCCTTACAATAAAGGATACCGTCAGGACAATGGCAGCACAGGGGGGGTATCTGCTCGGAATTGATTTGGAGAAAGCATTCGACAGAGTAGAACATCTTTTCTTATATAAAACTTTAAAAAGATTTGGATACGGTGAAGGCTTTATTAGATGGATTAAATTATTATACGATAACGCATACAGTCAAATAAAGATAAATGGACAACTAACAGAAAAGATCAAATTAAAAAGATCGGTAAGGCAAGGATGCCCGCTTTCGGCTCTTTTATACAGTATTGTTGCTGAGCCACTAGCTTTAAGTATAATGAATGATAAGAATATTATAGGTATAAAAACATATAGAGACAAAGTCGTTAAAATAGCACAATTTGCGGATGATATCAATATAATGTTTAAAAATGAAGAAAATTTAAATTATATTATAAAACATCTAGAAAGATATGAAAAAGCATCAGGAGCTAAGGTTAACAGAAATAAGTCAGAAATGATGGAATTCGGTAAAAATAGTTTCAAAAATAATTGGGGTTTTAGCACTAAAGAATACAGGAAAATACTGGGTGTATACATTGGTAAAAATGAAGGGGAAGCCAGGGACTTAGGGTGGAGAGAACTTGTAAAAAAGGTAGAAAATACACTTAATTTATGGAGAAGTAGGGGTTTAAGCCTGAGAGGAAAGGTAATTGTCATCAATGCCTTAATACTGTCAAAAATTAATCATGTTTTGGGGGCCTGTGAGCTACCGCAGTGGGCACTAAATTCGCTCAATGAAGCGATCTCCTCCTTCCTTTGGAGGGGAAAGGGAAATTCGATCGCTCATCGGGTGATAATTGCGAATAAAAGGGAGGGGGGATTAGGACTAATTGACATCAGTGCAAAAAAAGATGCACTCAGGGCCAAATTAGTTAGAAATTTTCTCGATTCGAACAGGCAGTACCCCTGGGAGGACACAATGGCGGGCTACCTGGCTGAGTACGGGGAGGGGGAGAAACTCCCTCTTTATCACCTCCTTCCTGGGAAAAGCCATGGCTCGCTACCGATGTTCTACCAGGAGGTGCTAGAGGCATGGGGCAAATTCCTGCCCCACCTCAGGCCTAAGTGCAGTCAGAAAAGTCATGTGCTGCAGTTACCTTTTCTCGAAAGCACCTTTTTCACACACAATGGTAGGACACTTAAATGCAGGGCACTTCAGCAACATAATATAACAAGGGTCGGTCAAGTGGTGGGGGAAAGGGGTCTGTTCAGTCTCAGGAAAGTCACAACCCAACTCAAAAAAACAGGGACACCGTGCAGAAAGGATTACCTAAATGGACTAGGTAACAAAATCAACAGAAACATAACCTCACTGTGGAGAAACTTAATCATCACGGACAAATCGAGAGCAGACCCCGAACTCCCGCCGCTTGAGCTTGTCACACAGTACACAGGGAAAGAGCTGTCACAGGTGAAAACAAAGGACTGGTACACCATAGGGATTAACTCAATTAAACGCACTCCAAAAGCAGAAAAACACTGGGCACAATTATTCAAGGGAATACCGATAGGAAAAATCTGGCAAAACCTTAACATACCTTACATGGACAGCAATACTTTCAAGCTAGAATTCAATATTAGACACAGGAGAATTTTCACAGGAATCAAATTACACCAGATTAATAAGGAAAACTACAGTAGGACATGCCAAATCTGCAATAAAGAACCGGAAGACCAGGAGCATCTATTCATCAACTGCAAGGAATCGGATAAATTCAGGAATTTCATAAGGATGCTACTGCAAGAGCACTGCAATTTCAGTTTGACAGATGAAACACTATGGACATGGACTCTTCTCTTTGGTACAACACTGAAACAAAAGGATCAGAACAGGACTCTCATAAATACCATACTCACTTTTGCAAAAAAATCAATATGGACAACTAGAAACTACGCTCTCTATGAAAAGAAGAAAATAAACATATTTGGGGTTTTTTACACAACACTCTTGACGCACCTACAAATCTTACATGACATGGACAAGGATATTTTTGAAAACACTTTCTGCAGGAAAAACACATTTTTCAACATAGCAAATGGCAAAATTGAAATAAACAAGATTGACAATGGTATGTTTTCTCTTCAAATTCCCAGCTAAGTAGTCTCTTTTTTTTATAAAGCAAAGTATTTTTCAAATTTAATAAAGGGGTGAGCAAATTGGGTGGTTTATGTTTTTGGTGTGTTTAACATTTCATTTTGATAAAATTTCATTTAAAAAAAAAAAAAAAAAAATTTGTGTGTGTGACACTTCACGACAGGAATTTGTTCTTTTTAGTCCCATGAGTTTTTTTTGTCTCTCTTTAATTTTTATTTATTTATTTATTTTTTATTTTTTATTTTTTTTGGAATGACCTGCATTGCTCCAGTGGCTGTAGGCACATAGTGTTGGTTTATTTGTCTAAATTTAACTTAATTTAAAAAAAAAAAAAAAAAAAAAAAAAAAAAAAACTCTGATGGTGTTTTCATCAAGTTCGAGGTGTATCAAGGGTGGGGGTTTTTTTTTGGGTAAGATTTCTTTCCTGAAGGAATTTATTTTTTATATAATTGTTAAATTTTGTCATGGAAAGAAGAATGTACAGTTGGTAAAAATGTATGCTGTATTTTTGATAATAAAAGACAAAAAAAAAAAAAAAACACGCCCGATCTCGTCTGATCTCGGAAGCTAAGCAGGGTCGGGCCTGGTTAATACTTGGATGGGAGATTGCCTGGGAATACCAGGTGCTGTAAGCTTTTTTGTTTCATTGTGAGGAAAGGGCAGCTTTGAGTCTTTGGGGACCAGCATGAGCGAGCTTCCCTCACACACCTTTTCTTGAAGCGCCTTTCTGCAGCTTTGAAATGGAATCTCATGCAGCGTGTAACTTGAAGTAGACAGATGGAGGATGCAGTACTTTTCTCTCGATGACATCAACATTCTTTTCTTTGTATTGACAGGACACCTATTTGGCGTGTGAAAAGACCCTGAGGCTGTTGCACATCACTTTTTTTCTGAGGTTGTAAAGTGAGTGAAATGGATATAGAGCCCATGTGTGTGAGAGTCAAGGGCTTACGGCCATATCACTCTGAACACGCCTGATCTCGGAAGCTAAGCAGGGTCGGGCCTGGTTAGTACTTGGATGGGAGACTGCCTGCGAATACCAGGTGCTGTAAGCTTTTTTGTTTCTTTGTGAGGAAAGGGCAGCTTTGAGTCTTTGGGGACCAGCATGAGCGAGCTTCCCTCACACACCTTTTCTTGAAGCGCCTTTCTGCAGCTTTGAAATGGAATCTCATGCAGCGTGTAACTTGAAGTAGACAGATGGAGGATGCAGTACTTTTCTCTCGATGACATCAACATTCTTTTCTTTGTATTGACAGGACACCTATTTGACGTGTGAAAAGACCCTGAGGCTGTTGCACATCACTTTTTTTCTGAGGTTGTAAAGTGAGTGAAATGGATATAGAGCCCATGTGTGTCAGAGTCAGGGGCTTATGGCCATACCATTCTGAACTCGTCTGATCTCGAAAGCTAAGCAGGGTCGGGCCTGGTTAGTACTTGGATGGAAGACCGCCTGGGAATACCAGGTGCTGTAAGCTTTTTTGTTTCATTGTGAGGAAAGGGCAGCTTTGAGTGTTTGGGGACCAGCATGAGCGAGCTTCCCTCACACACCTTTTCTTGAAGCGCCCTCCACAGCTTTCGAATGGAATGTCATGCTGTGTGTAATTTGAAGTAGACAGATGGCAGATGTAGTACTTTTCTCTAGATGACATCAACATTCTTTTCTTTGTATTGACAGGACAACTATTTGGTGTGTAAAAAGACCGTGAGGCTGTTGCACATCACATTTTTTTTGAGGTTGTAAAGTGAGTGAAATGGATATAGAGCCCATGTGTGTGAGAGTCAAGGGCTTACGGCCATACCACTCTGAACACGCCCGATCTCGTCTGATCTCGGAAGCTTAGCAGGGTCAGGTCTGGTTAGTACTTGGATGGGAGACCGCCTGGGAATACCAGGTGCTGTAAGCTTTTTTGTTTTGGCAGATGCAGTACTTTTCTCTCGATGACATCAACATTCTTTTCGTTGTATTGACAGGACACCTATTTGGCTTGCTGATGGAGAATTGTTGGGTGTAGATTCATTGAAGGAGTTTGGTACTGGACCTGCTCTACCTGTAAAGTGTCATGAGATAAGTTTTGTTTTTATTTGGTGCAATATAAATAAAATTAACTTGACCAGTGTTATTTGTGGTCTTTTGTTAATTGCATGCCACATGAAATTATTATTAGTCACTTTTATCTCACATTTGACCTGCAGCTACAGTCTCGCAGTGGCAAGACAAGAACACTTCTACTTCTGATGATACCAGTTTGTTCAACACTGAACTTCATCCAGTACCATGTTGTCAAACACTGGAACACCAGCACAGCACCTGAACAGGGACTTGGACCCTGGACCCTCAGATTAAAAGTCCGATGCTCTATGGTCTGAGCTACTCAGGCTCTTTCTATAGCATTTAGACAGGAAAAGAAATGCCTGTGAAGGTCAAACTGCTGCTTTCTTGACTTGTTCAATACTCCATGTTAAAGTCCACCATGCTTTTGATTGGCTCTGATTCTCTGTGGCAAAATCCAACAAGAGGCTCCAAAAATGTCTTGAATGTTATTAGAATGCACAGGACAAGATGGTAGTTTCCTTCATGTCTGCAGTTCCTCCACTGGAAAGTAAAGTCATTGCTGTTCCTCTGCTGAAACCTGGGATCGGACGAGGGACCTTTAGATCTTCAGTCTAACGCTCTCCCAACTGAGCTGTTTCAGCTCTGAGTGAAGGCCCTGCCTCTCTCATTTTATAATCTCTTCCACTCTCACTAGAACTTCGAGAGGATTTGAGCTTCTGAAGTCATGACACATTGAACAGTTCTATAGGACCATTTTTGATGAATGTCTGAATCACACAAGCCTTTTTTGTTTGTCTTCTTCCCAGTTGCCTCAACATTGTGTGAGCCAATAATTCCACATCTGTACCAGACACACCTCTGGTTGGTGGGTTTTCTTGATCTTTCTGTTCTAACAGTGTCTTTTATCTTAAATATGCCACTTTCACATGAAAACATCAATAACAGGACAATATTAAAACTATTATTGCTGCTGTTGCTGTTGTTGGTTGTGTGTCTGTCTTCCATCCCCCTGTCCCTCTGTCTTTCTCTCTGCTTGTCTTTCACCCTCATCTTGTTCCCATCTTTTTGTCATTCTCTCCCTCCTTTCTCTCTGTCTTTTGTCTTTTCTTCTCTATATTTGTCTTCTGCTGCTCCAGGATCAGCTTCTATCACTCAATGGTCCAGAACCATTCTGAAGCCTGATCATGAATGTGAGCAAAGCTCTTAGAACAGGCCTG
Organism: Aulostomus chinensis; assembly: GCF_037954235.1. Taxonomy (NCBI): domain Eukaryota; kingdom Metazoa; phylum Chordata; class Actinopteri; order Syngnathiformes; family Aulostomidae; genus Aulostomus; species Aulostomus chinensis. The sequence goes on from NC_141323.1 coordinate 32,045,176, forward strand.
CTGCCACCACAACTAAGATCCTGCAGGTCACTAGAAACTCCAATGTCCAGCTGACAAGTGGACTTTCCTCTGATCTGTGGTGGTGTTGAGTTTAGCAAACATCTCCAACAAGAAGATGAAGGAGGCCATCAACTCCTCCAAGCTCAACATCTATACTGGCTTTACTGGGAGATCAGGAGGTCAAAGCAGATCTTCACCCTCCACCTCAGATGGTTTCTACTCACAGAGATGAGGGACCAGTTCAAACCAGCTACCTGGAGCTCCCTTAAGCCATTGTCCCCATCAGCTAACATCTGGATCTGGACCTGCACCGGTGCTGACTTGTGTCTTGAGTCCCCAGAGTTTGTTGAACCAGAGAAGCTTCAACTGGTGACGGTTGTCCAACCAAGCGTGAAGGTGAGCCTGCATTGTCTGATCTGGAGCTAACAGGGGAATTAGCAAGTGCTCTGACTGTTCTAGAGTTGCTGCTGAGTTGAATTTGAATTTATTTGTTGAAATGTTCCAGTTTCTATGAGGTCAGGGAAGATTGGTGTGGATCTAAAGGTCCCTGGTTGGATCCCAGGACATTGTTTTGGCTCATTTGAACATTTTCAAACCCTCGTTGCTCAGATTTTACATGAATTTGATCATGACTTTTGGACAAATGTTTTGTTTATTAATTAAATAATCACTTCAGTTTTGAATTTAGTGAGTCACCCAGACAGTCAGTAGGGACACACACACACGCACGCACACACACACACACACACACACACACACACACACACACACGCACACACAGCCTGTCTTTGGTAAAAAATGGTCTTTCACGTTCACGTTGGAAGATTTCTCTGACTCCATTGTGAATAAAGAGATTCTTCATCTGACACCTGAGTCTTGATCCACTGATTCCTCTGATCCACCTCTTTCTGCTCCAACAAGGCTGACATGGATCAGGTGGGTCCATGTCATCCAATCAGTAGGTTTCTCTTCTCAATTAATTTTCTTCATCCCAGTTTAGATTGATTCTTCTCAGCCTCATGAAGGAGCATCTGATCAGGTGTTTGACTGCTTGTTGGTTGTAATTCCATAGATTTTAATCTCAGATGTTATAGAATTAATAAGAACATCTTAAAGACCTTTGTCCAACACTTGAAACTCACCTGTCTGTCGAGGCCCAACTGGCCTTTTGTAGTGAGGTGGTGGATGCATGTGTATGAAATGAGGCTCGTGTTGCTGTGAGGAGCTACTAGAGGGAGACACCTGTCGTTCCTCCCAGCTTACAATGAGGCTTCACAGCTGCATTTGAAGCTGTCCTTTATGAGTCACAACTGTCTTGAGCTCAGGAGCCAAACTCACCGAAAAAATATGCAAGTGGCTCTGGACAAAAGCGTCTGCTCAATGAAATTGTAGGATTGTAGAATTCTATAAATGTAGAATATAATTGTAGAAATGCTCTCTATCACCACCCCCAACGTCTGTGCCAGGGTCTCTGGCCAGTGGTCAATGGCTCATATCACCTGCCCAGGATGAATCAAGCTTGCTTGTCTTTGTAATTCTGCACTTATTAGAGACCTGGAAACAAAGGAATGCTGAAAAAGAGAAAATAGGACCTCACACAAATGGGCTTGTGACACAATTTTAAAGAATTGTGTCAATGTGAATCTTTTACAAATGTGTGTGTGAATGTGGTTGTTGTGGCCGAGTGGTGAAGGCGATGGACTAGAAATCCATTGGGGTCTCCCTGCTCAGGTTGGAGTCCTGCCAACAACGTTAAAGTGTTGATGTTCTGGAGGAGACAACATCTGATCTTTTTAGATCCACGAGTCAAAGGTTTTCTTTAAAGTGCTGCAGCAGCTGAGGATGAGGGAGAGACAGAATTACAAACCATCTTCCTGAGGACATTTTGAAAAATGATGACATTTTTCCACAGTTATTATTGACTTGGAACACTGCAAAAATATCCCTTCTCCAAAAACCCTCCTCTTCAACTTTGTACCCAAGTTTTCTCCTCATCAGGCACCACAGTGTCCAGGATGTTCAGTCAAAAAGTCATTAATGATTTTAAAAATGTCCATCAAACACAAAATAAGGCTTCAAATAGGTAAAATCACCATCTGTAGACTGGACCAATATGCTGATGTGATCCTTTGATTAGTTTAGGATCAGTCAGAGATCAAAGACTTCAGCAGGAGATCAATGCTCAGAACCCAGAGATCAAAGACAGAATTCAGACATCAGAGACAGAATTCAGACATCAAACACATACCTGATGGAGGCTCCACCCCCCCACCCCCCAGACAGTTTCCACGTAAGTCGTAAGTTTTATTTTTAAAGCGTCAAATCACAACAAATGTTATCTTCTTTTTATTCTTTTTATTAAAGATTGAAGCTCCATACAAGACAGAGTTTGTAGACAAGAACATCACAGCCTGGGAAGCTTTCACTTCTTTTGATGGACAGCTTTGATTTCAGGTTCTACCTCTGTAAAATTGAAAGTAAAGTAAATGAAGCACCTGTGAAGGTAAAACTGATGATGTCATGACTTGTTCAGTCCTCCAACATTAAAGTCCAACAAGCTTTTGATTGGCTCTGATTCTCTGTGGCAAAATCCAACAAGAGGAAAAAGAAAATCTTGAGGTTATCTCACTTTCTTTTAAAGAAACTCTGCATAGGACAGTGATAGGATGATTGTTTCCTTGGATGAAAAAGTCTGGTACTCTCATCTTCTTCAACATTTACTTGCTCAGTCAGGACAAGAGAATCTGAGCTTGGATGTCATTTTGTAGTAAAAGGTGAATTAAACTTGTAAACATCAGCTGGTGTTCACTCTGATGATGTATCGATGGTCTGTATTCTGCCTTCTGTAGCACGATGCTGCTGGGAAGAAGCCTGATTATGTCAGAGTTGTGTTCAGTGGCTCCTGCTGGGTCCATTTCTGACAAATAGGCTCCAAAGATTTCAGGTGTTTAAAAGCGGTGTTTAGCTGTCAGCAGACGATGTGGCCGAGTGGTTAAGGCGATGGACTGCTAATCCATTGTGCTCTGCACGCATGGGTTCGAATCCCATCCTCGTCGCAAGTGACTCTGGTTTCTCCTCCTCGATTATGGAATTACTGTGAGGCTTTTAACTGACACAGATACCAGTTGAGTCAACTTCCCTTTCACAACCTGACCAAAACAACTCTGACACCCAGAGCTCACATATGTCAATCACCTCTGTAGAAGGTCCCGCCCCCACAGAGCTATAAATCCTCCCATCAGTGAAGAAAACTGAAGATGCCTCTTGGATGAGAGCTGAAGCATCTTCAAGAAACCTGAAACAGTTCACTTGGTATGTTTAAATAATTCTACAATTTCTTTCAGCTTTTGTCCAAAGCCACGTGCATGTATCATATGTATATAATATATATGTGATACTCTTTCATCTACTCATGAACCAAAAATGCAGTCTAATACCAGTAAATTTGTGCAGAAAAATGTCATTTGTGCTCCTTCTTTTATTTATTTGTTTATTTAGTATTTTTTAATGTATTTTCTTTCAATTCACATTTTGTCCATTAACTTCATAATCACTCTTCACAGTCGCCATCTCATCACATGACTAAAGTTTGGGTTCTGTATTGGTGGTAAAATATCCTTCCATGCCCCTCACTAGTTTGCACACAGAAAAGCATATTTTACTGGTTTCAAATCTCTTAGCATGTTCTCTCTCTTAAACCAGCTGTGGCAGCTTTCATTGTGTGATTTATTTTGAAATATAAATATGGAACAGAACCATTGGAATAAGATGTCAGGACATTTGAAGGAATGTCAATCTCCTGTTGAAATGTTGCAGTGTGCAGCTGAGACTCTCTGGCAGTGGCACAAGGAGCCACAATGGCAGAACCTGGACCCTCCTGGAGGAGAACCACAGGTGAGGGCCTTCTTGGCTCCAGATTGATGGAAATCAAGTGTCTGAGGCTGTTAGCAGCCATGAAGTTGATCTGGTTGGGCACTGGTATTTTTTCTTTCTGCAGCTCAGGAGTGATTCAGGAGAAGAGTTTCAGAACAGTCAAGGTTGGGGACTGGAATTTTAAAATTTCCCCTGGAACCAGACAAACTTGGGAGGTAAAACCTCCAATCATAGCCACTCAGATGCAGCAGCAGCAGAAAGAAGCTGTCATCTACCCTGACAGTCAGAGCATCAAGTCAAGAAAACATCAACCATCTTGTAGTTCCAAACCTTCACCTCTCAGATTCAGCTACTTCTTATTGTGGGACTTTAAATTTGAACACAATGGAATTTGGACAAGGAGTTTTCCTTCAAGTCCAAACATCATCGTCCAGCCTCCAACCAGAGGTCCATCAGTTATCATGGGAGCCACATGTGGAGTCTGGATTCTTTTCTAGAATGTGACGGCAATGACAGTCCTGCCAAGTGACATCACTGACATGAATGGATGACTTCAGTCACGTGACAGGATGACTTCAGTCACATGACTGGATGACTTCAGTCACATGACTGGATGATTTGAAAATTTTGTTGTGGGCCTCTGGACCTTTTTTAAATCAGTAGTTGACCACAGGTAGCTTAGCTAACTGTTAACTAATTAACTTTCAGTCCAGACAAAGAATGTGGGTTGACAGTTATTCATACAAAGTCTTTGGTTTCAGATGCAGCCTCAACTGAGACTCCTGGTTCAGAGGATGGGTTTGTTTGCTGTCAGGTTGCCACCTTTTAGAAATGAAAATCAGGGACGCCCACCACGGCCATGACCACCAGGGGCCTGACTCCCATGAGGTGGGTGCCCACAGCAGTGGTGTGTTTTATTTTGTAGGTGTTTTTAGTCAAGGGGTGATCAAGAAAGCATTTCCTCCTACTTAAAGCTTGAAATGCTTTATCACCAATAAACACATTCTTTATTGTTCAACACTGAACTGCACAATTAAGTTTTAAAATACAAACTCAATAAATGGAGAACTTTATGTGACTTAAGTTCATAACACATCAGCAGGTTTCCCTCCCTTCTTTTTCCAAGTCTCCTTCTTGTTCCTCCTTGCAGCTCTGGGGAACTCTTGGTCTCTCAAAGCCCTGTTGGAAAACTCTGAACAGGACTGCTCAAAGTTGAGAGTGATCACTCCTTTGAGCTCCATGGAGCTCCTGTTCCTGCAGTCACTCCATTTCTGCTTTTCATTTTGTGTTTGTATTAAAGTTCTATTGCTGAAAAAAAACTTTTTTGCCTTTTTCTTGAAGTAAATATATGAGGGTCGAAATTGACCCATAACACCATGGATGTTACAATAGTTAATAATATTAAAATGAAGAATAAATCAAACCAATCCATGTCAGAGATGTGTTCTAACACCCCTCAGTAATGGTCAGGAAACACAACAACCTTTTGTTTATTTCTATGATTTTCTTGAGGTTCATTTGATCATTTTTCAACTGAAATCGAGGGTTTACTGACTAAAAAAAGGTCCAGAGGCCCACAACAAAATATTCCAATCAATATTTCCATGGATAAGGAAGCCTAACAAGGTAACCGGGAGATGGGAAACAACATGGATGATAGAAAATTGTTTTTAGTTTATTTTACAGCTGGTTGAAGACGTGGGTCAAAACTGACCTGTTAACATAAGAGATGGGAACAGAAAGCTAACACAAGAGGAAGGTTGAAGCTATGAAAAAGGAGTTTGATAAAAATCTTGAACTGACAGTAGAAATATCCTTTTGTGTGTTTACCTTTGTTGACAGAAGTCACTTTAGCTTGGCAGTGAAAAGAATCTCTGCTAGCTTGACAAATAAGTGGCACAAACTGGGTTCAAGCTGGACTTTGGACACTGGTATCTGCAACAACTCCCATCAACTCCTAATCTAGCATCTCTGCTGTGCTCAAACTATTTTACAGAACATTTGACAGACCTGTGGAGCAGTGAGGACAGACATGAGTTGATCCACATGATCCACTGAAGCGCCATTTTCCCCTGCCACTGAGGTCACCAACATGAGCTGGAGTTGGGAATCTTGAACTGAACCTGGTATCACAGCGACACCTACTGCTGCAAAATGGAACAGCAACATTGAACCCAAGTACAGGATTGGAGGGAGACTGATGGTCGCTGTTTGGGTTTTTGAAGAACAAGGAGGGCGTTGGTTCAAGCTGGATTCTCAGAGACTATTTCTTCAACCTCTACATTGGAATCTACACTGTCATCCAGTCATGTGACTGAAGTCATCCAGTCATGTGACTGAAGTCATCCATTCATGTCAGTGATGTCACTTGGCAGGACTGTCATTGCCATCACATTCTAGAAAAGAACCCAGACTCCACATTTCCTCCTATCTATTATTGTGTCCCACCCTCCTGGTCCTTACTCTGAATTCTCAGAGTTTATATCCAGTTCAGTCCTCAAAACAGATGAAGTCATGAGTGTTGATAAATTTCCTTTTCTCCACTGATTATATGTCAAGGTTTGTGTGTGGGGGTGGAGTCTATCCCAGCAGCCTTCGGACATGAGGCGGGGTTCATCCTGGACAGGTCACCAGTCCATCACAGGGCCAACACATAGAGACAGACAACCATTCACACTCACAGCCACACCTACAGTCAATTTAGAGTATCAATCAGCCTCGTCCCCTCTTGATGTCTTTGGACTGTAGGAGGAAGCTGGAGTACCAGAGAGAACCCACACAGACACAGGAAGAACATGCAGACTCTGAAACATCCCATGCCCGAGCCGGTACTCTAACCCAGATCCTTCTTGCTGTGAGGCAACAGTGCTGACCACTGCACCATTGTGTCCCCTGAAAATGCCACCAGATCGTTTGGATTTTCTATAAAATCAAGTACACATGAACATTAAGAGGTTTTCACAGGGCTGGTGGTGCAATGGATAGCATGACTGACTACTGTCAGAAGATTCTAGCTTCAACTCCTGGCTCGCTCACTTAAAGTTTTATACTGAGAAGCTTTCACACCTGAAGTGTGAACCACTGCTAAAAGTCCCTGAAATCCTCCAAGGTTTCCTCCTTGTCTGCTGTAAACATGAACACATGCATGGATCCTGCTACCTCTCACATGTTAAGCTGGCACTTGACAGTGACAGCAGGAGAACAAAAAATCCCAGTGTGTCATCAACATTTCCTGGAAACTAAATGACAGAAGCCAGTGGTGGCTGGTGAAAAAAATTCTTGGTGGGGCTGGTGTGCCAAAAACATTTCCGTGCCTAGTCTAGTATAATCTTTCAAAAAGAGCAGCCGGACAATTATTCAATGTTTTAAAATAGTATTTACTTTCCTTCTTAAAATCGACAGTTTCAAAGACAAAAAAAAAAAACAACAATTTACAACTACAGTAAATTTTATGAGATCAAATATTATACAATGATGTTAACTTTACAGAAGGTGATTTGAGCTTAATCTATACGATACAAATCAACAATGTGTGTGTTTGTCTCTCTCTCTCTGTCTCTCTCTTTGTTCATCTGTGTCTGTCTCTGTCTCCTTCTCTGTGTCTCCGTCTTTGTGTCCTTTTCTCTGTGTCTCTATCTCTGTCTGTCTCTTAGTGTGTGTGTCTCTCTCTGTCTCTCTCTCTTTGTGTCCGTCTCTCTTTCTCTCTTCGTCTACCTGTCTCTCTCCCTCTGTCTCTCTGTCTATTTGTTTCAGTCTTTCTGGGTGTGTGTTTGAATTCAGCAGTCATTTGTACAGGAACTTTGCTCGTCTCTCTTTCTGGGAGGCAAATTTCTCAATGACCCTGGTGTTGAAACCAGGAATGTTTCGTGTCAGGTTTTTTCTCAGTGGAGAGCATAGCCAGAGCGTTGAGCCGATCTTGTGCCATGGTATTTGTAAGAAAAGTTTTTATCCTCTTCAAAGTGGAGAAGCACCTCTCAGATTCTGACGTTGTCATTGGTGTGGTGATGAGGATGTTGAGCAGACTTACAGTTTCAGTGAACGTGTCTTGAAGGTTATTTTCCATCAAAACCTGATAGAGAGCCAGTGCACCACTGCAACTCTGAAACTCTTCGTTCCCGTAGATCAGAGACAGCTCTGTTTGAAGTCTGGCCTTGTCCAATGAGGGATAGGCTTCCACTGTGGTTTTCAGTGCTGAATCTGGGAACTTTCGGCTGTGCTGTGGGAACAGGTCTCCTTGCAGGAGTGTGGCGCTGACAAGATGCTTGGTGAAACTAAATCTCTCCTTGGCATGGCTCACAATGGTGTCACATACCTATGCAATGATATAATTATACAAAATAGGAATTATTGCATCTTCACTTGTCTTAATACATTGACCTGATGAGCTAGCCTATATTATGTAATAAACATACTGTAATGATTCATATCATCATAAAACAATATACATTTAAGTCTGGACCACTGTATCATATGGCCAACATCTTATTTTGATTTTATTTAATAATGTGATTCAAATCACACTAAGAAGCAAGTTCTTACCTCCAGTGCCAAATGGTGCGGTGTGTCTTCTCCCAAGGTTCTGCGTCTCTTTGCGGGTGGCTCCTGAGCAGGTCCCCTGAACTCCTCATCCTCAGCCAGAGTAGGCACATCCTCCCTGACCCAACACATAAGTTTCATGAGTAAGTTCTAAAAACTGGTTAGGGATACATTAACAAAACCAAAGGTGGATATCATTACTGTCAGTTATATTATACAGATAAATCAATTCTTTAAATAAGATGATATATAAGCATTTAAGTCTACATATACAGAGAAATTGAGGTTAGGCTACAAATTAATTAATTTAGCATACCTGATAGCCTGCATGTGGTCAATGAATGTCTGGGTGACTCCTGCCATGTAGACAGCATCAATGTTTCTCTTCTGCAGCTGGTTGTAAAGGATGTCCACATGTGGCATGATTTTGTGGAACAGGGCCAGTAAAAAACAAAAAGTTTCATCTTCCAGCATTCTCACATAGCCACCAGCTTCTCTCTTTGTCTGGCTATCAAACCCTTCACTGTTCCGGATAGCCTGAAAGCAATTCACCAGATCCTTCTTGTGCTCATTAAGTGTGTTAACACGACTGTTGAAGTTCCAACGTGTTGATGATGCACTTGGAAGTCGGTGCGCAAACTTCTCATCAAGCACTGCAGTTCTCTTGCTTGACTTAGAGAAAAAAGAAGCAAATCCCCCCATGTCAGAAAAAAAGTGACTGCTCTGAGGGATGTGGGAGGTTGCTTGCTGCAGTATCAGGTTTAACTGATGGGCATAGCAGTGAACATAGTGAGCGTTTGGATAGATGTCTTGTACCTTTCGCTGCACTCCTCCTTTGGCACCCCTCATCACAGCTGCCCCATCACAGGCCTGGGCAATCAGCTTCTTTTCTTGTCCCTCAGAAAGGATGCTGTGCAGCCTCTCCAATAAGGCACTGGCTATTGCATCCGCACAGGTGTTGGGCAGTTTCAAAAATTCAAAGAACCGCTCTTGAATATTGTGGCGGTCGTCAATGTATCTCAGAACTAAGACTAACTGACACTGTGTTGAAACGTCAGTAGTTTCATCAGCCTGGATCGCTAAAAAGTCTGCCGATTTAACTTCATCCAGGATCTGTTCTCTCAAAACTGCCAGCATACAGTCCACGAGCTCGTTCTGTACTGTCTTCGAGGTGCCTTTAAAAACGGTTGCATTTTCAAGGTGCTCCCTCAAGTCCCGATCAATGGATGCCATCAAGTCAACTGGACCTCTGAATATTCCAGCGTTGTCAGAGGAATCACTTTCGTCATGTCCCCGCAGAGCCAGTTCAAAAGCACCACAGAATTTAACAGTTAATTATCTTAGATAAGATGTTACGGTTCTTATCTACCTCATCATTGTGCTTCCTTACAGCGATGCGGTGACTGTCATCGAGCTGCGTTGCTATGCTAATCTTCCCAAGAACCGCTAGCTTCATGCAGTTTTCCATGTGAATTTTCGCTCTTTCGTGTTTCTTAATCCGCTCGGAGAGGTGCTTCAGGTCAGTGATTCCTGTCTGTGTCCATGCTGAATCACACCGGTCACTCCTGAAAGGGATGCAGGGGAAGCAAAAAAGTGCGTTGGCTGCTCCACAACCCGTCAGCCACGGCTTGCGCTGAAACCAGCTCCGGCAAAAAGTCCTGTTGTAGGATTTAGCCTTTTCCTTGGACTGCTGCTGGATGTTGATTTCAGGCTTGTCCGGTCCCAGCTCCTTAACGCGGATTTTTTCCGCCATGGTCCTCCTCGCAAAAGGGAAATTTAAAAGGGATCTCACCGAATTTGGTGGAAACTGCTGCTCTTGAACTTCGATCGTTGTTGTCGCCATTTTCTCTCTCACTCACTTCTCGCGGTATTTTTTTTCGTAGGGCATCGGAAATCTGGGAATCTCACTACGCAAAAAGAATATCGCGGGCTCCTCAGCTAGCTTTAGCAATCCAAACCTTCACGCATTTTACGTTGGCGTAGGGGCGACTTTTCCAGCGCCCCTATGCCGTTAAATTTGGCGATGTTGATTGGCCAATTATTCATTATTTTTCCCTAGCAACCATACAGAATTGGCTAATTAATTGCAGGTCTGGGGCGCTTTGACGAGCCCCCCTAAAGACAAATTATACAGTCTATCAGAGTAAATTCACTATTAATTGAATGAGTCAGTTGGCGTAAATGTTGTTTAAATGACCCATATTGCATGTAGACACACACAATTAAGTAAGGCTGACATTGACGATACAAATTGTAAACATATGCACGTATATATGTATCAATACATGTAGAGATTTTCCTCTCCACAGCTGGTGTGGCGGCGCCCCAGCGCCCCCTATGAGCCAGCCGCTACTGATACTGGCTTTACTGGGAGATCAGGAGGACAAAGCAGATCTTCACCCTCCACCTCAGATGGTTTCTACTCACAGAGATGAGGGACCAGTTCAAACCAGCTACCTGGAGCTCCCTTAAGCCATTGTCCCCATCAGCTAACATCTGGATCTGGACCTGCACCGGTGCTGATTTGTGTCTTGAGTCCCCAGAGTTTGTTGAACCAGAGAAGATTCAACTGGTGACGGTCGTACAACCAAGCGTGAAGGTGAGCCTGCATTGTCTGATCTGGAGCTAACAGGGGAATTAGCAAGTGCTCTGACTGTTCTAGAGTTGCTGCTTAGTTGAATTTGAATTTATTTGTTGAAATGTTCCAGTTTCTATGAGGTCAGGGAAGATTTGTGTGGATCTAAAGGTCCCTGGTTGGATCCCAGGACATTGTTTTGGCTCATTTGAACATTTTCAAACCCTCGTTGCTCAGATTTTACATGAATTTGATCATGACTTTTGGACAAATGTCTTGTTTATTAATTAAATAATCACTTCAGTTATGAATTAAGTGAGTCACCCAGACTTGGTCAATAACAAAAGTTAGTCTGGTTATTATTCAGTTTCCAGTCAGTTAGGACACACACACACACACACACACACACACACACACACACACACACACACACACACACACACACATAAAATGGTCTGTCACGTTCTCTCACATTGGAAGATTTCTCTGACTCCATTGTCAATAAAGACATTCTGCATCTGACACCTGAGTCTTGATCCACTGATTCCTCTGATCCACCTCTTTCTGCTCCAACAAGGCTGACATGGATCAGGTGGGTCCATGTCATCCAATCAGTAGGTTTCTCTTCTCAATTAATTTTCTTCATCCCAGTTTAGATTGATTCTTCTCAGCCTCATGAAGGAGCATCTGATCAGGTGTTTGACTGCTTGTTGGTTGTAATTCCATAGATTTTAATCTCAGATGTTATAGAATTAATAAGAACATCTTAAAGACCTTTGTCCAACACTTGAAACTCACCTGTCTGTCGAGGCCCAACTGGCCTTTTGTAGTGAGGTGGTGGATGCATGTGTATGAAATGAGGCTCGTGTTGCTGTGAGGAGCCACTAGAGGGAGACACCTGTCATTCCTCCCAGCCTACAATGAGGCTTCACAGCTGCATTTGAAGCTGTCCTTTATGAGTCACAACTGTCTTGAGCTCAGGAGCCAAACTCACCGAAAAAATATGCAAGTGGCTCTGGACAAAAGCGTCTGCTCAATGAAATTGTAGGATTGTAGAATTCTATAAATGTAGAATATAATTGTAGAAATGCTCTCTATCACCACCCCCAACGTCTGTGCCAGGGTCTCTGGCCAGTGGTCAATGGCTCCTATCACCTGCCCAGGATGGATCAAGCTTGCTTGTCTTTGTAATTCTGCACTTATTAGAGACCTGGAAACAAAGGAATGCTGAAAAAGAGAAAATAGGACCTCACACAAATGGGCTTGTGACATAATTTTAAAGAATTGTGTAAATGTGAATCTTTTACAAATGTGTGTGTGAATGTGGTTGTTGTGGCCGAGTGGTGAAGGCGATGGACTAGAAATCCATTGGGGTCTCCCTGCTCAGGTTGGAGTCCTGCCAACAACGTTAAAGTGTTGATGTTCTGGAGGAGACAACATCTGATCTTTTTAGATCCACGAGTCAAAGGTTTTCTTTAAAGTGCTGCAGCAGCTGAGGATGAGGGAGAGACAGAATTTCAAACCATCTTCGTGAGGACATTTTGAAAAATGATGACATTTTGCCACAGTTATTATTGACTTGGAACACTGCAAAAATATCCCTTCTCCAAAAACCCTCCTCTTCTACTTTGTACCCAAGTTGTCTCCTCATCAGGCACCACAGTGTCCAGGATGTTCAGTCAAAAAATCATTTGTGATTATAAAAATGTCCTTCAAACACAAAATAAGGCTTCAAATTGGTAAAATCACCATCTGTAGACTGGACCAATATGCTGATGTGATCCTTTGATTAGTTTAGGATCAGTCAGAGATCAAAGACTGAAGCAGGAGATCAATGCTCAGAACCCAGAGATCAAAGACAGAATTCAGACATCAGAGACAGAATTCAGACATCAAACACATACCTGATGGAGGCTCCACCCCCCCGACAGTTTCCATGTAAGTCGTAAGTTTTATTTTTAAAGCGCCAAATCACAACAAATGTTATCTTCTTTTTATTCTTTTTATTAAAGATTGAAGCTCCATACAAGACAGAGTTTGTAGACAAGAACATCACAACCAGGGAGCTTTCACTTCTTTTGATGGACAGCTTTGATTTCAGGTTCTACCTCTGTAAAATTGAAAGTAAAGTAAATAAAGCACCTGTGAAGGTAAAACTGATGATGTCATGACTTGTTCAGTCCTCCAACGTTAAAGTCCAACAAGCTTTTGATTGTCTCTGATTCTCTGTGGCAAAATCCAACAAGAGGAAACAGAAAATCTTGAGGTTGTCTCACTTTTTTTCATAGAAACTCTGCATAGGACAGTGAAAGGATGCTTGTTTCCTTGGATGAAAAAGTCTGGTACTCTCATCTTCTTAAACATTTACTTGTTCAATCAGGACAAGAGAATCTGAGCTTGGATGTCATTTTGTAGTAAAAGGTGAATTAAACTTGTAAACATCAGCTGGTGTTCACTCTGATGATGTATCGATGGTCTGTATTCTGCCTTCTGCAGCACGATGCTGCTGGGAAGAAGCCTGATTATGTCAGAGTTGTGTTCAGTGGCTCCTGCTGGGTCCATTTCTGACAAATAGGCTCCATAGAGTTCAGCTGTTTAAAAGGGGAGGGTTGCTGTCAGCAGACGAGGTGGCCGAGTGGTTAAGGCGATGGACTGCTAATCCATTGTGCTCTGCAAGCATGGGTTTGAATCCCATCCTCGTCGTGAGCGACTCTGGTTTCTACTTCTAGATTATTGAATTACTGTGAGGCTTTTTTTTTTTTTGGAACTTATTTTTTATTTAACATACATACAGCACAGATAGAACATGACAGAGATGCGCAGACAAATATTCCAGACAAGTGTTCAGATACTTATTCCAAGATACACATGAAAAAAAATAAATAAATAAAAATTTTTTAAAAAATGTTGATTTTTATAATTCCAATACTGTTTTCACTGGTGCCCATCTTTCAGCAAACTGTCCTGTTTTCAGCTGTAACCTTGCTGTGATTTTTTCCATGATGTATACATTTTTTACTCTATTCCTCCATTGTGATATGTTTGGAGGTTCTGGCTTTAGCAAGCAGGCTGTTATTGTCTTTTTAGCGATCAGAATCAAAATCCTCCACAAAGCAATCAGGTTTCTGTCTGTCAGATTCTCAGGTGGTATGCCGAGGATAAACATTGCTGCGTCCAAAGCAAAATTAATGTCCAAAATTTGCTTCCGACCATTCTCCCAGAAGTTCAACAGCTGTGGGCAATCCCAGAATATGTGCGTAAAATCTCCTATTAACTGACATCCTCTCCAACACAGTTCAGATGTGTTGCTATATTTTGAAGTCTTAGATGGAGTGTTGAAATATCTCATCTTCACCTTCCAGTCAAACTCCCTCCACATTGGGCTGCTTGTTAATTTGTGTCCTGCTCTGAATGTTTCCTCCCAATTTTCATCTGGTATAATAGTATTTGTTTCTAATTCCCATTTTTCCTTAACATCCAAATTGTTGTCCTTACATTCATGTTGTAGTACTCTATAGATTTTTGATATTAACCCCTTTTTAGTCTCCCCCTCCAAATACGACAACAGCAATTCCTCCAGCTTAGATGGTGTTCTACAAATATTTTCCCACTCTCTGTGCTTCTGAAGGTAGTGTCTTAATTGTAGAAATTTGTAGAAGTCATGGTTCGGTAAGTTAAACTCTTTTTTAAGTTGCTCAAACGACTTCATATACTGTCCATTGAAAACTTGTGCAATATAAATTAACCCCTTACTTCTCCATTTGTTGTACCCTGCATCCATAACAGATGGTAAAAAGTCTGGATTTCCTGCTATTTTGGTGATTCTACTTATTGACTTAGATATTTTCAGTTTTTTTCGCACTATTGACCATACTTTTATTGTTACCCTAATCCAGTCATTACGCATCCCCTCTTTTTTCTGCATCTTCTCTTTCAAAAACGGGAGTACCTCCAAAGGTGTTTTCTGACAGGAATTTTGTTCCATTCCCACCCACATTGTGTCTGTCTCCTTCGTGATCCACGTAATAATCGCTCTAAGTTGTGCTGCCCAATAATAATTTTTTAGACCAGGTAAATTTAACCCTCCCTTCTCTTTTGGGCAAAGAAGGATTTTGCATTTGATTCTAGCTTTTTTATTTTGCCAAACAAATTTAGATATGATTTTGTCTAACATCTTAAAAGTTGAACTAGAGACCATAATTGGCAGTGACTCGAACAGAAACAACAATCTGGGTACAATGTTCATTCTCACTGTTTCGATTCTTCCCACCATCGACAGGGGCAATATCTCCCATCTGGCCAAATCCTTCTTTATTTCTGTAATCAGTTCTCCATAATTTTCTTTTAATAGCTGTGATATAATGGGAGTAATAATGATGCCAAGATATCTAAACCCTGTGGTGGTCCATTTGAAATTGAACTTTCCCTCTAATTCAGTTGGATATTTGCCTGAAAGCATCATTGCTACTGACTTAGATTCATTAGTTAAATAACCTGATGATTCTCCATATTCATTCAGATTGTTCAATAAAGCTGGTATAGTTAAGGAGGGTTCACTTAGATATGTTCATATATCGTCAGCAAATAAAGATATTTTATGCTCCACTCCCCCTTCATCTCTTATTCCCTTAATATCCTTATTTTGTCTTATTGATTCGGCTAATGGTTCAGTACTTAATGCCAACAGCAATGGACTCAGACAATCCCCTTGTCTGACCCCTCTTTTGAGGGGAAAGAAATCTGAACAGCATCCGTTAACTCTAATCCGTGATTTGGGGTTTTTATAAACCAATTTTACCCAATCTATAAATGTTGAATGAAACCCAAAAACTTCTAATGTCCGATATAGGAAGCTCCATTTTACCCGGTCAAATGCCTTTTGTGCATCTAAACTGAGCATCAAAGCGGGCTGTCTGTTGTTTTTAGTACATGATATAAGATTTAATGTTCTCCTAATATTGTTAGCTCCTTGTCTACCAGGGATGAACCCTGTCTGATCTGGTTTGATTAATTTTGTTATATATATCTGTATCCTATGTGCTAAAATATGAGTCAATATCTTCAGATCACTACATAACAAGCTGACAGGCCTGTATCCTTCACATGTGGTTGGGTCCTTTCCTTCTTTATGTATGACTGAGATAATGGCTTCTGACCAAGATGTTGCTGGGTCACCTGATGTCAGGGCATAATTAAATCCTTTGAAAAGGGCTGGTGTAATCTCCTTCGCAAAACACTTATCAAATTCTCCCGAGAGCCCATCCGTGCCAGGGGATTTATTATTTTTAAGTACCTTAATTGTATTAGCTATTTCCTGTACTGAGATTGGCCTAACCATTTCAGATGCCTCCTCTGTTAATAATGACGGTAAGTGCAATCTTTTGAGGAATGCCAGTGTTTTATTTTCTAGTGATTGCGAGTCAGGGTCATCATATAGATTTTTATAATATTCTGCAAAGGCTTCTGCTATCTCCGTTGGCTTTATCATATATTTTTTAGAGTTAGGATGTCTTATTTTATTTATCGTCCTATTTGCCTGGGCTTTTCTAAGTTGAAATGCTAATAATCTGCTGGCTCTATTCCCCATCTCATAATATCTCTGATTCGTAAACCTTAAAGCCCCCTCTGCTTTGTAAGTTAATAGTTCATCGAGCCGTTGTTTGATTTTTTTCAGTTCGATAAGTGTTGAGTTACTTGATGTTCTTTTGTGTTCCAATTCCAACTCTCTAATTTTATTCTCTAACATATTTTGTTGCTTTAATCGGGCCTTTCTCATTCTGGAAGATATCTCTATTATTTTCCCTCTAATAACTGCCTTCCCCCCGTCCCATAAAATTGAAGGTGAAACTTCCCCTTTGTCATTAGTTTGAAAGTATTACCCATATCTACCGTTAGCGTAATAGGAGCATGATCACTTATAGTGATGGTGTCTGTGCCACAGTCCAGCACTTTATGCATATGTTGTTGTGAAACGCAGAAAAAATCTATCCTTGAATAACTCCCGTGTGGGTTTGAGTAAAAAGTCAAATCCTTCCCTCTAGGGTTATTTCTTCTCCATGGATCAGTAAGACCTCGCTCTCTTATGACATTGTTTAGTACCTTAGATTTTTTTGCACTTGGTCCCTGTTCTGGAGGCAATCTATCCAGCTTACCATTCTGCACTGTGTTAAAATCACCCCCAATCACTATCATCCCTTTCCCATTGTTGGCAATTACGTTGGCTATATTTTTAAAGAATGCCGCATTTTCCTCATTTGGGGCATAAACATTTAGTATGGATATTGTCATATCGCTTATGGAACCAACCATCATTATATATCTTCCCAGATGATCTTTTATCACTTTCTCTGTATGAAATTGCAGGGATTTATTTATTAATATGGCTACTCCCCTTCTTTTTCCAAAAGAAGCATGAAATACTAAAACCCACCAACCAGAGGTGTGTCTGGTACAGATGTGGAATTATTGGCTCTCACAATGTTGAGGCAACTGGGAAGAAGACAAACCAAAAAGGCTTGTGTGATTCAGACATTCATCAAAAATGGTCCAGTAGAACTGTTCAATGTGTCATGACTTCAGAAGCTCAAATCCTCTCTAAGTTCTAGTGAGAGTGGAAGAGATTATAAAATGAGAGAAGCAGGGCCCTCCCTCAGAGCTGAAACAGCTCAGTTGGGAGAGCGTTAGACTGAAGATCTAAAGGTCCCTGGTCTGATCCCAGGTTTCAGCAGAGGAAGAGCATTGACTTTACTTTCCAGTGGAGGACCTGCAGACATGAAGGAAACTACCATCTTGTCCTGTGCATTCTTATGACATTCAAGACGTTTTTGGAGCCTGTTGTTGGATTTTGCCACAGAGAATCAGAGCCAATCAAACGCATGGTGGACTTTAACATGGAGGATTGAACAAGTCAAGAAAGCAGCAGTTTGACCTTCACAGGTGTTTCTTTTCCTGTCTAAATGCTGTAGAAAGAGCCTGAGTAGCTCAGACGGTAGAGCATCAGACTTTTAATCTGAGGGTCCAGGGTTCAAGTCCCTGTTCAGGTGCTGTGGTTGTTCCAGTGTTTGACACCATGGTACTGGATGAAGTTTAGTGTTGAACAAACGGTCATCATTAAAAGTAGAAGTGTTCTTGTCTTGCCACTGTGAGACTGTCACTAGAAAAGTGACAGTTTGTGTCACTGCAGGTCAAATGTGAGATAAAAGTGACTAATAATAATTTCATGTGGCATGCAATTAACAAAACACCTACATTAATGGTTGCAGGGGGGCTGGAGCCTATCCCAGCATCTACGGGCGAGAGGCAGGGTTCACCTGTGAGCTCTGTCAGGTATGAAGGAACCTGACTGTTGAGGACGTCAAACCTGCAAAGACACAAACACACCCACCAACTGGACCCTGCACACACAACGCTGCATAGGACCCAGGCCTGGGGCCGTCACCAGTGTTCCCATAGAAACCACCAGCGTAGTCCAACATTGGGAACATGAACTGTGTTATAATACTTTTCCAGACGTCTCATGGAAAAAGTCAACAGAAGGACAAAAGTAATTTTAGCCCACCAGATATTTGTTTGGACACTGAGTTCATGTGAAATTTAAATGACAGCTGAGAATCACGCCAGAGGCCTGGATATTCCAAGTCTTCAACTTTTGCTTTTGTTGTTCCATCAAGAAAGCCAATGAGCCAGTTAGTTGACAACCAAGAATCAGGTCAAACGGAAAACAACATACGATATGAGGTTTTTCTTGTTTCTTAACGGGCAGCCAAAAATATTTTCAGCATTGGATCATTAAAGTCTGTTTCATTTCTGATGTCGTGTTCAAAAATAATTGCTCACCTAAGAAGATTCTAAAAAGTCCGACTTTCTCAGTGATATTCTCTTCTCAGGCTTTCAAATCTTTTACATTTCCATTTTCCACAAGTGAGTAGAAAGTTGTTACTCTCTTTGAATCCAGGATTTAAATCTAGGGTTCATTTCATGAGGCTTGAACCCTGGATTAAAAGCACATCATTAAATGACTTGTAGTGATATTCTCCTGTTAACATTCCAAATTATTCATTGAGATTTGGACTTTACGGAAACATTTTTCCAGATTTTGGTGGGCCAGTACAGCAGGAACTGGGGCTCATTCATGTAGTGGTGTAAATTTGAGCCTGGGTTTCTTCCCCTGCAAGATAAATCTGGAAAGCATTTTGTTCAATTCAGAAACGATTTTGAAGGCAATTTCTCCAGTTGGTCCTGGAACTAGAAAGAGATCTTGTGGGAGGACATTTATTTTTACTCTATCAATCCTGTGACTCAGACTCAGAAAGGAAATGGAGTTCCATCTTCTTCTATCATCTTCAAGGAGTTCTGGCCCCAATCCAGGTGGAGGTTTTCCTCCATGTGTTCTGGAGGTGAGGGATTGAAGGTCAGAACCTGTGTTTTAGAATGGAGAATTAATATCCAGCAGAGCTTCCCAGTGTTTCAGAGTTTTATTAATGCAGGTCCTGTGTTAGGGGGCTCACTTCAATATGTTAAAACATCATCAGCGTCCAGCGCCACCTTGTGTTCTTCTCCATTTATGTGGACACCTTTAATATTTGTGGTCTCTCTCAACCACTGTACGAGGGGCTCGATATGAAGAGCTGGAAGCAGCAGGAACTGGAGGGTCATGTCTCATGGTCTCTCTTATTTTGATATCCCATTTGTGTCCTGTTCTTCCTGTTTTAGTTTGATGTCGAACCTCCCTCTCATTTTCAGGTTACTTCACTTGCCCTTGTCTTCTGTTTGCCTGAGTCTCTCGGTGCATCTGAATAGACGTCAGGACTCTGGCAGGGAACGACCTCAGCAGAGACTCCTCTATTTCGAGGAAAGTAGAGCTCAGAGAACCCTTTTTTGACATCATTCAACATCCTCAGGGACGATCGTTTACAAAGTTCGATTCAATATAGGACACATAAAATCACACCACATGAAGCAGGCTAATGAATAATAAATCAAATATAAAAATGCTTTATTTAAGATATAAAATATCTTGTGAATATCTGGAGCTTAATTCCAGCAGCAGACCTCCTCAGGTGATGGAATTTATATTTGACATGTTTACCATAAAATGAGACACATTTGCAGTCCATTGAAATCTACTTGTGTTCATGGTGAGTTGATTTCAAAACATGAGCTGACAGAATCTACGTTTAGGGAGGAACCACCATATCCAGGTGTCTGGACCTTTTTGTCGTCAGAGCCATCAAAGTAGCAGACTAAGCTAGCAGACATTAGCATTGAGAAGAAACTGATACCTGGAGCCTACTTTTGGGTCTGGTCAAGTGATAACAAAAAAATATGACATCATTGTCAGACTGACGCCTGCTCAACACTGACCAAACACTGCCTTATTGCATTGTGGGAAATTTCAGCTTGGTTTGTGTCCATCAGTACACGCAAGAAATTTGTCTCATGCTGCCGGGACCTGGAGCCGAACCGGGGTTGCTGCGGCCACAACACAGAGTACTAACCACTATGGGATCACGGCCTCCTCAACACCAGATTGAGCGTCCATGTCTTTGAGATCAAACAAAGAATTCTAAAATCAAACACAAAACCCTTAGATCAAAGGTTGAAGTTCCTCAAGATTCAATTTTAGCTCAGACCCTCTTCAAGGTGGAACCAGCAGAGGAGCTCAGTAGAGACAACTGGACAGCAGCAGGACAGAACAGAGGCTCTGCACAATGGCAGGAGACAGGAAACAGGTTTGGACCATCTGGGCTTCTGTCTACTTTGATGGTTTTTAAAACATTGAAGGAAAATGTAAAAATCAACATTGCGTTTAAATCATGATTTCTAGTTGAGTGTGTTTGCTCATCTGTTCCAGAAGCTTCTTCTAGAGTTGACCCTGAATGAGTGGAGGGACCTTTTTGATCATCAGGACTGGTTTTTGATGCCCTGATGGTGCATCGGGGTCATCATGGTCCTCCACCATCTGCAGGGGTTCCAGGACTGTTGTGGTGTTTGTGGGAACTGCAGGGAGAAGCTGAGACCTGGAGAGGAAGTCCCGGACACCAGCAGACCTCTCAACACCTGCAG
Source organism: Aulostomus chinensis (assembly GCF_037954235.1). Taxonomy (NCBI): domain Eukaryota; kingdom Metazoa; phylum Chordata; class Actinopteri; order Syngnathiformes; family Aulostomidae; genus Aulostomus; species Aulostomus chinensis. Next base: position 32,066,225 of record NC_141323.1, read on the forward strand.
CATTTTTTCAGCTCCACCAAACCCAACATTCACTGCCTCCTCATCATCTGGGCATCAAAAGCAGCTCAGACCTGCTGCAGCTCAGCAGACCTCAGCCATTTTTAGGATGTCTCAATGATTCTCCTTCACATGATTTTCATTCAGAAACAATAGAATTGTCAAATATCACAACAGTTTTCAGCTTGCTGGTAAACAACATACACACACACACACACACACACACACAAAAAGTTTGTGTTTGTGAGAAGATTAAAAAAATTGACTGTGCTTCGATGAAAATGAAATGTTGAATATCAATCCTCTACTCATGCTCATGGGTGTGTAGTTGTTGTGGCCGAGTGGTTAAGGCGATGGACTAGAAATCCATTGGGGTCTCCCCGCGCAGGTTCGAGTCCTGCCAACAACGTTAAACTGCTGTTCCAGAGGAGACAACATCTGCTCCTCCTTTAGGTCCATGTGTCAAAGGTTTTCTTTCAAGGGCTGTAGCAGCTGATGATGAGGGAGAGAGAGAGGATTGGTAGCATGTTGTCTTGTCTCAACCATTCTGGTGTTGACCAAAATCTTTGTTGATACTCCAGTGGTGGTGAAGGTGATGGAAATGTTCCAAGTGGGACGGTTCCATGTTCAACCAGTTTCATCTGGAACTGAGGTGGAGCTTAGGGTTAAGTAGGAATTGGTTTGGTTTAGTCCCTTGGTTTGGAATCCATCTTAGTCAGGACATTTTGAGAAAATTATATCATGTCGTTGTAGTTATTTTGATTTACAACACTGGAAAAAAAAATCCCCTCCCCTCCAAAAACCCTCCTCTTCAACTTTGTACCCAAGTTGTCTCCTCATCAGGCACCACAGGATCCAGTAGGTTCAGTTAAAACAAGTCATTAGAGATTTAAAAAATGTCCATCAAACACAAAATAAGGCTTCAAATAGGTTTCCAATTTTATTTCATGTTGACACATTTTGTCCATTTAACATCAGGACTGCTCCCGGATCGTCTCCATGACCTCATCCCAGCACCAGAGTACCGCCCAAGTTCATCAAGGACAGCAAACATGAGCAGGTCTAGGTTCACCTCCATCTTTGGAGGTTGTTGAATTTCCTCCTGAGGACCGTCAGGCTGTTTCCTTACTTTGCTGTGACACAACAGCAGACAGCAACAAGGACTGCTGCAGTGCACTTGGTAATTGGATGCACTGAAGTCATCCATTCATGTCAGTGATGTCACTTGGCAGGACTGTCATTGCCGTCACTTTCTAGAAAAGAATCCAGACTCCACATGTGGCTCCCATGATAACTGATGGACCTCTGGTTGGAGGCTGGACGATGATGTTTGGTCTGGGGGGTTAAGATGGTGGGGGCTGTTTCAGTTCTAGTGCTGAAGGCTTTCGCCATGACAGTCAGACTCTCATCTGTCCTTCATGTTCCCTCAAATGTGCAGTGTGGACCTCACACTCTGAAATTTAGCCTGAAAACTCTTCATGAAAAGCAGGAGACTCAGAGTCTCTGTGGCTCAATCGGTCAGTGCGCTCGGATGTTAAACTAGAGGCTGGTGGTTCGGGCCCACCCAGGGACGATGAGCAGGTTCTGCTGGTGCTTAGGACTCTGTTGATCAGCTGCTGAGTTGCTACTTGATGTCAACATTGGTCTGTTTCATCCTGAGTAGTTTGATCATAGCACAGTTGTTGCATCAATGATCTGAATGTGGACAGATTGACCCTCCACAGCAGATGCATGTGACAGACCTCTTGATGAGACACTTTGTGGTAAAGCCAGATTCTGCCAGTCCCACTGACATATTTCAGTCACACATGTTCAGAGATTTTTTTTTTTCATTTATTATTTTCTGATCACCTTGTGGATTTTTCATCATTCTCCTCATTACCATACTTTAGGTTGCAGTATGTACACCTTAGTTAGTCTTGGGTTTCATAAATCACACAGCATACAAATAATAGCAGGTTGAAATATATTTATTTAAAAGAATTTAACATGGTTACACACCCAATGTTGACACACACACACACACACACACACACACACACACACACACACACACACACACACAGCCTGTCTTTGGTATAAAATGGTCTGTCACGTTCTCTCACATTGCACAACAACAAAACAAACAAAGACGGCCATGTCCAGTGTGGTCCTGGATATGACGACTGGACTGCAGGGTCCCAGTATCACTGTGACAATTCTTTTACCAGCTATGACCTTGGACAAGAACTTCTCAGGAGGAAACTTATCATGGTGGCACAGTGAAGAAAACTGGACCTGAGCTGCTTGCTGAAATCTTGCAGGTGAAGGACAGAGCTCCACCTCTTTGACAGACACCACCACTGTTGGCTCATGTTGTCAGTTTTTGACACACACGAATCTGAACACACACACATACACATGCATGTTCTTGCACACAGAGCCTTTTCCTCTGTTTTTGTTTTTTACTGGTTTTGGAACCAGTAGTTGGTTTCTGTTGGTTTGATTTGCTTGACTGGTTGTTGTTTGTTTGACCTTGCAAATCCATATTTTGGGTTCTGGCTTGTTCTGCTTTTCATTTTGTGTTTGTATCATGTGAAAGTGGCATAATTAAGACAAAAGACACTGTTAGAACAGAAAGATCCAGAAAACCCACCAACAAGAGGTGTGTCTGGTACAGATGTGGAATTATTGGCTCACACAATGTTGAGGCAACTGGGAAGAAGACAAACAAAAGAGGCTTGTGTGATTCAGACATTCATCAAAAATGGTCCTGTGGAACTGTTCAATGTGTCATGACTTCAGAAGCTCAAATCCTCTCTAAGTTCTAGTGAGAGTGGAAGAGATTATAAAATGAGAGAAGCAGGGCCCTCACTCAGAGCTGAAACAGCTCAGTTGGGAGAGCGTTAGACTGAAGATCTAAAGGTCCCTGGTCCGATCCCAGGTTTCAGCAGAGGAACAGCATTGACTTTACTTTCCAGTGGAGGAACTGCAGACATGAAGGAAACTACCATCTTGTCCTGTGCATTCTTATGACATTCAAGACATTTTTGGAGCCTCTTGTTGGATTTTGCCACAGAGAATCAGAGCCAATCAAAAGCATGGTGGACTTTAACATGGAGGATTGAACAAGTCAAGAAAGCAGCAGTTTGACCTTCACAGGTGTTTCTTTTCCTGTCTAAGTGCTGCAGAAAGAACCTGAGTAACTCAGACGGTAGAGCATCAGACTTTTAATCTGAGGGTCCAGGTTTCAAGTCCCTCTTCAGGTGCTGTGGATGTTCCAGTGTTTGACAACATGGTACTGGATGAAGTTTAGTGTTGAACAAACTGTCATCATCAAAAGTAGAAGTGTTCTTGTCTTGCCACTGTGAGACTGTCACTAGAAAAGTGACCAAAAATAATTTCATGTGCCATGCAATTAACAAAAGACCACAAATAACACTGGTCAAGTTAATTTTATTTATTTTGCACCAAATCACAACAAAACTTATCTCATGACACTTTACAGGTAGAGCAGGTCCAGTGCCAAACTCCTTCAATGAATCTACACCCAACAATTCTCCATCAGCAAGCACATCCTGCAACAGTGGTGACAAAAACCTTCCTTTTAACAGGCAGGAACATCGAGCAGATCCAGGCTCAATGGGGACGGCCTTCTGCTTTGACCGGTTGGGGGGAAAGAGAGCAGGAGAGCGGGGCTAATTCTTGCTTTTGGAGCTTCCTTCAACAACTACCAAGCCTCCTGGGTACTGTAGGAAACATGGTCAGGTTCTTCTTACTTTTCAGTAACATCCTGCTCACATTGGTCTGTCTTCATTTTGACTCCTCCCACTGCCACAATGACAAGCCTTTATACACTTGGTGACTGGGGTCCTGGTTGCTGCAGGCCTCAACACCAGCCTGTGGTTGTGAGCAGGGCAGAACAGAACTGACAGTATCTCACATGCAGGACCTGGGTCAGATCCTGGTGCCAGCTGGGGCACAGCTTTAACCTGGACCCCCTAGAAGATCTTCTCCAGGAAGTCGCCTTTTTGGTTCCATCAAGGCCTGTGAGGATGGTGAAGAGTGATCCACCACCAGGCAGCACAGTCAGCAGCAGCCATTTTGTTCCACTAGACTCAAATATGATAGTGAAAGACTGGTGAGTTCTTGCTAACTAACACTTCCTGTTTTTATTGCTATTCTTCCATGAATGTGCTCTTGTTGGTTTGTCCCCAACCACAGTTTCAAAGCCATGATGACATCTTTCATTAACAATCAGACTTATTTTTTCTCCATTTGGACAAATAAGGTTTCAACTGACACGGCTGGCCAACGTCCTGGAGTTAATTCAGCCTGTAGAACCAGGTGCTGGTTCCTTCTTTTACCAGGCAGGAACAGGCAGCAGATCCAAGATCAGTAGGTGAAGATGTCTGCTTTGACTGGTAGGAGGAAAGAGAGCAGGAGAGCTGGTCAGAGACAAAGACAGATAATGAAGAAGGAGTGCTGTATTCTGCTAGCACATGCTAGTCACAGTCAGAGATAATGAGTCTCAGCAGGTAAAGATTCATCATTTATTTCAGAAGATAATTGGACGTTCACTGGAAGACTATGAATGTTTGTGGGTCAGAGGTGAAAAGAGTACAAGTGCACCTGTTGTGTGTGATGGGGCACCAACATGCAAGAAGTTGTCAAACATTTCCAGCAAAACAGCATGAAACTTCAAGTAAAGAATTAAAATTATTGAATTCAGTGTTTAACTACCTCTGGAATAAAACACCAGGAACAACTGACTACCTCACCATTGACTTCACACTGATAACCAGGAGGTAACGTGGTTGTCAGAGCAGCGATGCTCAGGTCTGTGGACTCAGAGGAGGATTCTTCTTCTGGTCCTAGGTTTGAAGACATCAGCAGCCTTGTTTGAGTCAACTGGGATGTTCCTCTCAATAGACAGCAGCATTAAATCAGAGAGCCTGTCTGCTCCATGTCTCCTCCTGGATCAGCTTCAGTTTGGAGAGTCACCGTTACACTGAAGCAGAGGTCACTGGCAGTGTTACATAAATTGGGAGGATGTGCCCATGTTGTTGGCTTGAAGGTAGCTCAGCATTACTGCACATTGTTGTTTTGGAGAGTTCAAGATGAAGAGAACTCTTCCAGTTCAGGACATTTTCTTCCCACAAGTGAATATAGCAGCCAACACCTCCCCCACAGAGAGGCTGTAAGAGACCTGCCACACCTCTCCAGTAACCTGGGATATGATGGCAGTGGTGGGATTTGAACTCACACCTCCTCAGACACTGGAGCCTTAATCCAGCCCCTTAAACCGCTCGGCCACACTACCTCAATTTGCTAGTTAGTGAGTTGGTCTGTGAAAGGCATGTTGAAGAGGAAGTAACATAATGATATAAAACTTTCTCTGAAGGGGGACCCCTTTCCTCCCGCGGTCACAGGAAGTGACGACAGCGCCGCTAGAAGCACCCAGGAAAGAAATGGTAAAAGGACTCAATTTGTACAGCTCCTTTCTACCTCAGCACGCCACGCTAGCAAACCCCCTTTTGTTTGGTTTGGTTGTTGTTCAGTGACTGTGGATGAATACACAGGAGATGTTGAGCATGAATTTGTGTTCCCTGTTCACTTGAATATATGCAGGAGTATGAGGTGGAAATAATACTGTTTATTTTTTATTTTCAAAATTTTTTTTAACCTGTCCTGTTCAGTAGCTGAGGCAAGCAGCATCAGTGTTCCTGGTGCCTTGTTGTACTGAAGCAGTTTTATTCTGCATAGGAGGAATCTGATAAACTCCTCCTATCGCCATTTATGTTTAATTTTATTAGGAATGGTATTGGTTCATTGATAAAGCTACCGGACTGAGGCTCAGGAGTGGACAGGAAGAGAGAACAGGGACAGGACAGCAAAGATAAGGGGGAGGGGGGAGACAAAAACAACAACAGCAATAGCAGAAAACAACAATAAAAAAACACAAAACAAACGAACAAACAAAAACTAACAAAAACAAACAAAAACCAAATAAACAAACAAAGAAAAAGTAACAACAACAAAAGAAAAAGAAAGAAAAAACATTGGTTGCAGAATTTCCGGTGCAGGCTTACCATTTGGTTTAATATAATTTTAAGATAAATTTCTGAGTGTGTGTTTATGGGTCAGTTGTGCGCTCCATGCATGTATGTGTGTATATGCGTGTGTATACGCGTGTGTATACGCGTGTGTATGTGTATGTGTGTGTGCTACGGTTTGTCTTGGATGCTGTGCGTAGCTGGCTGTAGCTGATGTGAGGGGCCAGGACATTCGCACCCCCAGTCCAGGATAGCAGGTAGGTCAGGACCAGGTCACCAGAGCACCCAGAAACCCCCAGAACATGGGGAGCCCCCGGCCACCCCTTCCCCAGGAAACAGCCACAGGCCCAACCCATGCCAGGACCCATAGGAAAGCATAGGAGCAGCAACCCCCACTCAGAAGCAACCCACAGAGAGACGGGGCAGAGATGACCCTGTTCCCGCCGGGCACCCCCCCCCACACACACACACAGCATGAGCAGAGCCCAGGGGCACAGGGCCCCTCTGGCCCGAGACCCGACCAGAGCCCCCCAAGAGGTCCGCCAGCGGCGAGGCCGACACCCACCCACACCCCACACCCAGGCGGGGCAGCCACAGCCCACCACAACGACCAGGCCCACCGCCTCCGAACAGAGGACCACCCCCCCCAAAGAGCCCCGGCCAGGCCCCCAGGCCTGCAATGGTGCAGTTAGCAAAGGAGGCAGCACTGGACCCACTCCCTGCCCCAGCTGCCCCCCCATCCCAACATGGTGCAGGGTGCGTGTTGTGCATGGGAATGTAGATGTGATGATGTGGATGACTAGAATGTAGTTAAAATTGGTGGAGGCACCCAGGGCATGGGAGCCCCGCCGGTTGCAGACGGCAGAGTTTCCCAGTACATCCTCATGCACTCCCCCAAGCCCTAAATGTCTACGATGTGATTAAAATTGGGGGGTCCAGCCCCTCAAGGCCTAGTGATACATAAGATGTGATGTGATGGGACAGAGAGGCAATGAGAGGAGCTGAGGAATGGGCCAGACCTGCAGGGGGGCAACTTCCAGACTGGCCCCGCTGACCACCCCGTCACCACTGCAACCAGCCGAAAGGGAGTCTAGCCTCCCTGGTCCAGGGGTCAGATTGGAGCACCAAGGGGCACTGTCCGGAGATCTGGGCAGAGGGCCCACCACCGTGCAGTGCAAGGGCAGGGAGGGCCCAGGCCCCCAGTGCACAGCAGAACCCCCAGCCAGCAGCCCGTGGTCAGTGCCCCCAGTTCGATCAGCATCAAGGAGGTCAGCCCCCATCCCTCAGACGTCCCCCAGCATCCTCCCTTTGTCCGGAGTGGCGGCAGTCCAGGACACCGCGCCAGGGCCCAGCCCGCCCGAGGATGGGCCGAGGTTAGCAAACCCCTCCCAAATGTGGGTGCGACCCACACAGGGCCCCAGGCCAGCAAGTCCCGGGCGCCAAGCAATCCACCTCTACCTCACTCTCCAGCCCCTTACCTCCCTCCCTCCCGACCCCCCTCCCCCTCCCCCCCCGACCCCCCTCCCAGTCAAACCCCACCTAACCTTCCTTCCCCACCCTCCTCCCATCGTCTGGGGGCAAATATGCCCCAGCCGCCAGGGCAGGCCCCAGCACGCCCCGCCAGTGCCCGGTGACCTGGCGACCACAGCCCCCCCACAGCAGGACCCCACCGCAGGACCCCACCGGGGGACCGGCGCGAATCCCCGGCACCAGAGCCCAGGGCCCCCCCCCCCCCTGCAGGGTCCCAGTATCACTGTGACAATTCTTTTACCAGCTATGACCTTGGACAAGAACTTCTCAGGAGGAAACTTTTCATGGTGGCACAGTGAAGAAAACTAGACCTGAGCTGCTTGCTGAAATCTTGCAGGTGAAGGACCGAGCCCCACCTCTTTTACAGACACCACCACTGTTGGCTCATGTTGTCCAAAAAAAAAAGTGTCAGGTTTTGACACACACGCATCTAAACACACACACACATACACATGCATGTTCTTACACACAGAGACTTTTCCTCTGTTTTTGTTTTTTACTGGTTTTAGAACCAGTAGTTGGTTTCTGTTGGTTTGATTTGCTTGACTGGTTGTTGTTTGTTTGACCTTGCAAATCCATATTTTGGGTTCTGGCCTGTTCTGCTTTTCATTTTGTGTTTGTATTAAAATTCTGTTGCTGAAAAAGACACTTTTTTTCCTTTTTGTTGAAGTAAATATATGTGGGTCTAAACTGACCCATAACACCATGGATGTTACAATAGTTAATAATATTAAAATGAAACAATAAATAAAACCAATCCATGTCAGAGATGTGTTCTAACACCCCTCAGTCATGGTCAGCAAACACAACAACATTTGTATATTTCTATTATTTTCTTGAGGTTCATTTGATCATTTTTTAACTGAAAAAACTTGGGAAAAAACTTGGATGATAGAAAATTGTTTTTAGTTTATTTGACAGCTGATTGAAGATGTGGGTCAAAACTGACCCGTTAACTTAAGAGATGGGAACAGAAAGCTAACACAAGAGGAAGGTTGAAGCTATGAAAAAGGAGTTTGATAAAAATCTTGAACTGACAGTAGAAATATCCTTTTGTATGTTTACCTTTGTTGACAGAAGTCACTTTAGCTTGGCAGTGAAAAGAATCTCAGCTAGCTTGACAAATAAGTGGCACAAACTGGGTTCAAGCTGGACTTTGGACACTGGTATCTGCAACAACTCCCATCAACTCCTAATCTAGCATCTCTGCTGTGCTCAAACTATTTTACAGAACATTTGACAGACCTGTGGAGCAGTGAGGACAGACATGAGTTGATCCACATGATCCACTGAAGTGCCATTTTCCCCTGCCACTGAGGTCACCAACATGAGCTGGAGTTGGGAATCTTGAACTGAACCTGGTATCACAGCGACACCTACTGCTGCAAAATGGAACAGCAACATTGACCCCAAGTACAGGATTGGAGGGAGACTGATGGTCGCTGTTTGGGTTTTTGAAGAAAAAGGAGGGCGTTGGTTCAAGCTGGATTCTCAGAGACTATTTCCCCAACCTCTACATTGGAATCTACACTGTCATCCAGTCATGTGACTGAAGTCATCCAGTCATGTGACTGAAGTCATCCATTCATGTCAGTGATGTCACTTGGCAGGACTGTCATTGCCTTCACATTCTAGAAAAGAATGCAGACTCCACATTTACTCCTATCTATTATTGTGTCCCACCCTCCTGGTCCTTACTCTGAATTCTGAGTGGAACATCCACAGCACATGAACAGGGACTTGAACCCTGTACCCTCAGATTAAAAGTCTGATGCTCTACCATCTGAGCTACTCAGGCTCTTTCTACAGCATTTAGACAGGAAAAGAAACACCTGTGAAGGTCAAACTGCTGCTTTCTTGACTTCTTCAATCCTCCATGTTAAAGTCCACCATGCTCTTGATTGGCTCTGATTCTCTGTGGCAAAATCCAACAAGAGGCTCCAAAAATGTCTTGAATGTCATAAGAATACACAGGACAAGATGTTCGTTTCCTTCATGTCTGCAGTTCCTCCACTGGAAAGTAAAGTCAATGCTGTTCCTCTGCTGAAACCTGGGGTCGGACCAGGGACCTTTAGATCTTCAGTCTAACGCTCTCCCAACTGAGCTATTTCAGCTCTGAGTGAGGGCCCTGCTTCTCTCATTTTATAATCTCTTCAACTCTCACTAGAACTTAGATAGGATTTGAGCTTCTGAAGTCATGACACATTGAACAGTTCTACAGGACCAAACTGAACGAACTGAAGAAGCTTCTTGGAACTCTAAACTTCTTAACTCGCTTTCTCCAAAAACTGTGCCTGGACGAAGGCCGTTTCCAGCTGTCCTTCAAGCTGACGAGGACCAAGTTTGATGACCTGTTTGGAGGATATCAAGGATGGACACCAACTACAGGCCCCAGGTTCGTTGACATGATTTCACTGACACCAGGGGAATGTCAACACTGACAGGCTCTCTGGACTCATTGTCATGAGAATTTGTCACATCAGTTGAATATCTTCACATACGTGAATTCATTGAAGGAGTGTTGTTCTAGACCTGCTTTACCTGTCAAGTGTCTTGAGAGAACTTTTTTTGTAATTTGTCACAATATAAATAACATTGACTCGACAATAAATCGACTCTTCCCCCCCAACCGTTTAAAGCAAACAGCCGTTCCCACTGATCCTGGATCTGCGCAACGTTCCTGCTTTTTAAAAGGAAAATTGTCATCATTGCTTTTGCAGGATGTGCTTGCTGATGGAGAATTGTTGGCTATAAACTCATTGAACTCACTCCAAGTCATTATTTTTGAGCAAACTCATGACTCCTGATGTTTAGCCACGTTACCGGTCTTCCCCATGACGGGTCGGTGGCAGCACTCGTCTACGTTCTCCCGCAGACTTTCTGCGGTTCCATCTTCCAGATTTTATTGATGAGGATTGTTGGTGGATGAGAGAATTGAAAATTTCTTACTGCAGTTTGAGGTTTGTATGATTGAAACTGTGTAGATTGGCGTTAAGAAGTTAGCTGGTTTGGATAAATTCAGGTATGAGCCACCACACTGAATCAGGCACAGGTATGACGTTCACCCTGACATAGAACATCAACAGCTTAACATTGTTGGCAGGACTCCAAACTGAGCAGGGAGACCCTAATGGATTTCTAGTCCATCGCCTTCACCACTCAGCCACAACAACCACATTGACACACATTTGTAGAGGATGGATATTCACAAAATTATCTTAATTTCTGTCACAAGCCCATTTGTGTGAGGTCCTATTTTCTCTTTTTCAGCATTCCTTTGTTTCCAGGTCTCTAATAAGTGCAGAATTACAAAGACAAGCAAGCTTGATCCGTCCTGGGCAGGTGATAGGAGCCATTGACCACTGGCCAGAGACCCTGGCACAGACATTGGGGTGGTGATAGAGAGCATTTATACAATTATATTCTATATTTATAGAATTCTAATATCCTACAATTTCATTGAGCAAATGCTTTTGTCCCAAGCCATGTACGTATATCACATATATAGAATATATATGTTACTCTTTTATCTACGTATTAACCACAAAATGCAGTCAAATGCCAGTAAATTCGGAGTATTTATTCATTATTTATTGTTATTTATTATTTTTGAATCCATTTTCATTGTCATTCTTCTGTTCATTTTCAGTTTGATTCATAAAAATGAACAAACTTTGACGTGTTTTCTTCTCTTGTGTGTCAACAATTTTGGATTTGGAATCTCCTGACAAACAGACCACATGACCAGGATGAAGTGTTGTTGGTGAGTTTGGCTCCTGAGCTCAAGACAGTTGTGACTAATAAAGGACAGCTTCAAATGCAGCTGTGAAGCCTCATTGTCAGCTGGGAGGAACGACAGGTGTCTCCCTCTAGTGGCTCCTCACAGCAACACGAGCCTCATTCCATTCACATGCATCCACCACCTCACTACCAAAGGCCAGTTGGGCCTCGACAGACAGGTGAGTTTCAAGTGTTGGACAAAGGTCTTTAAGATGTTCTTATTAATTCTATAACATCTGAGATTAAAATCTATGGAATTACAACTAACAAGTAGTCAAACACCTGATCAGATGCTCCTTCATGAGGCTGAGAAGAATCAATCTAAACTGGGATGTAGAAAATTAATTGAGAAGAGAAACCTACTGATTGGATGACATGGACCCACCTGATCCATGTCAGCCTTGTTGGAGCAGAAAGAGGTGGATCAGAGGAATCAGTGGATCAAGACTCAGGTGTCAGATGAAGAATCTCTTTATTCACAATGGAGTCAGAGAAATCTTCCAACGTGAGAGAACCTGACAGACCATTTTATACCAAAGACAGGCTGTGTGTGTGTGTGGGGGGGGGGGGGGAGAGACGGGACAATGGCTTAAGGGAGCTCCAGGTAACTGGTTTGAACTGGTCCCTCATCTCTGTGAGTAGAAACCATCTGAGGTGGAGGGTGAAGATCTGCTTTGACCTCCTGATCTCCCAGTAAAGCCAGTATAGATGTTGAGCTTGGAGGAGTTGATGGCCTCCTTCATCTTCTTGTTGGAGATGTTTGCTAAACTCAGCACCACCATAGATCAGAGGAAAGTCCACTTGTCAGCTGGACACTGGAGTTTCTAGTGACCTGCAGGATCTTAGTTGTGGTGGCAGCAGGCCTGTTCCAAGAGCTTTGCTCACATTCATGATCAGGCTTCAGAATGGTTCTGGACCACTGAGTGATAGGAGCTGATCCTGGGGCAGCAGAAGACAAATATAGAGAAGAAAAGACAAAAGACAGAGAGAAAGGAGGGAGAGAATGACAAAAAGATGGGGAACAAGATGAGGGTGAAAGACAAGCAGAGAGAAAGACAGAGGGACAGGGGGATGGAAGACAGACAGACAACCAACAACAGCAACAGCAGCAATAATAGTATTGATATTGTCCTGTTATTGATGTTTTCATGTGAAAGTGGCATAATTAAGACAAAAGACACTGTTAGAACAGAAAGATCCAGAAAACCCACCAACAAGAGGTGTGTCTGGTACAGATGTGGAATTATTGGCTCACACAATGTTGAGGCAACTGGGAAGAAGACAAACAAAAAAGGCTTGTGTGATTCAGACATTCATCAAAAATGGTCCTGTAGAACTGTTCAATGTGTCATGACTTCAGAAGCTCAAATCCTCTCTAAGTTCTAGTGAGAGTGGAAGAGATTATAAAATGAGAGAAGCAGGGCCTTCACTCAGAGCTGAAACAGCTCAGTTGGGAGAGCGTTAGACTGAAGATCTAAAGGTCCCTGGTCCGATCCCAGGTTTCAGCAGAGGAAGAGCATTGACTTTACTTTCCAGTGGAGGAACTGCAGACATGAAGGAAGCTACCATCTTGTCCTGTGCATTCTTATGACATTCAAGACATTTTTGGAGCCTCTTGTTGGATTTTGCCACAGAGAATCAGAGCCAATCAAGAGCATGTTGGACTTTAACATGGAGGATTGAACAAGTCAAGAAAGCAGCAGTTTGACCTTCACAGGTGTTTCTTTTTCTGTCTAAATGCTGTAGAAAGAGCCTGAGTAGCTCAGACGGTAGAGCATCAGACTTTTAATCTGAGGGTCCAGGGTTCAAGTCCCTGTTCAAGCGCTGTGGATGTTCCAGTGTTTGACAACATGGTATTGGATGAAGTTTAGTGGTGAATGAACTGTCATCATCAAAAGTAGAAGTGTTCTTGTCTTGCCACTGTGAGACTGTTGCAAGAAAAGTGACCAATAAGAATTTCATGTGGCATGAAATTAACAAAAGACCACAAATAACACTGGTCAAGTTAATTTTATTTATATTGCGCCAAATCACAACAAAACTTATCTCATGACTCTTCACTAGTAGAGCAGGTCCAGTACCAAACTCCTTCAATGAATCTACACCCAACAATTCTCCATCAGCAAGCACATCCTGCAACAGTGGTGACAAAACCTTTTAACAGGCAGGAACATCAAGCATCAAGGTGATACCTTCCAGGGTACCGATCTCATGAGATAAACTTGTAAAGTGTCATGAGATAACTTCTGTTGTGATTTGGCATTTATAAATAAAATTGACTTGACTTGACTTGGAAGTTAGAATTAAATTTAAAGTAGAAAAATCTTCCCTCTTCAATCCTGTCACTAAGTGTTGTAAACTGTTTCAAACAAATTCTACTGTTCAACAGTTCAAGAGTTTCTAATGAAGCTGAATGTGCTCTCTTATACTTTCCTCAATTGTGTTTCTTTCATGTCTTGAGATCAAAGACAGAATTCTAGTTAATGTCAAAGCCCTGATGACATCATCAGGAATTCTCACTTTGATCTGGAGACTCTTGCTTTAACCTGAATTTGATCTGACTAATGTTTTAGTTTAGGTTGCATGATACCGACCACCGCATTTCTCCTGATGGACTGGTGACCTGTCCAGGGTGAACCCTGCCTCTTGCCCAATGTCACCTGGGACCCCCCCCCCCTCGTGACCCTTAAAGGATAAGAATAGAAAGAGGATGGAGGGATGGACTTAACACTGAAATCAGCTGATCTGATCCACATTCTAATTCTTCCTTTCCCTCTTTAGGAGTCAATGAGAATAGTAGTATATATAATAATGTATATACAACCTTGGAGTATCTTTCCAAAGCTTTTAGTATTTCATCTTGTTTCTACTTGTAGTTTTAGTGCCTGGATCTTTTCTTTTTATATCCTACTGTCTGCTCTTTGCTTTTGGAGCTTCCTTCAACAACTACCAAGCCTCCTGGGTACTGTAGGAAACATGGTCAAGTTCTTCTTACTTTTGCAGTCACGTCCTGCTCACATTGGTCTGTCTTCATTTTTACTCCTCCCACTGCCACAATGACCAGCCTTTATACACTTGGTGACTGGGGCCCTGGTTGCTGCAGGCCTCAACACCAGCCTGTGGTTGTGAGCAGGGCAGAACAGAACTGACAGTATCTCACATGCAGGACCTGGGTCAGCACCTGGTGCCAGCTGGGGCACCGCTTTAACCTGGACGCCCTGGAAGATCTTCTCCAGGAACTCGCCTTTTTCAGTCGAAACAGCATGAAACTTCAAGTAAAGAATTAAAATTATTTAATTAACAATGAGGTCTCTGTAATAAAACAAAAGGGACAACTGACTACATCACCATTTCTACCTCTTTTTAACAGACTCACATTTCAAAACAATCAGGTTTATTTTGCTCCTTTCTTTCAGCAGAGAATGGTTTTGTTCCATCAACCTCTGGGTTCTTGGCCCAGCACGCTTCCTCTGCTCCACTCTGCTCTACCATTTATTGAACAGGCCTTAATTGAGGAGAGCAGGATTGTGACAAGAACAGGAATGTGAGTGTTGAAGGTTTCATAATTTTCTCTGAAGCAGGCCTCAGCAGGTAAAGATTCATCTCTTATTTCAGAGGAGGATTTGAAGAATTCATTGTTGCTGAACTGTTTATGCTTCAATTTCTGGACGTTCACTGGTGGAATGTTTGTGGGTCAGAGGTGAAAAGAGTACAAGTGCACCTGTTGTGTGTGATGGGGCACCAACATGCAAGAAGTTGTTTCTCCTCAGAGACTGGAGTCTTCAGCCAGCACCTTAAACCGCTCGGCCACACTACCTCACTGTGCTATTCAGGGAGTTGGTCTGCTAAAGGCATGTTGAAGAGGAAGTAACATAATGATATTAAACTTATTCTGAAGGGGGACCCCTTTCCTCCCACGGTCACAGGAAGTGACGACAGCGCTGCCAGAAGCAGCCAGGAAAGAAATGGTAAAAGGACTCAATTTGTACAGCTCCTTTCTACCTCAGCAGGCCACGCTAGCAAACCCCCTTTTGTTTGGTTTGGTTGTTATTTAGTGACTGTGGATGAACACACAGGAGAAGTTGTGCATGAATTTGTGTTCCCTGTTCACTTGAATATATGCAGGAGTATGAGGTGGAAATAATACTGTTTATTTTTGTTCTTATTTCAGAACTGTTGACACAACGGTGTCAGATTAAAGCATCTTCACCTTCCAGATGCTGGTCTCCTTCTGGTGTCCTGACTGACACCCATCTTGTGTTCTGGATCCACCTGAACGAAGCAGCTCCAGATCCCTGAACTCCCTTACAGGTAAAGAAAATGGATGGCTGGATGGAAGTCCCCCAACTGTGGCTGTTCTGAAACTCTTCTCCTCAATCACTCCTGAGTTGACACTCTGAGATGGGAAACTCTGAGTATCTGGTTCCAGAACAGCTGATCTGAGTTGCTTCCATCAACTGTGAGTACGTTCACCTTGAGTTGCACACGTGCACAACCACGACAAAATGCCAACATCAGTGGAGCCCCGACACCACGAGTCACCATGACAACCACAAACAAAATAACAAGTTATTTCACACCAATTCATTGAAACAAGACCTTCCTATATTTATGGATCCATCACAAATATGAGCCTTCCCAGTCTGTCAGGTGGTAGAATTCAGTCAGCACCAATAACAGGAGAGTCAGAGTTTAGAAACCAAAGACAGACATTAAAGTCTCTCTGATAAAACAAAAATATAGTGAAGTATACTGGAAAAGAATATTGCAATATATTAAATATGATATTTCCATGGAGGGGCAGTTTTACATTTTTATTCTTGGATTCATTATATTTTAGAATCAGAAAGGCAGTTACAATGACATCATCAAGACAAAACCTGGTGCTGACAAAGGTGAGGTGAACAATTTTCACAATCAATCCCAAATTTAGGCCTGAAGTTAGAAAATA
This sequence comes from Aulostomus chinensis, assembly GCF_037954235.1. Taxonomy (NCBI): domain Eukaryota; kingdom Metazoa; phylum Chordata; class Actinopteri; order Syngnathiformes; family Aulostomidae; genus Aulostomus; species Aulostomus chinensis. Next base: position 32,082,518 of record NC_141323.1, read on the forward strand.
ATATTAGCTAGCTAGCTAACGTTAGCTAGTTAATGTTAGCAAGCTGTCAATATTTAGCACCATCAAATAGTTCAAACAAGGTCAACAGCTGTTAGAATGATGGTCACATGATTTAACCTTCCTCCTGTGTGACCTGTTTGGAGGTTTTAAATGCATCAAAGAAGCACATCAATTTGTTTATTGCTTTTTGACTTTGTCAGGAACCTCCAGTTCAACAAAATAAAGCAAAAACATTTTTGTCACTAAATTATAAAAGAGTAAGTATCGGTTTTGACCCAGTGATCAAAATAAGACCACAAAGCAACAATTCGAGCCAAACCTGAAGTCAGAAGTGCACTGTCAGCAACCCACTGACAGCAGCTCCTCTCCCAGTCATGGGAGCTTCAGGGGATTCTCATTTGGCCTCGTTTTCCCATCGACCTGCACAACAACAAAACAAACAAAGACGGCCATGTCCAGTGTGGTCCTGGATATGACGACTGGACTGCAGGGTCCCAGTATCACTGTGACAATTCTTTTACCAGCTATGACCTTGGACAAGAACTTCTCAGGAGGAAACTTATCATGGTGGCACAGTGAAGAAAACTAGACCTGAGCTGCCTGCTGAAATCTTGCAGGTGAAGGACAGAGCTCCACCTCTTTGACAGACACCACCACTGTTGGCTCATGTTGTCAAAAAAATGAAGTGTGTCAGTTTTTGACACACACACATCTAAACACACACACATACACATGCATGTTCTTTCACACAGAGACTTTTCCTCTGTTTTTGTTTTTTACTGGTTTTGAACCAGTAGTTGGTTTCTGTTGGTTTGATCTGCTTGACTGGTTGTTGTTTGTTTGACCTTGCAAATCCATATTTTGGGTTCTGGCTTGTTCTGCTTTTAATTTTGTGTTTGTATTAAAGTTCATTTGCTGAAAAAGAGACTTTTTTCCTTTTTGTTGAGGTCAATATATGAGGGTCAAAACTGACCCATAACACCATGGATGTTACAATAGTTAATAATATTAAAATGAATAATAAATAAAACCAATCCATGTCAGAGATGTGTTCTAACACCCCTCAGTAATGGTCAGGAAACACAACAACCTTTTGTTTATTTCTATGATTTTCTTGAGGTTCATTTTATCATTTTTTTAACTGAAATCGAGGGTTTACTGACTAAAAAAAGGTCTCTCTATGTTGGCCCTGCGATGGACTGGCGACCTGTCCAGGGTGAACCCCGCCTCTCGCCCGTTGACGCTGGGATAGGCTCCAGCCCCCCCGCTACCCTTAATGTGTAGGAATAAGTGGAAGATGACAGTGGATGGACTATACTATACTAATAAGTACTGACAATGAAAATTAAAACAAAATCGCTGTTCACTATAAGCTGACGAGTAAAAACGTGATGAAAAGGATGACGGCGGCCGGTCAGACTCTCAGGGTTACAACCATCCTGAATGCCTTGATTTCTTTTCTTTTGAACCAATAAATCATCTCAAAACAAATTTGAACTCTCAGTCCGACTTTTTGATTGGCGGCCCCAACCCCACACCTGCCCCGCCCTCCGTGGTGTTTCAGTGCACGTTGCAGAGACGCTGTGTAGACGAGCAGCAGACCTTCACCTGTGGCGGCAGCGTGGAAAGTTGGAAGAAAAAGACGAGCGGATTTATGGACGCATTTCTGTTATCATCCTGCTGAACAGAAGACGGAGTGTGTTGTTCCTGACAAGGATGGGGAGCGTTGTGGATCTTAGATTAGTGGAAAAAACACGACCAGTTTGAAAAGACACATGAAGGCCCGCCATCCCGCAGCTGGAGCTTTACTCTTGTGGCTTGTCAGTCAAATACAGAAAATAAACAAGAACTTGCACTTTTTCTAACAGGCTTCTGACGTTTCATTATTATGATCATGATCCTTATTGACAAGAGCAATGTGCTTCAATCTCAGTTTAAATGACAGTTTCATGTTTGCTTTGTATGGAGTTTTATAGAACATCACATATCCCTTTGCAACATCTCAGGAAAATGAAACATTGCTTCAGACTAAAATGAGACTAAAACTTAAGACAAAAGACTAAATTTAAACTAAAACTTTTCTAAACTAAAAGGCTAAGATGGGAATTTAACTGAATCCAGTCTTCGATGACTGACGATAACTAAAACGAAAGGAAAAATTCTTGTCAAAAAGAATCTCTGCTAGCTTGACAAATAAGTGGCACAAACTGGGTTCAAGCTGGACTTTGGACACTGGTATCTGCAACAACTCCCTTCAACTCCTAATCTAGCATCTCTGCTGTGCTCAAACTATTTTACAGAACATTTGACAGACCTCTGGAGCAGTGAGGACAGACATGAGTTGATCAACATGATCCACTGAAGCATCATTTCACCCTGCCACTGAGGTCACCAACATGAGCTGGAGTTGGGACTCTTGAACTGAACCTGGTATCACAGCGACACCTACTGCTGCAAAATGGAACAGCAACATTGAACCCAAGTACAGGATTAGAGGGAGACTGATGGTCGCTGTTTGGGTTTTTGAAAAACAAGGAGGGCGTTGGTTCAAGCTGGATTCTCAGAGACTGTTTCCCCAACCTCTACATTGGCATCTACACTGTCATCCAGTCAGGTGACTGAAGTCATCCAGTCATGTGACTGAAGTCATCCATTCATGTCAGTGATGTCACTTGGCAGGACTGTCATTGCCGTCACATTCTAGAAAAGAATCCACATGTGGCTCCCATGATAACTGATGGACCTCTGGTTGGAGGCTGGACGATGATGTTTGGACTTGAAGGAAAACTCCTTGTCCAAATTCCATTGTGTTCAAATTTAAAGTCCCACAACAAGAAGTAGCTGAATCTGACAGGTGAAGGTTTGGAACTCCAAGATGGTTGATGTTTTCTTGACTTGATGCCCTGACTGTCAGGGTAGATGACAGCTTCTTTCTGCTGCTGCATCTGAGTGGCTATGATGTGAGGTTTTACCTCCCAAGGTTGTCTGGTTCCAGGGGAAATTTGAAAATTTCAGTCCCCAACCTTGGCTGTTCTGAAACTCTTCTCCTGAATCACTCCTGAGCTGCAGCAAGAAAAAATACCAGTGCCCAACCAGATCAACTTTATGGCTGCTAACAGCCTCAGACACTTGATTTCCATCAATCTGGAGCCAAGAAGGCCCTCACCTGTGGTTCTCCTCCAGGAGGGTCCAGGTTCTGCCATTGTGGCTCCTTGTGCCACTGCCAGAGAGCCTCAGCTGCACACTGCAACATTTCAACAGGAGATTTACATTCCTTCAAATGTCCTGACATCTTATTCCAATGATTCTGTTCCATATTTATATTTTAAAATCAATCACACAATGAAAGCTGCCACAGCTGGTTTAAGTGAGAGAACACACTAAGAGATTTGAAACCAGTAAAATATGCTTTTCTGTGTGCAAACTAGTGAGGGGCATGGAAGGATATTTTACCACCAATACAGAACCCAAACTTTAGTCATGTGATGAGATGGTGACTCTGATTATGAAATTAATGGACAAAATGTGAATTGAAAGAAAATGCATTTCTTCAGTAGACTTTGATCCAACATTTGTAGTTAGATTTTGGTGGCTGCTCCATGTTGGAGGAAACCAGGCCGATGTTGGAACGTCACAGGGAAACTCGTTTGCCTCCTCTGCTGCCAGTTCAACCCACTTTGGCAGACGACCACTCACTCCCATCAGTGGAGAGCAGCTTCAACTTGGTTTGGAATTTTCCATTGTGGATGCATAGGAATGTGGAGAAAACATCCTTTGTTAAAAGTGGGATTTGAACCCACACCTCCAGGAGAGACTGCGACCTGAACGCAGCGCTCGGCCATCCTGACAGAAACTTAAAGTCGCAGACTTCAATATCAAATGAATTAATTCATTGACAAAGTAGAATTTTTCCACTGGAGCTACTGGCTCCTGAGTTGTTGTATTTATTGTTAACATTAAACACACAGTCTGTGTTCATGGCAGTAAGAGATGATTTTCATTTTTCCGGAAAAGAAATGAACCAGAACATTAGAACCACATAATATCTCTTTATCAGTTTGTTCCATGGGACACATTCCAGACAGGAAGGTCCCCCTGAGACTTGAACTCTGACCACTTATTCAGAGTCCAGAGTGCTCACCATTTCACCATGGAACCAAACACAAGGAGGAGTTTCCTCAAAATACAACTTGACATCACCTGCAATCCAAACTGTTGCTATTTGGAGGTTCATCTTGCTCTTGTTCCAGACTACATTGCCAAAAGGAACATGAACCACAAGGAAATCATGGAACTCCAGATTAATTCAGGACCTTCTAACTACATCGTATGACCTGTGAGCAAAGACTGGCCAGGCCTTCCTTAATTCATCAGTTAATTACTGCTTCAACAAACATGCCACATAATTAAGTTACCAGAATTTCTCTCATTGAAAAACCCACCAGCCTGATTTCTTGACATGACATGAAAAATTCTCAAAACCACACAGTTGGGGTCCACAGATACAAGGTTAACCAGGAGGAATCCTGCTCCTGAACCATGGATGGAACAAAATCCACTGGAAAACTCAGCAATTCCTGAGTGCCACATCCATCCAGGAGCTTGGGTCTCCACTTGACTGTGATGATCCATGAGATCCAAGGAGGACAGAGGAAAGAAGGATCCTGTTGGAGATCTCCTACCTTCTTCCTACAAGTCAGAGGTTCATAACCTCCCTTGTTGGTGGTGCCCTCAACCTGCTGAGAGCATCACTGAGTTAACTACAGAGAAACATAGCAGCTCTTCTGAAGGCTGCAGGAAACCTGCTGGAACTGAGACTTGGACTCAGGTCACTGGATTCAAAGTCCAGGGTGCTAACAGGTCCACCATGGCATCTGGGCTTTACTTACCGTGTAAACAGGACCACAGTGGTCGTCTGGTTTTAATTTTCACAAACAAATACGGTTTAAAACTTGTAGACAGTGACACAGGGCTCTTATTTGAAGGGCCATGGGATGTGAAATATCCCAAACCTCTGAGATCAGAGTGCTCACTTTGATCTCAGGGTCCTGACCTTGGGGGTTCTTCCTTTGGTCTTCAAATACTTGTGGTTTTTATTGGCATAACTTTCAACTTGCATGCAAAAAGAGAATCACAGTCAACTTAAACCTAGCAGACAGTGTTTATTTCTAATGAATCAGACAATCGTACAAATGAGAATTAAAGGAAAAACAAAAAAAAAAGGTTTAAAAAAATCATTCACCACTCTGAAGCTTTTGAAAGTTCATTTGAAGGTTTAAAGGTGGTGGTGAGGAGGACACCCTGATCCTCCCTGTCGTCACTGCCAGGATTCTTTCTTCTGGTGCTGTGGTTCTTCTGATGAAGGGCGGCATGATGTTTGCTGTCTCAGGCTCCACCAAATGTCCTCTTCAGGACGCCACAATGTGTCCTCTTCAGTGCTCCACCTTTCCTGCATCGGAGACACAAGGGTTTCTCCTGGTGCCGACCCTATCATCCTTCTACCGAATGGTGAGGCGATGGATCCTCAGAGGATGCTGGGATCCTTCTTCTCATCAGTGCCACAGTTTTTCATGGAGGGAACAGCAGGAGCTTTTTAGTCATGTTTTGCTCGGTGTTTCCTGCTCAGAGCATCAGGATCTGTGACGCCATCTGGTGATAGTGGGTCATCATCTTGTTGTGTGATAGTGGATTCATTTATCTGCTATTTCAACACATTCAAGTTCATTATCCCTACATGTCAAAATACATTTGGTGTGGAGTTTTACTTTCTGGCCTCAATCATAATGTGTGCATTTATTCTTCATCAACATTTCTCAGCTTTGTAAGTTTATGATATTTTGTCTTCCTCTGTTTTCTATTCCATTGTTGTTGATGATTCTATTGCAGGTTTGAGTTCCCTGTTGACTGAAGCAGAAACAGGAACAAAAAGCTGGAGGTGGTCAGAGCTCCAAGTTGGGACGCTGATATTAAAGTAGGAGATGAACACATCCAGGTTAGCCATCACTCTCAGAACCTGCTACTTTACCTCTTCAGAATGTAGCAGCATAGCATAGCTTCCTCTCACTAGTTAGTGGCCCACTTTGATGTCTGGGATATGAGGTTAAAGGTTCTTTACAGCTCTGAATGAAGGGTTTATAAAGTGTTAACAATGCCATGAATAACACAAGCATTCAGTAATCCTTGATAAAAGGAGACTCACCATCAAGTTGGACCAGTTGAAGAACAAAAGGACTTCTCCACGATCACATTTATCCTCTCTCTCTCTGCGTGGACACAACAAATGAACTGGTTCAGAGACACGAGGCAAAAAAAGCTGGATGAACTCTTCTTCATTCCAAAAATGACTTCACATTTGAACACTGACGTCAGGTCATTTTATAGGGTCCTCCATTTTTTCATTTATGTGACGTTGCATATTAGGAAATAATTAATTATAAAAAAAATAATATATTTTGATGAAAACTATATTTGATCAGGAAAACTACATTGGGTCAAATAAATCCATCGTTAGTGACAGTGTTACTAATTTTAACTTTAGTGCTCTGGTGCTGATTGCCTCATTAAGATCTTCATGAAGAAATAAACTGAAATTTGTAAAAATGTTTTTTTTTTTTTTTTACAGAGTTGGCAGTTTGAGCATTGAATCTTTCTTTATGTTGAGAACAAACCCTCAAAGCCTTCATGTTTCAGTTTGCTTCACAGCTAACAGACAAACACCTCTTAGCCTGGTTCTGGTAGTCCAGGTTTAAACACCAACACAAGGATTTTATGCTGATTTCTTCACATGCAGCTGAAATCTAGACTTCGAGTGTTCATGTGAGGTTACAGCTTCACGCCTATTTAGTTTTCAACAAATATTACGTCACTTTTATGCATTGAGCTCACTAACGAACTTTAGTCTCAGTAGCTGAATCTGTTAGGGGGAAGGCAGTGTGGACCGGCAGGAGCCTCCTACAAAATGCAATGGAGAGAAGAAGAAATCCTGAGGAGTCGCTATGAGATTGAAGTGTGAAAGACGTGGCTCCTTTGGTGGTGATAGGATTTGAGTTATTGACTCTATTTTTAGTTTATTTCAATGTTATTGCAAACATCAGCTGCTCACTTATCAGCTAGCAAGTAAACAACAGTATTGTTCAGTGTGCTAGCTGAAGTAGACCGAGCGGTCAGTTGAGTCTTTATTTCCATGTGTGCTCATGGTAGCAGGGGTTTAGATTTCTAAATGTAACCCTTTTACCACCGGCTCCAATATTAAAACCCACCTTAGGCTTACAGGGAACACTTTAACTCATTTCAAATATCTTGTATGGTAAAAGTCCCATCTGGAATAATTAATATCAATCTAGGGCAATGTATGATTCTCACTCTTAAATATTCAAATGGAGGCTATGGGGAGTACACTTGACCTTTAAACTCTGCTGTAAAGCTTCAGTAACAACACACAAATTCAATGAAACCAACACAAGATTTCAGTTTAGAAAATTTATTAAAAGCTTGCAGAAAAACACATTCAAACCTTGAATAAACAAGACTATAGAAAATAAAAAAGAACCCCGGGGTATATTGTTTGTCTTTTTTTCAACTGTCTAATTTTATTTCGAGTGCACTCATGTTTACTTTCGTTGGCGCGCTTTAGTTGGAGCTCATGATGGAAACCTTTACCAGATCCCCCCGTGTGTCGGTGAAGTCAACAATACCGGACCGCAGCCGATGAATCCCTCGCTCGTTGTGGCAGCAACCGTCCCGCTCGCAGCAGCCCGCAGCAACAGACCTCCGTGATTCGGCAGCAGCGGCACATCCTCCGACTCCTTCGGCAGCAGTGACGCGTCCTCCATTAACGACTCTCTCCCGAGGCGACTATCCGAAGCTCCTGTCCCGTCCGTGCAGCGGCGTCTCCATTCAGCGTGGACAGCGTTAGCCTAGCTCCCGCTAGCTTCTGTAACTGGACTTGCCTGGTGCTCAAAACACAATCGGTGGCGGAGAATCCGACTCACGCACTCCGATCACGTCGGTCAATTACAGTTCAGTCCGTTACCGATAAAAACTCCTCTCCGACAACACACAGTCTCCAAACTCCGATAACGTTACGCCATTCACACGATGCTCCTTCCTCGCGCTTGTTTCTCCCGGAAGTGTAAACACTAAAGGTCATGAACTCACGCACGTAACCGAACGTAATAGAATTACTTTAACATTTTTGAAAGACATTCACACCCCATGAAATGATGTTTTTTAAAGTTACTAATTTTAAACAAATTTTATTATTTTAATATCTTCTTCATAATACTAATGTAAATTTTAGCTTAACCATGAACTGGCATTTTATTCTTAACTTATTCCTATGAAAATCATGAAATAAATACCACTGATTTCTCAGAGTATTACATCAACCTCGGATTAAATTAAAGCTGCAGTCAGTGTTGTTTGGGCCTGAGCCTCCTCCCGCCCACCGGGGCCGAGTAGCAGGGGTCGTCCTGAATCCAGTGATGAATTTTATGAAAGCGGTGGGACTTGTACATTTACAGCAATTGCTTGCAGTGTACTACAAGATTTCAACAGTATCACCCTGTTTATAAAAATACAGTACTTTGCTGTTAATTCTAATAGGAATCTGTTAAATTACACCCCATGACTGTTTAACAGAACTATGCTGTAATGCTAAAATACAGTACTTCACTGTAAATAAAACAGTATCATGCAGTATCTTTGCCTGATGGACGCAAGGAGAATCTCCTGATCTGCACGTGAGGCCAGAGCCTTGGTTATCATCCATCTAAATCACAGTCATTTGGTGAGTAGCGATTGCATTTATTGTAGACACTGGCGCAAAGTCTGTAGGCCAGTGGAGGCCAAGTGAAGTTTCCAGTTTGTGTGGCGACACACGAGTGGGGGGTGCACTTATTAAAATATAATAGTGACCAAAGCCGGACAACGCCACCTTGGGAATTTCGCCCAAGGAAATAGTTAACGTACTGACCAAAACGCACTCACAGGTTCATTTACTAATTGGCAGGAGACGTGGTTCCATGACAAAAATATTTTATTGTAAACAGGCCAGCAGATTAAAAAGAGAACAAGAATGAATCTAAACAAGTCTGGAGCTTACCAGTGGGGGTGAGGGATCCCAAGGCAGAAGACACCCTGATCAATTGGGACATCACATTTAAAAACGCATGATTAAAGCAAAACAGGGGTGCACAGCACACAAGAGGAAAAGCGACGCCAGGACTGTGAGCTCCCAGTACCTGAAACGAAATGACAAGAATTATAATTTAACACCAAAACTAAAAAAAAAAAAAAAACACAAACCAGAACCAAACTCAAACCACAATTTAAAAATTAATTTGAGAAACAAGATTTAATTATTAAAAACAAATTAGCAAGGAAAAATACAACCCAAAATAACCAGAAACGAGTTCATTTCTCCATTGCTAGACCAGGGAGCTAACGGATAGCCGTCCAGCAGCTTGCTACACCCTGAAGCCCAAGCGGAGGAATGGGAAACAATGCAGATCCAAACCTTCAGAGCACCATGAAGTACAGTTCAGTGGCGCCACACGGTGGACATCAGGATCTGGCAGACCCTGGTTAAACAAGGTGAATTACTGCAACAACCTCCAGTTCAACACACAGCGGATTCCAATTCATTAACACAGAAGCAGAGCACTCCAGTGAACACAGTAAACAGTGAACAAACAAACAAGCAAAACATGTGTAGATGGCCAGTAGGTCGCAGAACAGGCTAGTAGCAGAGCAGGCTAATAGAGCAGGAGCCTGTAACAAAGCTGGGTAGTCTGTAGCCAAACAGCAGCCAGAGCAAAGCAGGGTAGTCTGTAGCAAAACAGCAGCCAGAGCAAAGCAGGGTAGTCTGTAGCAAAACAGCAGCCAGAGCAAAGCAGGGTAGTCTGTAGCAAACAGCAGCCAGAGCAAAGCAGGAGCATCTGGCAAAGCAGGATAGTCTGGCAAGACAGCGCCCGGTAGCAAAGCAGCAGCTAGTTCTTCCTCAGTGTCACGGCTCACCAGCTGTGCCAATCAGGTGTAGATCGCACGCATGCAGAGCAAAGGGTTTCACAGCTAGTATGCTGTGGCAAACAGCCTCTGCACGTCAGATCGGCGGGGGGGGGGGGGGGGGGGGTGTTTCCCCACTAGCGGCGATTAAGGGACCGTGTCCCAAAAGCCGGACGCCTACAATTAAACACGTGAATATGAAAAACGTGCATGATCAGCATGCAACACGAGCTACAGGGAGCTACTGCTACATACCAGCAAAGACGGTGGCGAGAAGGCAGACGTGAGGCGATCAGAGGCGGAAGCGAGGTGACCAGGAAGTGGGAGGACCGCGGACCCCAAGAGCAAGAGATTGACCAGGTAGATGCTGCCCCTATTTATAGAGCAGCGCCTCACACTGGTTGGCTAATGATGGTACAAGCCAAGTCAGGCATCACCAACCAGTCTCACTGCTAGGATGGGACCTCTCATCCTGCCACATTTGCATTGATAATTACACTCGGTGCACATCATGCTAGCCAGATTTAGCAGCTAGCCAAAATGTTGAAAATGCTTGCAAATTAGTCCAAAAAACACAGAGAGTTGACTTTACTTTTTACATCTCGAGCCTCCACAAATTAATGTGTGCGACATCTGTATTTTGCCTGTGAATTCATGAAGCTTTCTGAACCATTTTACAGTACACACAATATACGTGTCACACAACAGTTAAGTCGGTTCATATTAAGATGAGTGCACACTGACTGTGTTTACATGCAATTACGTTCCTCCATCTTGTGCTAGGCTACTGCTCTGGCATGAGTCTGTCTGATGGCATGATTACAGTGTACTTAAGGCCATAGATCAGGAGCTGTGGTTGTATTTGTTTAAAAAAGAGTGGTTTTAGCATCGTTCAAGTGCCTGCTCATTTGTGTTGATTTTTCTTTGTCTCTGATATTGCCTACAGATGCAGGAGCCTATTTTCCAGCTGCCCTGATCCTAGTAAGTACTTGCCTGTCCATCACATTTCACAGTTAATCAGTTATTTTTTCAGACCTCAAACATTGAAATAGACAACTATGTTATCTGGTCAAAGAAGCTGTTTTTTTCTTCTTCTTCTTCTCTTCTCTTTTCTCCCTGTTTTTTTGGATCTCCAACACTACATCTACATGTATATATTTGATGGCTTATAATGTCTCATTCATCTGAGTGAGTTCCAACACTCCTTTTTTAGGCGCTTCATTGGAATAAATCCTGAGAGTGTCTGCATGTTTTCCCTGTGCTGGTTCTCTCCAGGTACTCCAGCTTCCTTCCACAGTCCAAAGACATGCAAATGGAAATGCAACTCTAAATTGACCGTAGGTATGGCTGTGAGTGTGAATGGTTGTCTGTCAATATTTGTTGGCTGCGGTGGACTGCGATGGACCACTGACCTGTCCAAGGTAATGTCCCCTCTGGGATAGGCTCCAGCCCCACCCTGTGACACTTAACAGGATAAGCGGAAAAATGGATGGATGGATGGATGGATGGACGGATGGATGGATGGATGGATGGATGGATAGATGGGTGGGTGATCACTCACAGGACTGTGAGTCTCTCACTCTGACCGCTTCATGCTATGGGACTTACATTGACGTAACCTGATTAGCTCAGTCAGTCGAGCATGAGACTCTTAGTCTCAGGGTTGTTGGTTCAAGCCCCATGTTGGGTGTTGATCTTAAACACCACTGCTTGTCCTCTCAGTTTTGAAAGCTTTGTTTGTAAATTGTCAGAAAAATCAGTGAATAAACAATACAAACTTAGGCTTTGTCAGAAATTCCATGCTTCCAAACTAACCAATATGAAAAAAACAAAAGGTGAGACTTTTTCATGCATTCGAAAAATTTGTATGCGCTTCATTGTATCCGCTTTCTATACTTCCATGCATCCCAGCTTATTTCTGTTCAGGGTTGCAGGGGGAGGCTGGAGCCTTTCCCAGTGGCTTTCAGGTGAGAGGCAGGTTTCACCCTGGACAGGTAGCCAGTCCATTGCAGACAGAATACCCACGCAGGCACGGAGAGAACATGCACACACCACACAGAAAGAACCTGTGCTCGAGCCAGGACTTGAACTTGCTTTGAGGCGACACTGTTAACAACGGTACCACCGTGCCACCCATTGACTGTAACACATTGTAAACAATATACACTCTTGTTATCATACAACACGTAGCCCTGTACAAAAATCAAATAAATTACATCGCATAAAAAGCATAAAGAGATGTGTTAAAAAGTTCAAAAATAAATAGAGTTCATGATCTTTAAAATTGGTTATAATGTGAGCAGGTTAAAAGCATAAATATAATATGTAACATTTAAAAAGTAAAACTATTTACAGTTAAAAAATAAATTCATATAAAGGTCTTTAAGTTCTCTGAGTCTGTAAAAGATCAGTGATCTGAGAATAAGGAGAGGGGAAGAAGCCGTGTTTATATGTAACCTCAATTGTTACCTGTCAATCATTTCATTCCTGTCTTATCTTTGGGTGTATTAAGACCGCAAAAGCCAATGAGAGGAAAGTTACTGTGTAAGGGGTGGGACTAGTGGCGCAGGTTTGTGAGGTGAGTAGTTAGCGCGCATGGGGAGAGAAACAGAGGCAATGATCAGAGAGTTAAGAGGGGAGGCATCGTTTGTGTGGAGAGCATTTAAGTTTATTTTGGAGGTCGACGACTGGTGGTCCTGATATAAACTTCTGTGTGACCTTCGAGAGGTGAATATTTATGCCTGTATTTGCGCTTTATCTAACTGTTATAGTGAAAAGAGACTGGATGTGTACATGGTTAGCGACGTGCTAGCTAGGGATAGCATTCCGTGCTAATGTGCCTGCAGATCGTAGCTTTAGCGTTGTAATATGTTTGGAGCGAAAGTAAAGGTAATGCGAATTCGACACGAGATAATGTTTGATAATTGTGGCTAAATTAAGATAATATGCTTGAAGGAGACGGACATTGGAGAGAGAGAGACGGGTTTCCATCCGATGGCTCTGCTGTTCTGCTGTGCCCTGTCCTGCTGTGTTTTCTTCTTCGTGACTTTCGCTGTCCCGCCATTGCGTGTGAGTGTTTGGATTGTGACTTCCACCGCCATTGCCATTACCATTCAGACTCTCATCCTCCATTCCCGTTCTCCCCCTTCTAATAAAACCCTGGATTTTTGAGGACTAACATACACATGCACTTGCTTTTATTGTGTGCTCAGCTGCGAGTGAAGCGGCCATTACAGTTGTGAAGCCCCGACCGCACACGAGCTTCAATAAACAGGCCTGAAACAGGTAAAAATTAAATTTAAGGTGTTTCATATGAATGTGTGTGTGCCCACAGGTAAAATATTGAGTTTTAGTTGTTGTAAATTAAAGAATACCGGTTTAGAAGGTAACTTAAGGATTCTGAAAGGGATTAAATATGATGTATATTTTTAAAAAACAAAAGGGTTATCTTTTGTAGAGGAAACTTTTTTTCCTTACAATTGAGGTGTAAAGGATGACTTGAGGGTATTTTATGTGAAACTATCCAACTAAAAAAGATTTTTATTTTCAGTGAAATGAAAGTTCAGAACCAAGAAAGACAACTGTTTGTTTTGTTTTGAAAATCCTCTTACTCATTGTTAATAATTTAGTTCATTGTATTTTTATAATACTAGAATATATTCAATTTTTATTTCATCCATCTCTGTGAACAAGTACCTGTGAAGGATTAATTTGCAATTCTTTTAACTTCAGCTTGAGGAAAGGGCAGCTTTGAGTCTTTGGGGACCAGCATGAGCGAGCTTCCCTCACACACCTTTTCTTGAAGCGCCTTTCGCAGCTTTGAAATTGAATGTCATGCAGCGTGTAATTTGAAGTAGACAGATGGCAGATGCAGTAGTTTTCTCTCGATGACATTAACATTCTTTTCGTTGTATTGACAGGACACCTATTTGGCGTGTGAAAAAACCCTGAGGCTGTTGCGCATCACTTTTTTTCTGAGGTTGTAAAGTGTGTGAAATGGATATAGAGCCCATGTGTGTCACAGTCAAGGGCTTACGGCCATACCACTCTGAACACGCCCGATCTCGCCTGATCTCGGAAGCTGAGCAGGGTTGGGCCTGGTTAGTACTTGGATGGAAGACCGCCTGGGAATACGAGGTGCTGTAAGCTTTTTTGTTTCATTGTGAGGAAAGGGCAGCTTTGAGTCTTTGGGGACCAGCATGAGCGAGCTTCCCTCACACACCTTTTCTTGAAGCGTTTTTCCGCAGGTTTGAAATTGAATGTCATGCAGCGTGTAATTTGAAGTAGACAGATGACAGATGCAGTACTTTTCTCTCGATGACATTAACATTCTTTTCGTTGTATTGACAGGAAACCTATTTGGCGTGTGAAAAGACCCTGAGGCTGTTGCATGTCACTTTTTTCCTGAGGTTGTAAAGTGTGTGAAATGGATATAGAGCCCATGTGTGTAAGAGTAAAGGGCTTACGGCCATACCACTCTGAACACGCCCGATCTCGTCTGATCTCGGAAGCTAAGCAGGGTCGGGCCTGGTTAGTACTTGGATGGGAGACCGCCTGGGAATACCAGGTGCTGTAAGCTTTTTTGTTTCATTGTGAGGAAAGGGCAGCTTTGAGTGTTTGGGGACCAGCATGAGCGAGCTTCCCTCACACACCTTTTCTTGAAGCGCCCTCCACAGCTTTCGAATGGAATGTCATGCAGTGTGTAATTTGAAGTAGACAGATTGCAGATGCAGTACTTTTCTCGAGATGACATCAACATTCTTTTCTTTGTATTGACAGGACAACTATTTGGTGTGTAAAAAGACCGTGAGGCTGTTGCACATCACATTTTTTTGAGGTTGTAAAGTGAGTGAAATGGATATAGAGCCCATGTGTGTGAGAGTCAAGGGCTTACGGCCATACCATTCTGAACTCGTCTGATCGCGGAAGTTAAGCAGGGTCGGGCCTGGATAGTACTTGGATGGGAGACCGCCTGGAAATACCAGTTGCTGTAAGCTTTTTGGTTTCATTGTGAGGAAAGGGCAGCTTTGAGTGTTTGGGGACCAGCATGAGCGAGCTTCCTTCACACACCTTTTCTTGAAGCGCCATTCTGCAGCTTTGAAATGGAATGTCATGCAGCGTTTAATTTGAAGTAGACAGATGGCAGATGCAGTACTTTTCTCTAGATGACATCAACATTCTTTTCTTTTATCGACAGGACACCTATTTGGCGTGTGAAAAGACCGTGAGGCTGTTGCACGTCACTTTTTTTCTAAGGTTGTAAAGTGAGTGAAATGGATATAGAGCCCAGGTGTGTAAGAATCAAGGGCTTACGGCCATACCACTCTGAACACGCCCGATCTCTTCTGATCTCGGAAGCTAAGCAGGTTCGGGCCTGGTTAGTACTTGGATGGGAGACCGCCTGGGAATACCAGGTGCTGTAAGCTTTTTTGTTTCATTGTGAGGAAAGGGCCGCTTTGAGACTTTGGGGACCAGCATGAGCGAGCTTCCCTCACACACCTTTTCTTGAAGCGCCCTCTGCAGCTTTGGAATGGAATTTCATGCAGTGGTTAATTTGAAGAAGACAGATGGCAGATGCAGTTCTTTTCTCTCGATGACATCAACATTCTTTTGTTTTATTGACAGGACACCGATTTGGCGTGTGAAAAGACCCTGAGGCTTTTGCGCATCACTTTTTTTCTGAGGTTGTAAAGTGTGTGAAATGGATATAGAGCCCATGTGTGTGAGAGTCAAGGGCTTACGGCCATACCACTCTGAACACGCCCGATCTCGTCTGATCTCGGAAGCTAAGCAGGGTTCGGGCCTGGTTAGTACTTGGATGGGAGACCGCCTGGGAATACCAGGTGCTGTAAGCTTTTTTGTTTCATTGTGAGGAAAGGGCAGCTTTGAGTGTTTGGGGACCAGCATGAGCGAGCTTCCCTCACACAACTTTTCTTGAAGCGCCCTCCACAGCTTTCGAATGGAATGTCATGCAGTGTGTAATTTGAAGTAGACAGATTGCAGATGCAGTACTTTTCTCTAGATGACATCAACATTCTTTTCTTTGTATTGACAGGACAACTATTTGGTGTGTAAAAAGACCGTGAGGCTGTTGCACATCACATTTTTTTTGAGGTTGTAAAGTGAGTGAAATGGATATAGAGCCCATGTGTGTGAGAGTCAAGGGCTTACGGCCATACCACTCTGAACACGCCCGATCTCGTCTGATCTCGGAAGCTTAGCAGGGTCGGGCCTGGTTAGTACTTGGATGGAAGACCGCCTGGGAATACCAGGTGCTGAAACCTTATTGTTTCATTGTGAGGAAAGGGCCGCTTTGAGTCTTTGGGGACCAGCATGAGCGAGCTTCCCTCACACACCTTTTCTTGAAGCGCCCTCTGCAGCTTTGGAATGGAATTTCATGCAGTGGTTAATTTGAAGAAGACAGATGGCAGATGCAGTACTTTTCTCTCGATGACATCAACATTCTTTTCTTTTATTGACATGACACCGATTTGGCGTGTGAAAAGACCCTGAGGCTGTTGCGCATCACTTTTTTTCTGAGGTTGTAAAGTGTGTGAAATGGATATAGAGCCCATGTGTGTCAGAGTCAAGGGCTTACGGCCATACCACTCTGAACACACCCGATCTCGTCTGATCTCGGAAGCTAAGCAGGGTCGGGCCTGGTTAGTACTTGGATGGAAGACCGCCTGGGAATACCAGGTGCTGTAAGCTTTTTTATTTCTTTGTGAGGAAAGGGCAGCTTTGAGTCTTTGGGGACCAGCATGAGTGAGCTTCCCTCACACACCTTTTCTTGAAGCGCCCTCCACAGCTTTCGAATGGAATGTCATGCAGTGTGTAATTTGAAGTAGACAGACTGCAGATGCAGTACTTTTCTCTAGATGACATCAACATTCTTTTCTTTGTATTGACAGGACAACTATTTGGTGTGTAAAAAGACCGTGAGGCTGTTGCACATCACATTTTTTTGAGGTTGTAAAGTGAGTGAAATGGATATAGAGCCCATGTGTGTGAGAGTCAAGCGCTTACGGCCATACCATTCTGAACTCGTCTGATCGCGGAAGCTAAGCAGGGTCGGGCCTGGATAGTACTTGGATGGGAGACCGCCTGGAAATACCAGTTGCTGTAAGCTTTTTGGTTTCATTGTGAGGAAAGGGCAGCTTTGAGTGTTTGGGGACCAGCATGAGCGAGCTTCCCTCACACACCTTTTCTTGAAGCGCCCTCCACAGCTTTGGAATGGAATGTCATGCAGTGGTTAATTTGAAGTAGACAGATGGCAGATGCAGTACTTTTCTCTAGATGACATCAACATTCTTTTCTTTTATTGACAGTACACCTATTTGGCGTGTGAAAAGACCCTGAGGCTGTTGCGCTTCACTTTTTTTCTGAGGTTGTAAAGTGAGTGAAATGGATATAGAGCCCATGTGTGTAAGAGTCAAGGGCTTACGGCCATACCACTCTGAACACGCCCGTTCTCGTCTGATCTCGGAAGCTAAGCAGTGTCGGGCCTGGTTAGTACTTGGATGGGAGACCGCCTGGGAATACCAGGTGCTGTAAGCTTTTTTGTTTCATTGTGAGGAAAGGGCCGCTTTGAGTCTTTGGGGACCAGCATGAGCGAGCTTCCCTCACACACCTTTTCTTGAAGCGCCCTCTGCAGCTTTGGAATGGAATGTCATGCAGTGGTTAATTTGAAGAAGACAGATGGCAGGTGCAGTACTTTTCTCTCGATGACATCAACATTCTTTTCTTTTATTGACAGGACACCGATTTGGCGTGTGAAAAGACCCTGAGGCTTTTGCGCATCACTTTTTTTCTGAGGTTGTAAAGTGTGTGAAATGGATATAGAGCCCATGTGTTTCAGAGTCAAGGGCTTACGGCCATACCACTCTGAACACGCCCGATCTCGTCTGATCTCGGAAGCTAAGCAGGGTCGGGACTGGTTAGTACTTGGATGGAAGACCGCCTGGGAATACCAGGTGCTGTAAGCTTTTTTATTTCTTTGTGAGGAAAGGGCAGCTTTGAGTCTTTGGGGACCAGCATGAGCGAGCTTCCCTCACACACCTTTTCTTGAAGCGCCCTCCGCAGCTTTGGAATGGAATGTCATGCAGTGTGTAATTTGAAGTAGACAGACTGCAGATGCAGTACTTTTCTCTAGATGACATCAACATTCTTTTCTTTGTATTGACAGGACAACTATTTGGTGTGTAAAAAGACCGAGAGGCTTTTGCACATCACATTTTTTTGAGGTTGTAAAGTGAGTGAAATGGATATAGAGCCCATGTGTGTGAGAGTCAAGGGCTTACGGCCATACCATTCTGAACTCGTCTGATCGCGGAAGCTAAGCAGGGTCGGGCCTGGATAGTACTTGGATGGGAGACCGCCTGGAAATACCAGTTGCTGTAAGCTTTTTGCTTTCATTGTGAGGAAAGGGCAGCTTTGAGTGTTTGGGGACCAGCATGAGCGAGCTTCCTTCACACACCTTTTCTTGAAGCGCCTTTCTGCAGCTTTGAAATGGAATGTCATGCAGCGTGTAATTTGAAGTAGACAGATGGCAGATGCAGTATTTTTCTCTAGATGACATCAACATTCTTTTCTTTGTATTGACAGGACAACTATTTGGTGTGTAAAAAGACTGTGAGGCTGTTGCACATCACATTTTTTTTGAGGTTGTAAAGTGAGTGAAATGGATATAGAGCCCATGTGTGTGAGAGTCAAGGGCTTACGGCCATACCACTCTGAACACGCCCGATCTCGTCTGATCTCGGAAGCTTAGCAGGGTCGGGCCTGGTTAGTACTTGGATGGAAGACCGCCTGGGAATACCAGGTGCTGTAAGCTTTTTTGTTTCATTGTGAGGAAAGGGCCGCTTTGAGACTTTGGGGACCAGCATGAGCGAGCTTCCCTCACACACCTTTTCTTGAAGGGCCCTCTGCAGCTTTGGAATGGAATTTCATGCAGTGGTTAATTTGAAGAAGACAGATGGCAGATGCAGTACTTTTCTCTCGATGACATCAACATTCTTTTGTTTTATTGACAGGACACCTATTTGGCGTGTGAAAAGACCCTGAGGCTGTTGCGCATCACTTTTTTTCTGAGGTTGTAAAGTGTGTGAAATGGATATAGAGCCCATGTGTGTGAGAGTCAAGAGCTTACGGCCATACCTCTCTGAACACGCCCGATCTCGTCTGATCTCGGAAGCTAAGCAGGGTTGGGCCTGGTTAGTACTTGGATGGGAGACCGCCTGGGAATACCAGGTGTTGTAAGCTTTTTTGGTTCATTGTGAGGAAAGGGCAGCTTTGAGTCTTTGGGGACCAGCATGAGCGAGCTTCCCTCACACACCTTTTCTTGAAGCGCCCTCTGCAGCTTTGGAATGGAATTTCATGCAGTGGTTAATTTGAAGAAGACAGATGGCAGATGCAGTACTTTTCTCTCGATGACATCAACATTCTTTTCTGTTATTGACAGGACACCGATTTGGCGTGTGAAAAGACCCTGAGGCTGTTGCGCATCACTTTTTTTCTGAGGTTGTAAATTGTGTGAAATGGATATAGAGCCCATGTGTGTCAGAGTCAAAGGCTTATGGCCATACTACTCTGAACACGCCCGATCTCGTCTGATCTCGGAAGCTAAGCAGGGTCGGGCCTGGTTAGTACTTGGATGGAAGACCGCCTGGGAATACCAGGTGCTGTAAGCTTTTTTATTTCTTTGTGAGGAAAGGGCAGCTTTGAGTCTTTGGGGACCAGCATGAGCGAGCTTCCCTCACACACCTTTTCTTGAAGTGCCCTCCACAGCTTTCGAATGGAATGTCATGCAGTGTGTAATTTGAAGTAGACAGATGGCAGATGCAGTACTTTTCTCTAGATGACATCAACATTTTTTTCTTTTATTGACAGGACACCTATTTGGCGTGTGAAAAGACCCTGAGGCTTTTGCGCTTCACTTTTTTTCTGAGGTTGTAAAGTGAGTGAAATGGATATAGAGCCCATGTGTGTAAGAGTCAAGGGCTTACGGCCATACCACTCTGAACACGCCCGATCTCGTCTGATCTCGGAAGCTAAGCAGCGTCGGGCCTGGTTAGTACTTGGATGGGAGACCGCCTGGGAATACCAGGTGCTGTAAGCTTTTTTGTTTCATTGTGAGGAAAGGGCAGCTTTGAGTGTTTGGGGACCAGCATGAGCGAACTTCCCTCACACACCTTTTCTTGAAGCGCCCTCCACAGCTTTCGAATGGAATGTCATGCAGTGTGTAATTTGAAGTAGACAGATTGAAGATGCAGTACTTTTCTCTAGATGACATCAACATTCTTTTCTTTGTATTGACAGGACAACTATTTGGTGTGTAAAAAGACCGTGAGGCTTTTGCGCATCACTTTTTTTCTGAGGTTGTAAAGTGTGTGAAATGGATATAGAGCCCATGTGTGTGACAGTCAAGAGCTTACGGCCATACCTCTCTGAACACGCCCGATCTCGTCTGATCTCGGAAGCTTAGCAGGGTCGGGCCTGGTTAGTACTTGGATGGAAGACCGCCTGGGAATACCAGGTGCTGTAAGCTTTTTTGTTTCATTGTGAGGAAAGGGCCGCTTTGAGTCTTTGGGGACCAGCATGAGCGAGCTTCCCTCACACACCTTTTCTTGAAGCGCCCTCTGCAGCTTTGGAATGGAATCTCTTGCAGTGGTTAATTTGAAGAAGACAGATGGCAGATGCAGTACTTTTCTCTCGATGACATCAACATTCTTTTCTTTTATTGACAGGACACGTATTTGGCGTGTTAAAAGACCCTGAGGCTGTTGCGCATCACTTTTTTTCTGAGGTTGTAAATTGTGTGAAATGGATATAGAGCCCATGTGTGTGAGAGTCAAGGGCTTACGGCCATACCACTCTGAACACGCCCGATCTCGTCTGATCTCGGAAGCTAAGCAGGGTCGGGCCTGGTTAGTACTTGGATGGAAGACCGCCTGGGAATACCAGGTGCTGTAAGCTTTTTTATTTCTTTGTGAGGAAAGGGCAGCTTTGAGTCTTTGGGGACCAGCATGAGCGAGCTTCCCTCACACACCTTTTCTTGAAGCGCCCTCCACAGCTTTGGAATGGAATGTCATGCAGTGGTTAATTTGAAGTAGACAGATGGCAGATGCAGTACTTTTCTCTCGATGACATCAACATTCTTTTGTTTTATTGACAGGACACCGATTTGGCGTGTGAAAAGACCCTGAGGCTGTTGCGCATCACTTTTTTTCTGAGGTTGTAAATTGTGTGAAATGGATATAGAGCCCATGTGTGTCAGAGTCAAAGGCTTATGGCCATACTACTCTGAACACGCCCGATCTCGTCTGATCTCGGAAGCTAAGCAGGGTCGGGCCTGGTTAGTACTTGGATGGGAGACCGCCTGGGAATACCAGGTGCTGTAAGCTTTTTTGTTTCATTGTGAGGAAAGGGCCGCTTTGAGTCTTTGGGGACCAGCATGAGCGAGCTTCCCTCACACACCTTTTCTTGAAGCGCCCTCCACAGCTTTGGAATGGAATGTCATGCAGTGGTTAATTTGAAGTAGACAGATCGCAGATGCAGTACTTTTCTCTAGATGACATCAACATTCTTTTCTTTTATTGACAGGACACCTATTTGGCGTGTGAAAAGACCCTGAGGCTGTTGCGCTTCACTTTTTTTCTGAGGTTGTAAAGTGAGTGAAATGGATATAGAGCCCATGTGTGTAATAGTCAAGGGCTTACGGCCATACCACTCTGAACACGCCCGATCTCGTCTGATCTCGGAAGCTAAGCAGGGTCGGGCCTGGTTAGTACTTGGATGGGAGACCGCCTGGGACTACCAGGTGCTGTAAGATTTTTTGTTTCATTGTGAGGAAAGGGCAGCTTTGAGTGTTTGGGGACCAGCATGAGCGAGCTTCCCTCACACACCTTTTCTTTAAGCGCCCTCCACAGCTTTCGAATGGAATGTCATGCAGTGTGTAATTTGAAGTAGACAGATTGCAGATGCAGTACTTTTCTCTAGATGACATCAACATTCTTTTCTTTGTATTGACAGTACAACTATTTGGTGTGTAAAAAGACTGTGAGGCTTTTGCACATCACATTTTTTTTGAGGTTGTAAAGTGAGTGAAATGGTTATAGAGCCCATGTGTGTGAGAGTCAAGGGCTTACGGCCATACCACTCTGAACACGCCCGATCTCGTCTGATCTCAGAAGCTTAGCAGGGTCGGGCCTGGTTAGTACTTGGATGGAAGACCGCCTGGGAATAACAGGTGCTGTAAGCTTTTTTGTTTCATTGTGAGGAAAGGGCCGCTTTGAGACTTTGGGGACCAGCATGAGCGAGCTTCCCTCACACACCTTTTCTTGAAGGGCCCTCTGCAGCTTTGGAATGGAATTTCATGCAGTGGTTAATTTGAAGAAGACAGATGGCAGATGCAGTACTTTTCTCTCGATGACATCAACATTCTTTTGTTTTATTGACAGGACACCGATTTGGCGTGTGAAAAGACCCTGAGGCTGTTGCGCATCACTTTTTTTCTGAGGTTGTAAAGTGTGTGAAATGGATATAGAGCCCATGTGTGTGAGAGTCAAGCGCTTACGGCCATACCACTCTGAACACGCCCGATCTCGTCTGATCTCGGAAGCTAAGCAGGGTTGGGCCTGGTTAGTACTTGGATTGGAGACCGCCTGGGAATACCAGGTGCTGTAAGCTTTTTTGTTTCATTGTGAGGAAAGGGCAGCTTTGAGTGTTTGGGGACCAGCATGAGCGAGCTTCCCTCACACACATTTTCTTTAAGCGCCCTCCACAGCTTTCGAATGGAATGTCATGCAGTGTGTAATTTGAAGTAGACAGATTGCAGATGCAGTACTTTTCTCTAGATGACATCAACATTTTTTTCTTTGTATTGACAGGACAACTATTTGGTGTGTAAAAAGACCGTGAGGCTGTTGCACATCACATT
The DNA here is from genome assembly GCF_037954235.1 of Aulostomus chinensis. NCBI lineage: Eukaryota > Metazoa > Chordata > Actinopteri > Syngnathiformes > Aulostomidae > Aulostomus > Aulostomus chinensis. Next base: position 32,105,460 of record NC_141323.1, read on the forward strand.
TTTTTTGAGGTTGTAAAGTGAGTGAAATGGATATAGAGCCCATGTGTGTGAGAGTCAAGGGCTTACGGCCATACCACTCTGAACACGCCCGATCTCGTCTGATCTCGGAAGCTTAGCAGGGTCGGGCCTGGTTAGTACTTGGATGGAAGACCGCCTGGGAATACCAGGTGCTGTAAGCTTTTTTGTTTCATTGTGAGGAAAGGGCCGCTTTGAGTCTTTGGGGACCAGCATGAGCGAGCTTCCCTCACACACCTTTTCTTGAAGCGCCCTCTGCAGCTTTGGAATGGAATTTCATGCAGTGGTTAATTTGAAGAAGACAGATGGCAGATGCAGTACTTTTCTCTCGATGACATCAACATTCTTTTCTTTTATTGACAGGACACGTATTTGGCGTGTGAAAAGACCCTGAGGCTGTTGCGCATCACTTTTTTTCTGAGGTTGTAAATTGTGTGAAATGGATATAGAGCCCATGTCTGTCACAGTCAAAGGCTTATGGCCATACTACTCTGAACACGCCCGATCTCGTCTGATCTCGGAAGCTAAGCAGGGTCGGGCCTGGTTAGTACTTGGATGGAAGACCGCCTGGGAATACCAGGTGCTGTAAGCTTTTTTATTTCTTTGTGAGGAAAGGGCAGCTTTGAGTGTTTGGGGACCAGCATGAGCGAGCTTCCCTCACACACCTTTTCTTGAAGGGCCCTCTGCAGCTTTGGAATGGAATGTCATGCAGTGGTTAATTTGAAGAAGACAGATGGCAGATGCAGTACTTTTCTCTCGATGACATCAACATTCTTTTCTTTTATTGACAGGACACGTATTTGGCGTGTGAAAAGACCCTGAGGCTGTTGCGCATCACTTTTTTTCTGAGGTTGTAAAGTGTGTGAAATGGATATAGAGCCCATGTGTGTCAGAGTCAAGGACTTACGGCCATACCACTCTGAACACGCCCGATCTCGTCTGATCTCGGAAGCTAGGCAGGGTCGGGCCTGGTTAGTACTTGGATGGGAGACCGCCTGGGAATACCAGGTGCTGTAAACTTTTTTGTTTCATTGTGAGGAAAGGGCAGCTTTGAGTTTTTGGGGACCAGCATGAGCGAGCTTCCCTCACACACCTTTTCTTGAAGCGCCCTCAACAGCTTTCGAATGGAATGTCATGCAGTGTTATTTGAAGTAGACAGATTGCAGATGCAGTACTTTTCTCGAGATGACATCAACATTCTTTTCTTTATATTGACAGGACAACTATTTGGTGTGTAAAAAGACCGTGAGGCTGTTGCACATTACATTTTTTTTGAGGTTGTAAAGTGAGTGAAATGGATTTAGAGCCCATGTGTGTGAGAGTCAAGGGCTTACGGCCATACCACTCTGAACACGCCCGATCTCGTCTGATCTCGGAAGCTTAGCAGGGTCGGGCCTGGTTAGTACTTGGATGGGAGACCGCCTGGGAATACCAGGTGCTGGAAGCTTTTTTGTTTCATTGTGAGGAAAGGGCCGCTTTGAGTCTTTGGGGACCAGCATGAGCGAGCTTCCCTCACACACCTTTTCTTGAAGCGCCCTCTGCAGCTTTGGAATGGAATTTCATGCAATGGTTAATTTGAAGAAGACAGATGGCAGATGCAGTACTTTTCTCTCAATGACATCAACATTCTTTTCTTTTATAGACATGACACCGATTTGGCGTGTGAAAAGACCCTGAGGCTGTTGCGCATCACTTTTTTTCTGAGGTTGTAAATTGTGTGAAATGGATATAGAGCCCATGTGTGTCAGAGTCAAAGGCTTATGGCCATACTACTCTGAACACGCCCGATCTCGTCTGATCTCGGAAGCTAAGCAGGGTCGGGCCTGGTTAGTACTTGGATGGAAGACCGCCTGGGAATACCAGGTGCTGTAAGCTTTTTTATTTCTTTGTGAGGAAAGGGCAGCTTTGAGTCTTTGGGGACCAGCATGAGCGAGCTTCCCTCACACACCTTTTCTTGAAGTGCCCTCCACAGCTTTCGAATGGAATGTCATGCAGTGTGTAATTTGAAGTAGACAGATTGCAGATGCAGTACTTTTCTCTAGATGACATCAACATTTTTTTCTTTGTATTGACAGGACAACTATTTGGTGTGAAAAAAGACCGTGAGGCTGTTGCACATCACATTTTTTTTGAGGTTGTAAAGTGAGTGAAATGGATATAGAGCCCATGTGTGTGAGAGTCAAGGGCTTACGGCCATACCACTCTGAACACGCCCGATCTCGTCTGATCTCGGAAGCTTAGCAGGGTCGGGCCTGGTTAGTACTTGGATGGAAGACCGCCTGGGAATACCAGGTGCTGTAAGCTTTTTTGTTTCATTGTGAGGAAAGGGCCGCTTTGAGTCTTTGGGGACCAGCATGAGCGAGCTTCCCTCACACACCTTTTCTTGAAGCGCCCTCTGCAGCTTTGGAATGGAATTTCATGCAGTGGTTAATTTGAAGAAGACAGATGGCAGATGCAGTACTTTTCTCTCGATGACATCAACATTCTTTTCTTTTATTGACAGGACACGTATTTGGTGTGTGAAAAGACCCTGAGGCTGTTGCGCATCACTTTTTTTCTGAGGTTGTAAATTGTGTGAAATGGATATAGAGCCCATGTGTGTCAGAGTCAAAGGCTTATGGCCATACTACTCTGAACACGCCCGATCTCGTCTGATCTCGGAAGCTAAGCAGGTTCGGGCCTGGTTAGTACTTGGATGGAAGACCGCCTGGGAATACCAGGTGCTGTAAGCTTTTTTATTTCTTTGTGAGGAAAGGGCAGCTTTGAGTCTTTGGGGACCAGCATGAGCGAGCTTCCCTCACACACCTTTTCTTGAAGGGCCCTCTGCAGCTTTGGAATGGAATGTCATGCAGTGTGTAATTTGAAGTAGACAGATGGCAGATGCAGTACTTTTCTCTAGATGACATCAACATTCTTTTCTTTTATTGACAGGACACCTATTTGGCGTGTGAAAAGACCCTGAGGCTGTTGCGCTTCACTTTTTTTCTGAGGTTGTAAATTGTGTGAAATGGATATAGAGCCCATGTGTGTCAGAGTCAAGGGCTTGCGGCCATACCACTCTGAACACGCCCGATCTCGTCTGATCTCGGAAGCTAAGCAGGGTCGGGCCTGGTTAGTACTTGGATGGGAGACCGCCTGGGAATACCAGGTGCTGTAAGGTTTTTTGTTTCATTATGAGGAAAGGGCAGCTTTGAGTGTTTGGGGACCAGCATGAGCGAGCTTCCCTCACACACCTTTTCTTGAAGTGCCCTACACAGCTTTCGGATGGAATGTCATGCAGTGTGTAATTTGAAGTAGACAGATTGCAGATGCAGTACTTTTCTCTAGATGACATCAACATTCTTTTCTTTGTATTGACAGGACAACTATTTGGTGTGTAAAATCACTGTGAGGCTGTTGCACATCACATTTTTTTTGAGGTTGTAAAGTGAGTGAAATGGATATAGAGCCCATGTGTGTGAGAGTCAAGGGCTTACGGCCATACCACTCTGAACACGCCTGATCTCGTCTGATCTCGGAAGCTTAGCAGGGTCGGGCCTGGTGAGTACTTGGATGGAACACCGCCTGGGAATACCAGGTGCTGTAAGCTTTTTTGTTTCATTGTGAGGAAAGGGCCGCTTTGAGACTTTGGGGACCAGCATGAGCGAGCTTCCCTCACACACCTTTTCTTGAAGGGCCCTCTGCAGCTTTGGAATGGAATTTCATGCAGTGGTTAATTTGAAGAAGACAGATGGCAGATGCAGTACTTTTCTCTCAATGACATCAACATTCTTTTCTTTTATTGACAGGACACGTATTTGGCGTGTGAAAAGACCCTGAGGCTGTTGTGCATCACTTTTTTTCTGAGGTTGTAAATTGTGTGAAATGGATATAGAGCCCATGTGTGTCAGAGTCAAAGGCTTATGGCCATACTACTCTGAACACGCCCGATCTCGTCTGATCTCGGAAGCTAAGCAGGTTCGGGCCTGGTTAGTACTTGAATGGAAGACCGCCTGGGAATACCAGGTGCTGTAAGCTTTTTTATTTCTTTGTGAGGAAAGGGCAGCTTTGAGTCTTTGGGGACCAGCATGAGCGAGCTTCCCTCACACACCTTTTCTTGAAGGGCCCTCTGCAGCTTTGGAATGGAATGTCATGCAGTGTGTAATTTGAAGTAGACAGATGGCAGATGCAGTACTTTTCTCTAGATGACATCAACATTCTTTTCTTTTATTGACAGGACACCTATTTGGCGTGTGAAAAGACCCTGAGGCTGTTGCGCTTCACTTTTTTTCTGAGGTTGTAAATTGTGTGAAATGGATATAGAGCCCATGTGTGTGAGAGTCAAGGGCTTACGGCCATACCACTCTGACCACGCCCGATCTCGTCTGATCTCGGAAGCTAAGCAGGGTAGGGCCTGGTTAGTACTTGGATGGGAGACCGCCTGGGAATACCAGGTGCTGTAAGGTTTTTTGTTTCATTATGAGGAAAGGGCAGCTTTGAGTGTTTGGGGACCAGCATGAGCGAGCTTCCCTCACACACCTTTTCTTGAAGCGCCCTCCACAGCTTTCGAATGGAATGTCATGCAGTGTGTAATTTGAAGTAGACAGATTGCAGATGCAGTACTTTTCTCTAGATGACATCAACATTTTTTTCTTTGTATTGACAGGACAACTATTTGGTGTGTAAAAAGACCGTGAGGCTGTTGCACATCACATTTTTTTTGAGGTTGTAAAGTGAGTGAAATGGATATAGAGCCCATGTGTGTGAGAGTCAAGGGCTTACGGCCATACCACTCTGAACACGCCCGATCTCGTCTGATCTCGGAAGCTTAGCAGGGTCGGGCCTGGTTAGTACTTGGATGGAAGACCGCCTGGGAATACCAGGTGCTGTAAGCTTTTTTTTTTCATTGTGAGGAAAGGGCCGCTTTGAGTCTTTGGGGACCAGCATGAGCGAGCTTCCCTCACACACCTTTTCTTGAAGCGCCCTCTGCAGCTTTGGAATGGAATTTCATGCAGTGGTTAATTTGAAGAAGAAAGATGGCAGATGCAGTACTTTTCTCTCGATGACATCAACATTCTTTTCTTTTATTGACAGGACACGTATTTGGCGTGTGAAAAGACCCTGAGGCTGTTGCGCATCACTTTTTTTCTGAGGTTGTAAATTGTGTGAAATGGATATAGAGCCCATGTGTGTCAGAGTCAAAGGCTTATGGCCATACTACTCTGAACACGCCCGATCCCTTCTGATCTCGGAAGCTAAGCAGGGTCGGGCCTGGTTAGTACTTGGATGGAAGACCGCCTGGGAATACCAGGTGCTGTAAGCTTTTTTGATTCATTGTGAGGAAAGGGCAGCTTTGAGTGTTTGGGGACCAGCATGAGCGAGCTTCCCTCACACACCTTTTCTTGAAGCGCCCTCCACAGCTTTGGAATGGAATGTCATGCAGTGGTTAATTTGAAGTAGACAGATGGCAGATGCAGTACTTTTCTCTAGATGACATCAACATTCTTTTCTTTTATTGACAGGACACCGATTTGGCGTGTGAAAAGACCCTGAGGCTGTTGCGCATCACTTTTTTTCTGAGGTTGTAAATTGTGTGAAATGGATATAGAGCCCATGTCTGTCAGAGTCAAAGGCTTATGGCCATACTACTCTGAACACGCCCGATCCCTTCTGATCTCGGAAGCTAAGCAGGGTCGGGCCTTGTTAGTACTTGGATGGAAGACCGCCTGGGAATACCAGGTGCTGTAAGCTTTTTTATTTCTTTGTGAGGAAAGGGCAGCTTTTAGTCTTTGGGGACCAGCATGAGCGAGCTTCCCTCACACACCTTTTCTTGAAGTGCCCTCCACAGCTTTCGAATGGAATGTCATGCAGTGTGTAATTTGAAGTAGACAGATTGCAGATGCAGTACTTTTCTCTAGATGACATCAACATTTTTTTCTTTGTATTGACAGGACAACTATTTGGTGTGTAAAAAGACCGTGAGGATGTTGCACATCACATTTTTTTTGAGGTTGTAAAGTGAGTGAAATGGACATAGAGCCCATGTGTGTGAGAGTCAAGGGCTTACGGCCATACCACTCTGAACACGCCCGATCTCGTCTGATCTCGGAAGCTTAGCAGGGTCGGGCCTAGTTAGTACTTGGATGGAAGACCGCCTGGGAATACCAGGTGCTGTAAGCTTTTTTGTTTCATTGTGAGGAAAGGGCCGCTTTGAGTCTTTGGGGACCAGCATGAGCGAGCTTCCCTCACACACCTTTTCTTGAAGCGCCCTCTGCAGCTTTGGAATGGAATTTCATGCAGTGGTTAATTTGAAGAAGACAGATGGCAGATGCAGTACTTTTCTCTCGATGACATCAACATTCTTTTCTTTTATTGACAGGACACCGATTTGGCGTGTGAAAAGACCCTGAGGCTGTTGCGCATCACTTTTTTTCTGAGGTTGTAAATTGTGTGAAATGGATATAGAGCCCATGTGTGTCAGAGTCAAAGGCTTATGGCCACACTACTCTGAACACGCCCGATCTCGTCTGATCTCGGAAGCTAAGCAGGGTCGGGCCTGGTTAGTACTTGGATGGAAGACCGCCTGGGAATACCAGGTGCTGTAAGGTTTTTTATTTCTTTGTGAGGAAAGGGCAGCTTTGAGTCTTTGGGGACCAGCATGAGCGAGCTTCCCTCACACACCTTTTCTTGAAGTGCCCTCCACAGCTTTCGAATGGAATGTCATGCAGTGTGTAATTTGAAGTAGACAGATTGCAGATGCAGTACTTTTCTCTAGATGACATCAACATTTTTTTCTTTGTATTGACAGGACAACTATTTGGTGTGTAAAAAGACCGTGAGGCTGTTGCACATCACATTTTTTTTGAGGTTGTAAAGTGAGTGAAATGGATATAGAGCCCATGTGTGTGAGAGTCAAGGGCTTACGGCCATACCACTCTGAACACGCCCGATCTCGTCTGATCTCGGAAGCTTAGCAGGGTCGGGCCTGGTTAGTACTTGGATGGAAGACCGCCTGGGAATACCAGGTGCTGTAAGCTTTTTTGTTTCATTGTGAGGAAAGGGCCGCTTTGAGACTTTGGGGACCAGCATGAGCGAGCTTCCCTCACACACCTTTTCTTGAAGGGCCCTCTGCAGCTTTGGAATGGAATTTCATGCAGTGGTTAATTTGAAGAAGACAGATGGCAGATGCAGTACTTTTCTCTCGATGACATCAACATTCTTTTGTTTTATTGACAGGACACCGATTTGGCGTGTGAAAAGACCCTGAGGCTGTTGCGCATCACTTTTTTTCTGAGGTTGTAAATTGTGTGAAATGGATATAGAGCCCATGTGTGTCAGAGTCAAAGGCTTATGGCCATACTACTCTGAACACGCCAGATCCCTTCTGATCTCGGAAGCTAAGCAGGGTCGGGCCTGGTTAGTACTTGGATGGAAGACCGCCTGGGAATACCAGGTGCTGTAAGCTTTTTTGTTTCATTGTGAGGAAAGGGCAGCTTTGAGTGTTTGGGGACCAGCATGAGCGAGCTTCCCTCACACACCTTTTCTTGAAGCGCCCTCCGCAGCTTTGGAATGGAATGTCATGCAGTGGTTAATTTGAAGTAGACAGATGGCAGATGCAGTACTTTTCTCTAGATGACATCAACATTCTTTTCTTTTATTGACAGGACACCGATTTGGCGTGTGAAAAGACCCTGAGGCTGTTGCGCATCACTTTTTTTCTGAGGTTGTAAATTGTGTGAAATGGATATAGAGCCCATGTGTGTCAGAGTCAAAGGCTTATGGCCATACTACTCTGAACACGCCCGATCCCTTCTGATCTCGGAAGCTAAGCAGGGTCGGGCCTTGTTAGTACTTGGATGGAAGACCGCCTGGGAATACCAGGTGCTGTAAGCTTTTTTGTTTCATTGTGAGGAAAGTGCAGCTTTGAGTGTTTTGGGACCAGCATGAGCGAGCTTCCCTCAAACACCTTTTCTTGAAGTGCCCTCCACAGCTTTCGAATGGAATGTCATGCAGTGTGTAATTTGAAGTAGACAGATTGCAGATGCAGTACTTTTCTCTAGATGACATCAACATTTTTTTCTTTGTATTGACAGGACAACTATTTGGTGTGTAAAAAGACCGTGAGGCTGTTGCACATCACATTTTTTTTTAGGTTGTAAAGTGAGTGAAATGGATATAGAGCCCATGTGTGTGAGAGTCAAGGGCTTACGGCCATACCACTCTGAACACGCCCGATCTCGTCTGATCTCGGAAGCTTAGCAGGGTCGGGCCTGGTTAGTACTTGGATGGAAGACCGCCTGGGAATACCAGGTGCTGTAAGCTTTTTTGTTTCATTGTGAGGAAAGGGCCGCTTTGAGTCTTTGGGGACCAGCATGAGCGAGCTTCCCTCACACACCTTTTCTTGAAGCGCCCTCTGCAGCTTTGGAATGGAATTTCATGCAGTGGTTAATTTGAAGAAGACAGATGGCAGATGCAGTACTTTTCTCTCGATGACATCAACATTCTTTTCTTTTATTGACAGGACACGTATTTGGCGTGTTAAAAGACCCTGTGGCTGTTGCGCATCACTTTTTTTCTGAGGTTGTAAATTGTGTGAAATGGATATAGAGCCCATGTGTGTCAGAGTCAAGGGTTTACGGCCATACCACTCTGAACACGCCCGATCTCGTCTGATCTCGGAAGCTAAGCAGGGTCGGGCCTGGTTAGTACTTGGATGGAAGACCGCCTGGGAATACCAGGTGCTGTAAGCTTTTTTATTTCTTTGTGAGGAAAGGGCAGCTTTGAGTGTTTGGGGACCAGCATGAGCGAGCTTCCCTCACACACCTTTTCTTGAAGCGCCCTCCACAGCTTTGGAATGGAATGTCATGCAGTGGTTAATTTGAAGTAGACAGATGGCAGATGCAGTACTTTTCTCTAGATGACATCAACATTCTTTTCTTTTATTTACAGGACACCTATTTGGCGTGTGAAAAGACCCTGAGGCTGTTGCGCTTCACTTTTTTTCTGAGGTTGTAAATTGTGTGAAATGGATATAGAGCCCATGTGTGTCAGAGCCAAGGGCTTACGGCCATACCACTCTGAACACGCATGCGCCAATCAGACGGTACGCTGACAGCACGACACACGGAGGTCGCGGACTCCGCTTTTCCCATTTCTTTCGTTTTTTTCAGCCTTTTTCATTGTTCTTCCTTATTTTCCGTGCATTTTTGGTTCGTTTTTAGAGTGAACATTTTTTCCCCCCGACAGTTTTTATACTGATCGGGGGAGGTCAATTTGAGTTTTTTTTTTCCTAATGGAAAACTTTCGGACGGACCAAATGGATTTGAACTCTGCAAACGGACTTCAGATTACGAGCATGGAAAACGGACTTGACATAAACGCACAAACAGGTGAAGAAAATGAAAAATGGTTGCTTGTTAAAAGAAACAATCAGAAACGAAACATGAAGAAGTCGGAAGGAAAACTGCCGGAGGGAAATGCGAGAGCGGCTTCCGCAGCGACAGCGGGGGAAAGACGGCGAGCAGCGGCTGATTCAGAGGAGATGAGCGCTGGAGCCGGTCCACAGGCAACGAGAGCTGGTGACCTGAAGAACAGAGCTGAAGACGTGGTTCCGAGAAGACCTGGGCAGCGAGGAGCTACTGGAGAGGCGGCGGAGAGTGAGAGAGAATTGGCGGCGGAAAGAGATGCGGCGTCTGGTGGGGAAAGGCAGCTGCAGCAGCGACATGGAGCGGCGAAATCTGCGGGTGGCGACCACAAGTATGACAGAGAACTGACGGTCAGTGTCGAGGTAACTGGGCAGGATGAAGTCCCAGTTCTCGAATTAATGAGATGCATAAGAGCACTGTGTGGAGGTTTAATAGCCTGTAGGGCGACAGGGCCGCAGAAATATGAAATTACCATGTCACACATCAAAGGGAAAGAGAGAATCCTAGATGGTTTCAAAATTGGGGACAACACGGTGCATGTCAAAGATCTGTGTAATGATGAACTCATGGTTTCTTTTTTAAGCTTACCAGCTTACATCAGAGATGAGGAAATTTTACAGAAGCTAGAAGGGTGGGGAGTCTCAGCGGCATCAACTATAAGGAGGAGGATGTGGCCGGGTACGCAAATTGCTGATGGGACGCGGTTTCTCAAAGTAAAGTTTACAGATAAAGTCCAATCTCTGCCTTATTCAGCACGGTTTGACACAGCAATGGGACCGGAATATTTCAGGGTCATACATGATAGGCAGGCTAGGGTGTGTAGGATGTGCCTCCAGCCGGGGCACATCCTAAGGGACTGTCCTGAGTTCTCCTGCCATAAGTGTGGTGTCCAGGGGCATTATGCAAGGGAGTGCAACAGGAAACCTAATAAGATACAGAAATGTGAGGTGTGTTGGAACAAAATTGATGAATGTAATTGTAATTATAGTGATGAGGATATTGTGGTGGAATCTGGATCTGAGGAGCTGTACAGTGAGATGGAAGGTTTAAGTGAGGGAGGAACGGAGGATGAGGAGGAAGATGACGAGGTGGGTAGTGGCGCCGCCAAGCAGGCTGCTGGTGAGGGTTACGCCCCTCAGAGAACCCAGAGCCCTCCTAAAGTGGTGCAGAGCCCAGGCACAAGGCTTGGTTCAAGTCTGAATGACATGAGCACTGACTCAGGCCCACAGCAGAGAGGAAAGGATGGAGGAGGAAACGGGTCCGAAAAGGAGCCGGAGCCTTCTCAACTCCTGGAATCAATGGAGGTGGGGGATACCCCAAGAGAATTGCAGCCGGCGGCAGCCACATCCACCAGGGTACCTACCTTAAATGTGCCCTCCACCTTCCCTCCTCAGAGTAGATCAAACAGTGACTCGGAAATGGACTTTGCCACAATAAAAAATATTCGGAAAAAGCACACCTCAATAAAAGATGCTGCGATGAAGAAAAAACAGAAGAAAGAAGGAGGGAGAGGTAAAAAATCTTGAGGGAAAATTGGCTGTTTAAAGGTTTTTTTTGGTCTGACCATGTTTCTGCTGCACTCCCTTAATGTCAATGGACTCCGCACTTATGGCAGGATGACCGCCATTTTACTTAAAAGCAAGTGTGACATTCTCTGCTTACAGGAGACAAGGTGGGAAGGGGATAGCGTGGCGGCAGCAAGCAAAATGTGGGGAGGAGATGTCTTTTTTAGCAACGGCACAAGTAAATCTTGTGGCGTAGCTATTTTAGTAAAAAAGACTATAAGTACCAATAGCAAGTTAATATATCATGACAAGAAAGGTAGAATACTTATTATAGATGTTTGCATAAACAATAGAACATACAGAATTGTTAACATATATGCCAGTAACTGTGAAAAGGAAAGGAAAATGTTTCTAAATAGTATAAGCAGATGGATAGATCATAGAACCATAATAATAGGAGATTTCAATATCGCATTAACTAAGGATGATATATCAATTAACAATGTATACAAGAATGACACAAGCAGAACTGAGCTATATAATTTAATGAATATTCACAATTTGACAGATGTATGGAGAATTCACAACCCATTCAAGAAAGAGTACTCCAGAAGACAGGTTGTGCAGGGAAAAATGAAACAAGCCAGAATAGATTTATGTCTAGCGGCCCCTGAAGCAACAAAACAGATCAATAAAATACAATATAATTATAACGCATGGAGTGATCACGCAACAATTGAGTGTTACTTGGGTGCTGCAGGAGGTTTCAGGGGGGGAGGTACCTGGTGCCTCAACTCCAGCCTCCTGGCAGATTCAACTTACGTTAAAAAAATCACAAAACTGCTTGATTATGCAAAAATTGAAATGAAAATAGAAAATAATTTTATAGAAAAGTGGGAAATTCTAAAGCAAAGAATTAAAAGAAGTAGTATAAATTATAGTAAAGAGAAAAAGTGGAGAGAGGAGCTGGAAGAAAATCGACTAAGAAAATTAATCAATCATGAAATAGCATTATTTGATAAAGAACCTAACAGAAACACAGAAAACTATGAATTATATAAAGCAAAACTAGGAAACATAGAAAAAATAAAATGCAGAGGTGCAATGATAAGAAGCAGAGTTAAAAATTTAGTAGAAGGAGAAAAATGCACCGCATATTTTTTGGGGCTCGAAAAGCAAAAACAAAACAAAACTATAATAGAAAAAATCAACGATATAACTGGAAAAGAATATGACGATCAAGAAAATATACTAAGAGTAACTACAGAGTTTTATAAAGAATTATTTGATAATGGATATAGCAATAGCGAAGAGGTAGACAAGTTGTTATCAAATATCCAAACTAGTATTTCAGTGGAGGATAAGGAATGGTCTGATGCACAAATTACTATTAATGAGATAAAGACGGCAATAGATAGCTTAAATAAAAACAAAAGTCCAGGGGTAGATGGTTTAACAGCAGAATTTTATATTTGTTTCAAAGAGCAGATAGCTCCCCTGTTGCTGTCATTGTACCACTCAATGGAACGGGAACAGAGAACATCCAATACATTCACTGCAGGAATAATTTCACTTATCTACAAAAATAAAGGTTCAAAACAGGATATAACAAACTATAGACCAATAAGTTTACTCAATACAGATTACAAGATACTGACCAAAACACTGGCAAACAGGCTTAAACTTACAATAGGAACCATTATTGGTAATACACAGGCATACGGCATACCAGATAGAGACATCATAGATACGATCCTTACAATAAAGGATACCGTCAGGACAATGGCAGCACAGGGGGGGTATCTGCTCGGAATTGATTTGGAGAAAGCATTCGACAGAGTAGAACATCTTTTCTTATATAAAACTTTAAAAAGATTTGGATACGGTGAAGGCTTTATTAAATGGATTAAATTATTATACGATAACGCATACAGTCAAATAAAGATAAATGGACAACTAACAGAAAAGATCAAATTAAAAAGATCGGTAAGGCAAGGATGCCCGCTTTCAGCTCTTTTATACAGTATTGTTGCTGAGCCACTAGCTTTAAGTATAATGAATGATAAGAATATTATAGGTATAAAAACATATAGAGACAAAGTCGTTAAAATAGCACAATTTGCGGATGATATCAATATAATGTTTAAAAATGAAGAAAATTTAAATTATATTATAAAACATCTAGAAAGATATGAAAAAGCATCAGGAGCTAAGGTTAACAGAAATAAGTCAGAAATGATGGAATTCGGTAAAAATAGTTTAAAAAATAATTGGGGTTTTAGCACTAAAGAATACAGGAAAATACTGGGTGTATACATTGGTAAAAATGAAGGGGAAGCCAGGGACTTAGGGTGGAGAGAACTTGTAAAAAAGGTAGAAAATACACTTAATTTATGGAGAAGTAGGGGTTTAAGCCTGAGAGGAAAGGTAATTGTCATCAATGCCTTAATACTGTCAAAAATTAATCATGTTTTGGGGGCCTGTGAGCTACCGCAGTGGGCACTAAATTCGCTCAATGAAGCGATCTCCTCCTTCCTTTGGAGGGGAAAGGGAAATTCGATCGCTCATCGGGTGATAATTGCTAATAAAAGGGAGGGGGGATTAGGACTAATTGACATCAGTGCAAAAAAAGATGCACTCAGGGCCAAATTAGTTAGAAATTTTCTCGATTCGAACAGGCAGTACCCCTGGGAGGACACAATGGCGGGCTACCTGGCTGAGTACGGGGAGGGGGAGAAACTCCCTCTTTATCACCTCCTTCCTGGGAAAAGCCATGGCTCGCTACCGATGTTCTACCAGGAGGTGCTAGAGGCATGGGGCAAATTCCTGCCCCACCTCAGGCCTAAGTGCAGTCAGAAAAGTCATGTGCTGCAGTTACCTTTTCTCGAAAGCACCTTTTTCACACACAATGGTAGGACACTTAAATGCAGGGCACTTCAGCAACATAATATAACAAGGGTCGGTCAAGTGGTGGGGGAAAGGGGTCTGTTCAGTCTCAGGAAAGTCACAACCCAACTCAAAAAAACAGGGACACCGTGCAGAAAGGATTACCTAAATGGACTAGGTAACAAAATCAACAGAAACATAACCTCACTGTGGAGAAACTTAATCATCACGGACAAATCGAGAGCAGACCCCGAACTCCCACCGCTTGAGCTTGTCACACAGTACACAGGGAAAGAGCTGTCACAGGTGAAAACAAAGGACTGGTACACCATAGGGATTAACTCAATTAAACGCACTCCAAAAGCAGAAAAACACTGGGCACAATTATTCAAGGGAATACCGATAGGAAAAATCTGGCAAAACCTTAACATACCTTACATGGACAGCAATACTTTCAAGCTAGAATTCAATATCAGACACAGGAGAATTTTCACAGGAATCAAATTACACCAGATTAATAAGGAAAACTACAGTAGGACATGCCAAATCTGCAATAAAGAACCGGAAGACCAGGAGCATCTATTCATCAACTGCAAGGAATCGGATAAATTCAGGAATTTCATCAGGATGCTACTGCAAGAGCACTGCAATTTCAGTTTGACAGATGAAACACTATGGACATGGACTCTTCTCTTTGGTACAACACTGAAACAAAAGGATCAGAACAGGACTCTCATAAATACCATACTCACTTTTGCAAAAAAATCAATATGGACAACTAGAAACTACGCTCTCTATGAAAAGAAGAAAATAAACATATTTGGGGTTTTTTACACAACACTCTTGACACACCTACAAATCTTACATGACATGGACAAGGATATTTTTGAAAACACTTTCTGCAGGAAAAACACATTTTTCAACATAGCAAATGGCAAAATTGAAATAAACAAGATTGACAATGGTATGTTTTCTCTTCAAATTCCCAGCTAAGTAGTCTCTTTTTTTTATAAAGCAAAGTATTTTTCAAATTTAATAAAGGGGTGAGCAAATTGGGTGGTTTATGTTTTTGGTGTGTTTAACATTTCATTTTGATAAAATTTCATTTAAAATAAAAAAAAAAAAAAAAAAAAAATTGTGTGTGTGACACTTCACGACAGGAATTTGTTCTTTTTAGTCCCATGAGTTTTTTTTGTCTCTCTTTAATTTTTATTTATTTTTTTTGGAATGACCTGCATTGCTCCAGTGGCTGTAGGCACATAGTGTTGGTTTATTTGTCTAAATTTAACTTAATTTAAAAAAAAAAAAAAAAAAAAAAAAAAAAAAAAACTCTGATGGTGTTTTCATCAAGTTCGAGGTGTATCAAGGGTGGGGGTTTTTTTTGGTAAGATTTCTTTCCTGAAGGAATTTATTTTTTTATATAATTGTTAAATTTTGTCATGTAAATAAGAATGTACAGTTGGTAAAAATGTATGATGTATTTTTGATAATAAAAGACAAAAAAAAAAAAACACGCCCGATCTCGTCTGATCTCAGAAGCTAAGCAGGGTCGGGCCTGGTTAGTACTTGGATGGGAGACCGCCTGGGAATACCAGGTGCTGTAAGCTTTTTTGTTTCATTGTGAGGAAAGGGCAGCTTTGAGTGTTTGGGGACCAGCATGAGCGAGCTTCCCTCACACACCTTTTCTTGAAGCGCCCTACACAGCTTTCGGATGGAATGTCATGCAGTGTGTAATTTGAAGTAGACAGATTGCAGATGCAGTACTTTTCTCTAGATGACATCAACATTCTTTTCTTTGTATATACAGGACAACTATTTGGTGTGTAAAAAGACTGTGAGTCTGTTGCACATCACATTTTTTTTGAGGTTGTAAAGTGAGTGAAATGGATATAGAGCCCATGTGTGTGAGAGTCAAGGGCTTACTGCCATACCACTCTGAACACGCCCGATCTCGTCTGATCTCGGAAGCTTAGCAGGGTCGGGCCTGGTTAGTACTTGGATGGAAGACCGCCTGGGAATACCAGGTGCTGTAAGCTTTTTTGTTTGATTGTGAGGAAAGGGCCGCTTTGAGACTTTGGGGACCAGCATGAGCGAGCTTCCCTCACACACCTTTTCTTGAAGGGCCCTCTGCAGCTTTGGAATGGAATTTCATGCAGTGGTTAATTTGAAGAAGACAGATGGCAGATGCAGTACTTTTCTCTCAATGACATCAACATTCTTTTGTTTTATTGACAGGACACCGATTTGGCGTGTGAAAAGACCCTGAGGCTGTTGCGCATCACTTTTTTTCTGAGGTTGTAAAGTGTGTGAAATGGATATAGAGCCCATGTGTGTGAGAGTCAAGAGCTTACGGCCATACCACTCTGAACACGCCCGATCTCGTCTGATCTCGGAAGCTAAGCAGGGATGGGCCTGGTTAGTACTTGGATGGTAGACCGCCTGGGAATACCAGGTGCTGTAAGCTTTTTTGTTTCATTGTGAGGAAAGTGCAGCTTTGAGTGTTTGGGGACCAGCATGAGCGAGCTTCCCTCACACACCTTTTCTTGAAGTGCCCTCCACAGCTTTCGAATGGAATGTCATGCAGTGTGTAATTTGAAGTAGACAGATTGCAGATGCAGTACTTTTCTCTAGATGACATCAACATTTTTTTCTTTGTATTGACAGGACAACTATTTGGTGTGTAAAAAGACCGTGAGGCTGTTGCACATCACATTTTTTTTGAGGTTGTAAAGTGAGTGAAATGGATATAGAGCCCATGTGTGTGAGAGTCAAGGGCTTACGGCCATACCACTCTGAACACGCCCGATCTCGTCTGATCTCGGAAGCTAAGCAGGGTCGGGCCTGGTTAGTACTTGGATGGAAGACCGCCTGGGAATACCAGGTGCTGTAAGCTTTTTTGTTTCATTGTGAGGAAAGGGCCGCTTTGAGACTTTGGGGACCAGCATGAGCGAGCTTCCCTCACACACCTTTTCTTGAAGGGCCCTCTGCAGCTTTGGAATGGAATTTCATGCAGTGGTTAATTTGAAGAAGACAGATGGCAGATGCAGTACTTTTCTCTCGATGACATCAACATTCTTTTGTTTTATTGACAGGACACCGATTTGGCGTGTGAAAAGACCCTGAGGCTGTTGCGCATCACTTTTTTTCTGAGGTTGTAAAGTGTGTGAAATGGACATAGAGCCCATGTGTGTGAGAGTCAAGAGCTTACGGCCATACCACTCTGAACACGCCCGATCTCGTCTGATCTCGGAAGCTAAGCAGGTATGGGCCTGGTTAGTACTTGGATGGGAGACCGCCTGGGAATACCAGGTGCTGTAAGCTTTTTTATTTCTTTGTGAGGAAAGGGCAGCTTTGAGTGTTTGGGGACCAGCATGAGCGAGCTTCCCTCACACACCTTTTCTTGAAGCGCCCTCCACAGCTTTGGAATGGAATGTCATGCAGTGGTTAATTTGAAGTAGACAGATGGCAGATGCAGTACTTTTCTCTAGATGACATCAACATTCTTTTCTTTTATTGACAGGACACCGATTTGGCGTGTGAAAAGACCCTGAGGCTTTTGCGCTTCACTTTTTTTCTGAGGTTGTAACGTGAGTGAAATGGATATAGAGCCCATGTGTGTGAGAGTCAAGGGCTTACGGCCATACCACTCTGAACACGCCCGATCTCGTCTGATCTCGGAAGCTAAGCAGGGTCGGGCCTGGTTAGTACTTGGATGGGAGACCGCCTGGGAATACCAGGTGCTGTAAGCTTTTTTGTTTCATTGTGAGGAAAGGGCAGCTTTGAGTGTTTGGGGTCCAGCATGAGCGAACTTCCCTCACACACCTTTTCTTGAAGCGCCCTCCACAGCTTTCGAATGGAATGTCATGCAGTGTGTAATTTGAAGTAGACAGATTGCAGATGCAGTACTTTTCTCTAGATGACATCAACATTCTTTTCTTTGTATTGACAGGACAACTATTTGGTGTGAAAAAAGGCCGTGAGGCTGTTGCACATCACATTTTTTTTGAGGTTGTAAAGTGAGTGAAATGGATATAGAGCCCATGTGTGTGAGAGTCAAGGGCTTACGGCCATACCACTCTGAACAAGCCCGATCTCGTCTGATCTCGGAAGCTTAGCAGGGTCGGGCCTGGTTAGTACTTAGATGGATGACCGCCTGGGAATACCAGGTGCTGTAAGCTTTTTTGTTTCATTGTGAGGAAAGGGCCGCTTTGAGACTTTGGGGACCAGCATGAGCGAGCTTCCCTCACACACCTTTTCTTGAAGGGCCCTCTGCAGCTTTGGAATGGAATTTCATGCAGTGGTTAATTTGAAGAAGACAGATGGCAGATGCAGTACTTTTCTCTCGATGACATCAACATTCTTTTGTTTTATTGACAGGACACCGATTTGGCGTGTGAAAAGACCCTGAGGCTGTTGCGCATCACTTTTTTTCTGAGGTTGTAAAGTGTGTGAAATGGATATAGAGCCCATGTGTGTGAGAGTCAAGAGCTTACGGCCATACCACTCTGAACACGCATGCGCCAATCAGACGGTACGCTGACAGCACGACACACGGAGGTCGCGGACTCCGCTTTTCCCATTTCTTTCGTTTTTTTCAGCCTTTTTCATTGTTCTTCCTTATTTTCCGTGCATTTTTGGTTCGTTTTTAGAGTGAACATTTTTTCCCCCCGACAGTTTTTATACTGATCGGGGGAGGTCAATTTGAGTTTTTTTTTTCCTAATGGAAAACTTTCGGACGGACCAAATGGATTTGAACTCTGCAAACGGATTTCAGATTACGAGCATGGAAAACGGACTTGACATAAACGCACAAACAGGTGAAGAAAATGAAAAATGGTTGCTTGTTAAAAGAAACAATCAGAAACGAAACATGAAGAAGTCGGAAGGAAAACTGCCGGAGGGAAATGCGAGAGCGGCTTCCGCAGCGACAGCGGGGGAAAGACGGCGAGCAGCGGCTGATTCAGAGGAGATGTGTGGAAGGAGCGCTGGAGCCGGTCCACAGGCAACGAGAGCTGGTGGCCTGAAGAACAGAGCTGAAGACGTGGTTCCGAGAAGACCTGGGCAGCGAGGAGCTACTGGAGAGGCGACGGAGAGTGAGAGAGAATTGGCGGCGGAAAGAGACGCGGCGTCTGGTGGGGAAAGGCAGCTGCAGCAGCGACATGGAGCGGCGAAATCTGCGGGTGGCGACCACAAGTATGACAGAGAACTGACGGTCAGTGTCGAGGTAACTGGGCAGGATGAAGTCCCAGTTCTCGAATTAATGAGATGCATAAGAGCACTGTGTGGAGGTTTAATAGCCTGTAGGGCGACAGGGCCGCAGAAATATGAAATTACCATGTCACACATCAAAGGGAAAGAGAGAATCCTAGATGGTTTCAAAATTGGGGACAACACAGTGCATGTCAAAGATCTGTGTAATGATGAACTCATGGTTTCTTTTTTAAGCTTACCAGCTTACATCAGAGATGAGGAAATTTTACAAAAGCTAGAAGGGTGGGGAGTCTCAGCTGCATCAACTATGAGGAGGAGGATGTGGCCGGGTACGCAAATTGCTGATGGGACGCGGTTTCTCAAAGTAAAATTTACAGACAAGGTCCAATCTCTGCCTTATTCAGCACGGTTTGACACAGCAATAGGACCGGAATATTTCAGGGTCATACATGATAGGCAGGCTAGGGTGTGTAGGATGTGCCTCCAGCCGGGGCACATCCTAAGGGACTGTCCTGAGTTCTCCTGCCATAAGTGTGGTGTCCAGGGGCATTATGCAAGGGAGTGCAACAGGAAACCTAATAAGATACAGAAATGTGAGGTGTGTTGGAACAAAATTGATGAATGTAATTGTAATTATAGTGATGAGGATATTGTGGTGGAATCTGGATCTGAGGAGCTGTACAGTGAGATGGAAGGTTTAAGTGAGGGAGGAACGGAGGATGAGGAGGAAGATGACGAGGTGGGTAGTGGCGCCGCCAAGCAGGCTGCTGGTGAGGGTTACGCCCCTCAGAGAACCCAGAGCCCTCCTAAAGTGGTGCAGAGCCCAGGCACAAGGCTTGGTTCAAGTCTGAATGACATGAGCACTGACTCAGGCCCACAGCAGAGAGGAAAGGATGGAGGAGGAAACGGGTCCGAAAAGGAGCCGGAGCCTTCTCAACTCCTGGAATCAATGGAGGTGGGGGATACCCCAAGAGAATTGCAGCCGGCGGCAGCCACATCCACCAGGGTACCTACCTTAAATGTGCCCTCCACCTTCCCTCCTCAGAGTAGATCAAACAGTGACTCGGAAATGGACTTTTCCACAATCAAAAATATTCGGAAAAAGCACACCTCAATAAAAGATGCTGCGATGAAGAAAAAACAGAAGAAAGAAGGAGGGAGAGGTAAAAAATCTTGAGGGAAAATTGGCTGTTTAAAGGTTTTTTTTGGTCTGACCATGTTTCTGCTGCACTCCCTTAATGTCAATGGACTCCGCACTTATGGCAGGATGACCGCCATTTTACTTAAAAGCAAGTGTGACATTCTCTGCTTACAGGAGACAAGGTGGGAAGGGGATAGCGTGGCGGCAGCAAGCAAAATGTGGGAAGGAGATGTCTTTTTTAGCAACGGCACAAGTAAATCTTGTGGCGTAGCTATTTTAGTAAAAAAGACTATAAGTACCAATAGCAAGTTAATATATCATGACAAGAAAGGTAGAATACTTATTATAGATGTTTGCATAAACAATAGAACATACAGAATTGTTAACATATATGCCAGTAACTGTGAAAAGGAAAGGAAAATGTTTCTAAATAGTATAAGCAGATGGATAGATCATAGAACCATAATAATAGGAGATTTCAATATCGCATTAACTAAGGATGATATATCAATTAACAATGTATACAAGAATGACACAAGCAGAACTGAGCTATATAATTTAATGAATATTCACAATTTGACAGATGTATGGAGAATTCACAACCCATTCAAGAAAGAGTACTCCAGAAGACAGGTTGTGCAGGGAAAAATGAAACAAGCCAGAATAGATTTATGTCTAGCGGCCCCTGAAGCAACAAAACAGATCAATAAAATACAATATAATTATCACGCATGGAGTGATCACGCAACAATTGAGTGTTACTTGGGTGCTGCAGGAGGTTTCAGGGGGGGAGGTACCTGGTGCCTCAACTCCAGCCTCCTGGCAGATTCAACTTACGTTAAAAAAATCACAAAACTGCTTGATTATGCAAAAATTGAAATGAAAATAGAAAATAATTTTATAGAAAAGTGGGAAATTCTAAAGCAAAGAATTAAAAGAAGTAGTATAAATTATAGTAAAGAGAAAAAGTGGAGAGAGGAGCTGGAAGAAAATCGACTAAGAAAATTAATCAATCATGAAATAGCATTATTTGATAAAGAACCTAACAGAAACACAGAAAACTATGAATTATATAAAGCAAAACTAGGAAACATAGAAAAAATAAAATGCAGAGGTGCAATGATAAGAAGCAGAGTTAAAAATTCAGTAGAAGGAGAAAAATGCACCGCATATTTTTTGGGGCTCGAAAAGCAAAAACAAAACAAAACTATAATAGAAAAAATCAACGATATAACTGGAAAAGAATATGACGATCAAGAAAATATACTAAGAGTAACTACAGAGTTTTATAAAGAATTATTTGATAATGGATATAGCAATAGCGAAGAGGTAGACAAGTTGTTATCAAATATCCAAACTAGTATTTCAGTGGAGGATAAGGAATGGTCTGATGCACAAATTACTATTAATGAGATAAAGACGGCAATAGATAGCTTAAATAAAAACAAAAGTCCAGGGGTAGATGGTTTAACAGCAGAATTTTATATTTGTTTCAAAGAGCAGATAGCTCCCCTGTTGCTGTCATTGTACCACTCAATGGAACGGGAACAGAGAACATCCAATACATTCACTGCAGGAATAATTTCACTTATCTACAAAAATAAAGGTTCAAAACAGGATATAACAAACTATAGACCAATAAGTTTACTCAATACAGATTACAAGATACTGACCAAAACACTGGCAAACAGGCTTAAACTTACAATAGGAACCATTATTGGTAATACACAGGCATACGGCATACCAGATAGAGACATCATAGATACGATCCTTACAATAAAGGATACCGTCAGGACAATGGCAGCACAGGGGGGGTATCTGCTCGGAATTGATTTGGAGAAAGCATTCGACAGAGTAGAACATCTTTTCTTATATAAAACTTTAAAAAGATTTGGATACGGTGAAGGCTTTATTAGATGGATTAAATTATTATATGATAACGCATACAGTCAAATAAAGATAAATGGACAACTAACAGAAAAGATCAAATTAAAAAGATCGGTAAGGCAAGGATGCCCGCTTTCGGCTCTTTTATACAGTATTGTTGCTGAGCCACTAGCTTTAAGTATAATGAATGATAAGAATATTATAGGTATAAAAACTTATAGAGACAAAGTCGTTAAAATAGCACAATTTGCGGATGATATCAATATAATGTTTAAAAATGAAGAAAATTTAAATTATATTATAAAACATCTAGAAAGATATGAAAAAGCATCAGGAGCTAAGGTTAACAGAAATAAGTCAGAAATGATGGAATTCGGTAAAAATAGTTTAAAAAATAATTGGGGTTTTAGCACTAAAGAATACAGGAAAATACTGGGTGTATACATTGGTAAAAATGAAGGGGAAGCCAGGGACTTAGGGTGGAGAGAACTTGTAAAAAAGGTAGAAAATACACTTAATTTATGGAGAAGTAGGGGTTTAAGCCTGAGAGGAAAGGTAATTGTCATCAATGCCTTAATACTGTCAAAAATTAATCATGTTTTGGGGGCCTGTGAGCTACCGCAGTGGGCACTAAATTCGCTAAATGAAGCGATCTCCTCCTTCCTTTGGAGGGGAAAGGGAAATTCGATCGCTCATCGGGTGATAATTGCTAATAAAAGGGAGGGGGGATTAGGACTAATTGACATCAGTGCAAAAAAAGATGCACTCAGGGCCAAATTAGTTAGAAATTTTCTCGATTCGAACAGGCAGTACCCCTGGGAGGACACAATGGCGGGCTACCTGGCTGAGTACGGGGAGGGGGAGAAACTCCCTCTTTATCACCTCCTTCCTGGGAAAAGCCATGGCTCGCTACCGATGTTCTACCAGGAGGTGCTAGAGGCATGGGGCAAATTCCTGCCCCACCTCAGGCCTAAGTGCAGTCAGAAAAGTCATGTGCTGCAGTTACCTTTTCTCGAAAGCACCTTTTTCACACACAATGGTAGGACACTTAAATGCAGGGCACTTCAGCAACATAATATAACAAGGGTCGGTCAAGTGGTGGGGGAAAGGGGTCTGTTCAGTCTCAGGAAAGTCACAACCCAACTCAAAAAAACAGGGACACCGTGCAGAAAGGATTACCTAAATGGACTAGGTAACAAAATCAACAGAAACATAACCTCACTGTGGAGAAACTTAATCATCACGGACAAATCGAGAGCAGACCCCGAACTCCCACCGCTTGAGCTTGTCACACAGTACACAGGGAAAGAGCTGTCACAGGTGAAAACAAAGGACTGGTACACCATAGGGATTAACTCAATGAAACGCACTCCAAAAGCAGAAAAACACTGGGCACAATTATTCAAGGGAATACCGATAGGAAAAATCTGGCAAAACCTTAACATACCTTACATGGACAGCAATACTTTCAAGCTAGAATTCAATATCAGACACAGGAGAATTTTCACAGGAATCAAATTACACCAGATTAATAAGGAAAACTACAGTAGGACATGCCAAATCTGCAATAAAGAACCGGAAGACCAGGAGCATCTATTCATCAACTGCAAGGAATCGGATAAATTCAGGAATTTCATAAGGATGCTACTGCAAGAGCACTGCAATTTCAGTTTGACAGATGAAACACTATGGACATGGACTCTTCTCTTTGGTACAACACTGAAACAAAAGGATCAGAACAGGACTCTCATAAATACCATACTCACTTTTGCAAAAAAATCAATATGGACAACTAGAAACTACGCTCTCTATGAAAAGAAGAAAATAAACATATTTGGGTTTTTTTACACAACACTCTTGACGCACCTACAAATCTTACATGACATGGACAAGGATATTTTTGAAAACACTTTCTGCAGGAAAAACACATTTTTCAACATAGCAAATGGCAAAATTGAAATAAACAAGATTGACAATGGTATGTTTTCTCTTCAAATTCCCAGCTAAGTAGTCTCTTTTTTTTTATAAAGCAAAGTATTTTTCAAATTTAATAAAGGGGTGAGCAAATTGGGTGGTTTATGTTTTTGGTGTGTTTAACATTTCATTTTGATAAAATTTCATTAAAAAAAAAAAATTTGTGTGTGTGACACTTCACGACAGGAATTTGTTCTTTTTAGTCCCATGAGTTTTTTTTGTCTCTCTTTAATTTTTATTTTTTTTTTTTGGAATGACCTGCATTGCTCCAGTGGCTGTAGGCACATAGTGTTGGTTTATTTGTCTAAATTTAACTTAATTTAAAAAAAAAAACAAAAAACAAAAAAAAAACAAAAAAAACTCTGATGGTGTTTTCATCAAGTTCGAGGTGTATCAAGGGTGGGGGTTTTTTTTGGTAAGATTTCTTTCCTGAAGGAATTTATTTTTTATGTAATTGTTAAATTTTGTCATGTAAATAAGAATGTACAGTTGGTAAAAATGTATGATGTATTTTTGATAATAAAAGACAAAAAAAAAAACACGCCCGATCTCGTCTGATCTCGGAAGCTAAGCAGGGTTGGGCCTGGTTAGTACTTGGATGGGAGACCGCCTGGGAATACCAGGTGCTGTAAGCTTTTTTGTTTCATTGTGAGGAAAGGGCAGCTTTGAGTGTTTGGGGACCAGCATGAGCGAGCTTCCCTCACACACCTTTTCTTGAAGCGCCCTCCACAGCTTTGGAATGGAATGTCATGCAGTGGTTAATTTGAAGTAGACAGATGGCAGATGCAGTACTTTTCTCTAGATGACATCAACATTCTTTTCTTTTATTGACAGGACACCTATTTGGCGTGTGAAAAGACCCTGAGGCTGTTGCGCATCACTTTTTTTCTGAGGTTGTAAAGTGAGTGAAATGGATATAGAGCCCATGTGTGTAAGAGTCAAGGGCTTACGGCCATACCACTCTGAACACGCCCGATCTCGTCTGATCGTGGAAGCTAAGCAGGGTCGGGCCTGGTTAGTACTTGGATGGAAGACCGCCTGGGAATACCAGGTGCTGTAAGCTTTTTTGTTTCATTGTGAGGAAAGGGCAGCTTTGAGTGTTTGGGGACCAGCATGAGCGAGCTTCCCTCACACACCTTTTCTTGAAGCGCCCTCCACAGCTTTCGAATGGAATGTCATGCAGTGTGTAATTTTAAGTAGACAGATTGCAGATGCAGTACTTTTCTCTAGATGACATCAACATTCTTTTCTTTGTATTGACAGGACAACTATTTGGTGTGTAAAAAGACCGTGAGGCTGTTGCACATCACATTTTTTTTGAGGTTGTAAAGTGAGTGAAATGGATATAGAGCCCATGTGTCTGAGAGTCAAGGGCTTACGGCCATACCACTCTGAACACGCCCGATCTCGTCTGATCTCGGAAGCTTAGCAGGGTCGGGCCTGGTTAGTACTTGGATGGAAGACCGCCTGGGAATACCAGGTGCTGTAAGCTTTTTTGTTTCATTGTGAGGAAAGGGCCGCTTTGAGTCTTTGGGGACCAGCATGAGCGAGCTTCCCTCACACACCTTTTCTTGAAGCGCCCTCTGCAGCTTTGGAATGGAATTTCATGCAGTGGTTAATTTGAAGTAGACAGATGGCAGATGCAGTACTTTTCTCTCGATGACATCAACTTTCTTTTCTTTTATTGACAGGACACCTATTTAATTTGAAGTAGAAAGATGGCAGATGCAGTGTACTGGGCTTCTCTCTACTCCTCTCTCTCCTCCTATATGTGTCATACATTAATTATACTCATAGGTATTACTAACTTGTCTCCTTTTCTGGAGCCTTTTTGGCTCCTCTCATTCCAGATCTGGGTGCTGCTGGAGGAGGCTGCAGAGCTGAAGAGGCTCAAGCTGCCACCCGTAGCTCCACCTACTCACATCACCGTCTTTCCATCAGTCTCTCTCTCTCTTTATCTCTGTCCCTCTCTTTCCTTCTACATATCCGTCTTCCTCCATTATCTGTTTTGTTCCTGTTCTCTTTCCCCCCAATCGGTCAAAGCAGAAGGCCGTCCCCATTGAGCCTGGATCTGCTCGATGTTCCTGCCTGTTAAAAGGAAGGTTTTTGTCGCCGCTTTTGCAGGATGTGCTTGCTGATGGAGAATTGTTGGGTGTAGATTCATTGAAGCAGTTTGGTACTGGACCTGCTCTACCTGTAAAGTGTCATGAGATAAGTTTTGTTGTGATTTGGTGCAATATAAATAAAATTAACTTGACCAGTGTCATTTGTGGTCTTTCGTTAATTGCATGCCACATGAAATTATTATTAGTCACTTTTATCTCACATTTGACCTGCAGCTACAGTCTCACAGTGGCAAGACGAGAACACTTCTACTTCTGATGATAACAGTTTGTTCAACAATGAACTTCATCCAGTACCATGTTGTTAAACACTGGAACACCAGCATAGCACCTGAACAGGGACTTTAACCCTGGACCCTCAGATTAAAAGTCTGATGCTCTACCGTCTGAGCTACTCAGGCTCTTCCTTCAGCATTTAGACAGGAAAAGAAACACCTGTGAAGGTCAAACTGCTGCTTTCTTGACTTGTTCAATCCTCCATGTTCAAGTCCACCATGCTTTTGATTGGTTCTGATTCTCTGTGGCAAAATCCAACAAGAGGCTCCAAAAATGTCTTGAATGTCATAAGAATGCACAGGACAAGATGTTCGTTTCCTTCATGTCTGCAGTTCCTCCACTGGAAAGTAAAGTCAATGCTGTTCCTCTGCTGAAACCTGGGATCGGACCAGGGACCTTTAGATCTTCAGTCTAACGCTCTCCCAACTGAGCTATTTCAGCTCTGAGTGAGGGCCCTGCTTCTCTCATTTTATAATCTCTTCCACTCTCACTAGAACTTAGAGAGGATTTGAGCTTCTGAAGTCATGACACATTGAACAGTTCGACAGGACCATTTTTGATGAATGTCTGAATCTAACAAGCCTCTTTTGTTTGTCTTCTTCCCAGTTGCCTCAACATTGTGTGAGCCAATAATTCCACATCTGTACCAGACACACCTCTGGTTGGTGGGTTTTATGGATCTTTCTGTTCTAACAGTGTCTTTTATCTTAAATATGCCACTTTCACATGAAAACATCAATAACAGGACAATATCAAAACTATTATTGCTGCTGTTGCTGTTGTTGGTTGTGTGTCTGTCTTCCATCCCCCTGTCCCCCTGTCTTTCTCTCTGCTTGTCTTTCACCCTCATCTTGTTCCCCATCTTTTTGTCATTCTCTCCCTCATTTCTCTCGGTCTTTTGTCTTTTCTTCTCTATATTTGTCTTCTGCTGCCCCAGGATCAGCTCCTATCACACAGTGGTCCAGAACCATTATGAAGCCTGATCATGAATGTGAGCAAAGCTCTTAGAACAGGCCTGCTGCCACCACAACTAAGATCCTGCAGGTCACTAGAAACTCCAGTGTCCAGCTGACAAGTGGAGTTTCCTCTGATCTGTGGTGGTGCTGAGTTTAGCAAACATCTCCAACAAGAAGATGAAGGAGGCCATCAACTCCTCCAAGCTCAACATCTATACTGGCTTTACTGGGAGATCAGGAGGTCAAAGCAGATCTTCACCCTCCACCTCAGATGGTTTCTACTCACAGAGATGAGGGACCAGTTCAAACCAGCTACCTGGAGCTCCCTTAAGCCATTGTCCCCATCAGCTAACATCTGGATCTGGACCTGCACCGGTGCTGATTTGTGTCTTGAGTCCCCAGAGTTTGTTGAACCAGAGAAGATTCAACTGGTGACGGTCGTACAACCAAGTGTGAAGGTGAGCCTGCATTGTCTGATCTGGAGCTAACAGGGGAATTAGCAAGTGCTCTGACTGTTCTAGAGTTGCTGCTTAGTTGAATTTGAATTTATTTGTTGAAATGTTCCAGTTTCTATGAGGTCAGGGAAGATTGGTGTGGATCTAAAGGTCCCTGGTTGGATCCCAGGACATTGTTTTGGCTCATTTGAACATTTTCAAACCCTCGTTGCTCAGATTTTACATGAATTTGATCATGACTTTTGGACAAATGTCTTGTTTATTAATTAAATAATCACTTCAGTTATGAATTTAGTGAGTCACCCAGACTTGGTCAATAACAAAAATAAGTCTGGTTATTATTCAGTTTCCAGTCAGTAGGGACACACGCACACACACACACACACACACACACACACACACAGCCTGTCTTTGGTATAAAATGGTCTGTCACGTTCACGTTGGAAGATTTCTCTGACTCAATTGTGAATAAAGAGATTCTTCATCTGACACCTGAGTCTTGATCCACTGATTCCTCTGATCCACCTCTTTCTGCTCCAACAAGGCTGACATGGATCAGGTGGGTCCATGTCATCCAATCAGTAGGTTTCTCTTCTCAATTAATTTTCTTCATCCCAGTTTAGATTGATTCTTCTCAGCCTCATGAAGGAGCATCTGATCAGGTGTTTGACTGCTTGTTGGTTGTAATTCCATAGATTTTAATCTCAGATGTTATAGAATTAATAAGAACATCTTAAAGACCTTTGTCCAACACTTGAAACTCACCTGTCTGTGGAGGCCCAACTGGCCTTTGGTCGTGAGGTGGTGGATGCATGTGAATGAAATGAGGCTCGTGTTGCTGTGAGGAGCCACTAGAGGGAGACACCTGTCGGTCCTCCCAGCTGACAATGAGGCTTCACAGCTGCATTTGAAGCTGTCCTTTATGAGTCACAACTGTCTTGAGCTCAGGAGCCAAACTCACCGAAAAAATATGCAAGTGGCTTTGGACAAAAGCGTCTGCTCAATGAAATTGTAGGATTGTAGAATTCTATAAATGTAGAATATAATTGTAGAAATGCTCTCTATCCATCCCCAACGTCTGTGCCAGGGTCTCTGGCCAGTGGTCAATGGCTCATATCACCTGCCCAGGATGGATCAAGCTTGCTTGTCTTTGTAATTCTGCACTTATTAGAGACCTGGAAACAAAGGAATGCTGAAAAAGAGAAAATAGGACCTCACACAAATGGGCTTGTGACACAATTTTAAAGAATTGTGTAAATGTGAATCTTTTACAAATGTGTGTGTGAATGTGGTTGTTGTGGCCGAGTGGTGAAGGCGATGGACTAGAAATCCATTGGGGTCTCCCTGCTCAGGTTGGAGTCCTGCCAACAACGTTAAAGTGTTGATGTTCTGGAGGAGACAACATCTGATCTTTTTAGATCCACGAGTCAAAGGTTTTCTTTAAAGTGCTGCAGCAGCTGAGGATGAGGGAGAGACAGAATTTCAAACCATCTTCGTGAGGACATTTTGAAAAATGATGACATTTTTCCACAGTTATTATTGACTTGGAACACTGCAAAAATATCCCCTCTCCAAAAACCCTCCTCTTCAACTTTGTACCCAAGTTGTCTCCTCATCAGGCACCACAGTGTCCAGGATGTTCAGTCAAAAAGTCATTAATGATTTTAAAAATGTCCATCAAACACAAAATAAGGCTTCAAATAGGTAAAATCACCATCTGTAAACTGAACCAATATGCTGATGTGATCCTTTGATTAGTTTAGGATCAGTCAGAGATCAAAGACTGAAGCAGGAGATCAATGCTCAGAACCCAGAGATCAAAGACAGAATTCAGACATCAGAGACAGAATTCAGACATCAAACACATACCTGATGGAGGCTCCACCCCCCCCAGACAGTTTCCATGTAAGTCGTAAGTTTTATTTTTAAACCGCCAAATCACAACAAGTGTTATCTTCTTTTTATTCTTTTTATTAAAGATTGAAGCTCCATACAAGACAGTTTGTAGACAAGAACATCACAGCTTGGGAAGCTTTCACTTCTTTTGACAGACAGCTTTGATTTCAGGTTCTACCTCTGTAAAATTGAAAGTAAAGTAAATGAAGCACCTGTGAAGGTAAAACTGATGATGTCATGACTTGTTCAGTCCTCCAACGTTAAAGTCCAACAAGCTTTTGATTGTCTCTGATTCTCTGTGGCAAAATCCAACAAGAGGAAACAGAAAATCTTGAGGTTGTCTCACTTTTTTTTTTTAAAGAAACTCTGCATAGGACAGTGATAGGATGCTTGTTTCCTTGGATGAAAAAGTCTGGTACTCTCATCTTCTTAAACATTTACTTGTTCAATCAGGACAAGAGAATCTGAGCTTGGATGTCATTTTGTAGTAAAAGGTGAATTAAACTTGTAAACATCAGCTGGTGTTCACTCTGATGATGTATCGATGGTTTGTATTCTGCCTTCTGTAGCACGATGCTGCTGGGAAGAAGCCTGATTATGTCAGAGTTGTGTTCAGTGGCTCCTGCTGGGTCCATTTCTGAAAAATAGGCTCCAAAGAGTTCAGGTGTTTAAAAGCTCAGGGTTGCTGTCAGCAGACGAGGTGGCCGAGTGGTTAAGGCGATGGACTGCTAATCCATTGTGCTCTGCACGCATGGGTTCGAATCCCATCCTCGTCGTGAGCGACTCTGGTTTCTACTCCTACATTATGGAATTACTGTGAGGCTTTTAACTGACACAGATACCAGTTGAGTCAACTTCCCTTTCACAACCTGACCAAAACAACTCTGACACCCAGAGCTCACATGTGTCAATCACCTCTGTAGAAGGTCCCGCCCCCACAGAGCTATAAATCCTCCCATCAGTGAAGAAAACTGAAGACACCTCTTGGATGAGAGCTGAAGCATCTTCAAGAAACCTGAAACAGTCCACTTGGTACATTTAAATAATTCTACAATTTCTATAAGCTTTCGTCCAAAGCCACGTGCATGTATCACATGTATATAATATATATGTGATACTCTTTCATCTACTCATGAACCAAAAATGCAGTCTAATACCAGTAAATTTGTGCAGAAAAATGTCATTTGTGCTCCTTCTTTTATTTATTTGTTTATTTAGTATTTTTTAATGTATTTACTTTCAATTCACATTTTGTCCATTAACTTCATAATCACTCTTCACAGTCGCCATCTCATCACATGACTAAAGTTTGGGTTCTGTATTGGTGGTAAAATATCCTTCCATGCCCCTCACTAGTTTGCACACAGAAAAGCATATTTTACTGGTTTCAAATCTCTTAGTGTGTTCTCTCACTTAAACCAGCTGTGGCAGCTTTCATTGTGTGATTGATTTTAAAATATAAAGATAGAACAGAACCATTGGAAGAAGATGTCAGGACATTTGAAGGAATGTAAATCTCCTCTTGAAATGTTGTGCAGTGTGCAGCTGAGACTCTCTGGCAGTGGCACAAGGAGCCACAATGGCAGAACCTGGACCCTCCTGGAGGAGAACCACAGGTGAGGGCCTTCTTGGCTCCAGATTGATGGAAATCAAGTGTCTGAGGCTGTTAGCAGCCATGAAGTTGATCTGGTTGGGCACTGGTATTTTTTCTTGCTGCAGCTCAGGAGTGATTCAGGAGAAGAGTTTCAGAACAGCCAAGGTTGGGGACTGGAATTTTCAAATTTCCTCTGGAACCAGACAACCTTGGGAGGTAAAACCTCACATCATAGCCACTCAGATGCAGCAGCAGAAAGAAGCTGTCATCTACCCTGACAGTCAGAGCATCAAGTCAAGAAAACATCAACCATCTTGTAGTTCCAAACCTTCACCTGTCAGATTCAGCTACTTCTTATTGTGGGACTTTAAATTTGAACACAATGGAATTTGGACAAGGAGTTTTCCTTCAAGTCCAAACATCATCGTCCAGCCTCCAACCAGAGGTCCATCAGTTATCATGGGAGCCACATGTGGAGTCTGGATTCTTTTCTAGAATGTGACGGCAATGACAGTCCTGCCAAGTGACATCACTGACATGACTGGATGACTTCAGTCACATGACTGGATGGCTTCAGTCACGTGACTGGATGGCTTTAGTCACGTGACTGGATGACTTCAGTCACATGATTGGATGATTTGAAAATTTTGTTGTTGGCCTCTGGACCTTTTTTAAATCAGTAGTTGACCACAGGTAGCTTAGCTAACTGTTAACTAATTAACTTTTAGTCCAGACAAAGAATGTGGGTTGACAGTTATTCATACAAAGTCTTTGGTTTCAGATGCAGCCTCAACTGAGACTCCTGGTTCAGAGGATGGGTTTGTTTGCTGTCAGGTTGCCACCTTTCAGAAATGAAAATCAGGGACGCCCACCAGGGCTCCTGGGGGCCATGACCACCAGGGGCCTGACTCCCATGAGGTGGGTGCCCACAGCAGTGGTGTGTTTTATTTTGTAGGTGTTTTTAGTCAAGGGGTGATCAAGAAAGCAATTCCTCCTACTTAAAGCTTGAAATGCTTTATCACCAATAAACACATTCTTTATTGTTCAACACTGAACTGCACAATTAAGTTTTAAAATACAAACTCAATAAATGGAGAACTTTATGTGACTTAAGTTCATAACACATCAACAGGTTTCCCTCCCTTCTTTTTCCAAGTCTCCTTCTTGTTCCTCCTTGCAGCTCTGGGGAACTCTTGGTCTCTCAAAGCCCTGTTGGAAAACTCTGAACAGGACTGCTCAAAGTTGAGAGTGATCACTCCTTTGAGCTCCATGGAGCTCCTGTTCCTGCAGTCACTCCATTTCTGCTTTTCATTTTGTGTTTGTATTAAAGTTCTATTGCTGAAAAAAAAGAGACTTTTTTGCCTTTTTCTTGAAGTAAATATATGAGGGTCGAAATTGACCCATAACACCATGGATGATACAATAGTTAATAATATTAAAATGAATAATAAATCAAACCAATCCATGTCAGAGATGTGTTCTAACACCCCTCAGTAATGGTCAGGAAACACAACATTTTGTTTATTTCTATGATTTTCTTGAGGTTCATTTGATCATTTTTTAACTGAAATCGAGGGTTTACTGACGAAAAAAAGGTCCAGAGGCCCACAACAAAATATTCCCATCAATATTTCCATGGATAAGGAAGCCTAACAAGGTAACCAGGAGATGGGAAACAACTTGGATGATAGAAAATTGTTTTTAGTTTATTTGACAGCTGATTGAAGACGAGGGTCAAAACTGACCCGTTAACATCAGAGATGGGAACAGAAAGCAAACACAAGAGGAAGGTTGAAGCTATGAAAAAGGAGTTTGATAAAAATCTTGAACTGACAGTAGAAATATCCTTTTGTATGTTTACCTTTGTTGACAGAAGTCACTTTAGCTTGGCAGTGAAAAGAATCTCTGCTAGCTTGACAAATAAGTGCACAAACTGGGTTCAAGCTGGACTTTGGACACTGGTATCTGCAACAACTCCCATCAACTCCTAATCTAGCAGCTCTGCTGGGTCAAACTATTTTACAGAACATTTGACAGACCTGTGGAGCAGTGAGGACAGACATGAGTTGATCCACATGATCCACTGAAGCGCCATTTTCCCCTGCCACTCACTGAGGTCACCAACATGAGCTGGAGTTGGGACTCTTGAACTGAACCTGGTATCACAGTGACACCTACTGCTGCTAAATGGAACAGCAACATTGAACCCAAGTACAGGATTGGAGGGAGACTGATGGTCGCTGTTTGGGTTTTTGAAGAACAAGGAGGGCGTTGGTTCAAGCTGGATTCTCAGAGACTATTTCCCCAACCTCTACATTGGCATCTTCACTGTCATCCAGTCATGTGACTGAAGTCATCCAGTCATGTGACTGAAGTCATCCATTCATGTCAGTGATGTCACTTGGCAGGACTGTCGTTGCCGTCACATTCTAGAAAAGAATCCAGACTCCACATTTCCTCTTATCTATTATTGTGTCCCACCCTCCTGGTTCTTACTCTGAATTCTCAGAGTTTATATCCAGTTCAGTTCTCAAAACAGATTCAGTCATGAGTGTAGATTAATTTCCTTTTCTCCACTGATTATATGTCAAGGTTTGTGTGTGGGGGTGGAGCCTATCCCAGCAGCCTTCGGACAAGAGGCGGGGTTCATCCTGGACAGGTCACCAGTCCATCACAGGGCCAACACACAGAGACAGACAACCATTCACACTCACAGCCACACCTACGGTCAATTTAGAGTATCAATCAGCCTCGTCCCCTCTTGATGTCTTTGGACTGTAGGAGGAAGCTGGAGTACCAGAGAGAACCCACACAGACACAGGGAGAACATGCAGACTCCACACAGCTGGGGCTCAAATCTGTAACCTTCTTGCTGTGAGGCCACAGTGCTGACCACTGCACCATTGTGTCCCCTGAAAATGCCACCAGATCGTTTGGATTGTCTATAAAATGAAGTACACATGAACATGAAGAGGTTTTCACAGGGCTGGTGGTGCAATGGATAGCATGACTGACTACTGTCAGAAGATTCTAGGTTCAACTCCTGGCTCGCTCACTTAAAATTTTATACTCAGAAGCTTTCACACCTGAAGTGTGAACCACTGCTAAAAGTCTCTGAAATCCTCCAAGGTTTCCTCCTTGTCTGCTGTAAACATGAACACATGCATGGATCCTGCTACCTCTCACATGTTAAGCTGGCACTTGACAGTGACAGCAGGAGAACAAAAAATCCCAGTGTGTCATCAACATTTCCTGTAAACTAAATGACAGAAGCCAGTGGCGGCTGGTGAAAAAAATTCTTGGTGGGGCTGGTGTGCCAAAAACATTTCCGTGCCTAGTCTAGTATAATCATTCAAAAGGAGCAGCCGGACAATTATTAAATGTTTTAAAATAGTATTTACTTTCCTTCTTAAAATCGACAGTTTCAAAGACAAAAAAAAACAACAACAATTTACAACTACAGTCAATTTTATGCGATCAAATATTATACAATGATGTTAACTTTACAGAAGGTGATTTGAGCTTAATCTATACAATACAAATCAACAATGTGTGTGTGTGTCTCTCTCTCTCTGTCTCTCTCTTTGTTCATCTGTGTCTGTCTCTGTCTCCTTCTCTGTGTCTCCGTCTTTGTGTCCTTTTCTCTGTGTGTCTCTATCTCTGTTTGTCTGTCTCTTAGTGTGTGTCTCTCTCTCTGTCTCTCTCTCTTTGTGTCCGTCTCTCTTTCTCTCTTCGTCTACCTGTCTCTGTCCCTCTGTCTCTCTGTCTATTTGTTTCAGTCTTTCTGGGTGTGTGTTTGAATTCAGCAGTTATTTGTACAGGAACTTTGCTCGTCTCTCTTTCTGGGAGGCAAATTTCTCAATGACCCTGGTGTTGAAACCAGGAATGTTTCGTGTCAGTTTTTTCTCAGTGGAGAGCATAGCCAGAGCGTTGAGCCGATCTTGTGCCATGGTATTTGTAAGAAAAGTTTTTATCCTCTTCAAAGTGGAGAAGCACCTCTCAGATTCTGACGTTGTCATTGGTGTGGTGATGAGGATGTTGAGCAGACTTACAGTTTCAGTGAACGTGTCTTGAAGGTTATTTTCCATCAAAACCTGATAGAGAGCCAGTGCACCACTGCAACTCTGAAACTCTTCGTTCCCGTAGATCAGAGACAGCTCTGTTTGAAGTCTGGCCTTGTCCAGTGAGGGATAGGCTTCCACTGTGGTTTTCAGTGCTGAATCTGGGAACTTTCGGCTGTGCTGTGGGAACAGGTCTCCTTGCAGGAGTGTGGCGCTGACAAGATGCTTGGTGAAACTAAATCTCTCCTTGGCATGGCTCACAATGGTGTCACATACCTATGCAATGATATAATTATACAAAATAGGAATTATTGCATCTTCACTTGTCTTCATACATTGACCTGATGAGCTAGCCTATATTATGTAATAAACATACTGTAATGATTCACATCATCATAAAACAATATACATTTAAGTCTGGACCACTGTATCATATGGCCAACATCTTATTTTGATTTTATTTAATAATGTGATTCAAATCACACTAAGAAGCAAGTTCTTACCTCCAGTGCCAAATGGTGCAGTGTGTCTTCTCCCAAGGTTCTGCGTCTCTTTGCGGGTGGCTCCTGAGCAGGTCCCCTGAACTCCTCATCCTCAGCCAGAGTAGGCACGTCCTCCCTGACCCAACACATAAGTTTCATGAGTAAGTTCTAAAAACTGGTTAGGGATACATTAACAAAACCAAAGGTGGATGTCATTACTGTCAATTATATTATACAGATAAATCAATGCTTTAAATAAGGTGATATATAAGCATTTAAGTCTACATTTACAGAGAAATTGAGGTTAGGCTACAAATTAATTAATTTAGCATACCTGATAGCCTGCATGTGGTCAATGAATGTCTGGGTGACTCCTGCCATGTAGACAGCATCAATGTTTCTCTTCTGCAGCTGGTTGTAAAGGATGTCCACATGTGGCATGATTTTGTGGAACAGGGCCAGTAAAAAACAAAAAGTTTCATCTTCCAGCATTCTCACATAGCCACCAGCTTCTCTCTTTGTCTGGCTATCAAACCCTTCACTGTTCCGGATAGCCTGAAAGCAATTCACCAGATCCTTCTTGTGCTCATAAACTGTGTTAACACGACTGTTGAAGTTCCAACGTGTTGATGATGCACTTGGAAGTCGGTGCGCAACCATCTCATCAAGCACTGCAGTTCTCTTGCTTGACTTAGAGAAAAAAGAAGCAAATCCAAAGGGATGTGGGAGGTTGCTTGCTGCAGTATCAGGTTTAACTGATGGGCATAGCAGTGAACATAGTGAGCGTTTGGATAGATGTCTTGTACCTTTCGCTGCACTCCTCCTTTGGCACCCCTAATCACAGCTGCCCCATCACAGGCCTGGGCAATCAGCTTCTTTTCTTGTCACTCAGAAAGGATGCTGTGCAGCCTCTCCAATAAGGCACTGGCTATTGCATCCGCACAGGTGTTGGGCAGTTTCAAAAATTCAAAGAACCGCTCTTGAATATTGTGGCGGTCGTCAATGTATCTCAGAACTAAGACTAACTGACACTGTGTTGAAACGTCAGTAGTTTCATCAGCCTGGATCGCTAAAAAGTCTGCCGATTTAACTTCATCCAGGATCTGTTCTCTCAAAACTGCCAGCATACAGTCCAGGAGCTCGTTCTGTACTGTCTTCGAGGTGCCTTTAAAAACGGTTGCATTTTCAAGGTGCTCCCTCAAGTCCCGATCAATGGATGCCATCAAGTCAACTGGACCTCTGAATATTCCAGCGTTGTCAGAGGAATCACTTTCATCATGTCCCCGCAGAGCCAGTTCAAAAGCACCACAGAATTTAACAGTTAATTATCTTAGATAAGATGTTACGGTTCTTATCTACGTCATCATTGTGCTTCCTTACAGCGATGCGGTGACTGTCATCGAGCTGCGTTGCTATGCTAATCTTCCCAAGAACCGCTAGCTTCACGCAGTTTTCCATGTGAATTTTCGCTCTTTCGTGTTTCTTAATCCGCTCGGAGAGGTGCTTCAGGTCAGTGATTCCTGTCTGTGTCCATGCTGAATCACACCGGTCACTCCTGAAAGGGATGCAGGGGAAGCAAAAAAGTGCGTTGGCTGCTCCACAACCCGTCAGCCACGGCTTGCGCTGAAACCAGCTCCGGCAAAAAGTCCTGTTGTAGGATTTAGCCTTTTCCTTGGACTGCTGCTGGATGTTGATTTCAGGCTTGTCCGGTCCCAGCTCCTTAACGCGGATTTTTTCCGCCATGGTCCTCCTCGCAAAAGGGAAATTTAAAAGGGATCTCACCGAATTTGGTGGAAACTGCTGCTCTTGAACTTCGATCGTTGTTGTCGCCATTTTCTCTCTCACTCACTTCTCGCGGTATTTTTTTTCGTAGGGCATCGGAAATCTGGGAATCTCACTACGCAAAAAGAATATCGCGGGCTCCTCAGCTAGCTTTAGCAATCCAAACCTTCACGCATTTTACGTTGGCGTAGGGGCGACTTTTCCAGCGCCCCTACGCCGTTAAATTTGGCGATGTTGATTGGCCAATTATTCATTATTTTTCCCCAGCAACCATACAGGATTGGCTAATTAATTGCAGGTCTGGGGCGCTTTGACGAGCGCCCCTAAAGACAAATTATACAGTCTATCAGAGTAAATTCACTATTAATTGAATGAGTCAGTTGGCGTAAATGTTGTTTAAATGACCCATATTGCATGTAGACACACACAATTAAGTAAGGCTGACATTGACGATACAAATTGTAAACATATGCACATATATATGTATAAATACATGTCGAGATTTTCCTCTCCACATCTGGTGGGGCGGCGCCCCAGCGCCCCCTATGAGCCAGCCGCTACTGGTGGATAATAAAAAACTTTCTCATTCAAGTTGAAACCTGCAAGAGGCAGCAGACAAGGTCAAATTAATTTGACACATCAAACTAAACAACAATAGGGGGCATACTGCCCTCTACTGAGTAAAGCTGATAATGCTACCATGAACTATCAGGAAAAGAAAAGCATAAATTAAACAAAATAATTCAGGACATTCACCCCCCCCCCCCCAAAAAAGAAAAAATATATTTAAAAAAATGTCCTCAAATAGTGAAGTTTCATCAAACCTTGTGTCTGTATGTTGTGATAGTATTTTATACACAAAATGAGACTAAACTCACCTCCATGTTTGATGCAGTACAGAAAAAGAACATAGTTCCCTTCATTCTCCTGCCATTAAAGTTCATAAACTAGCAAGAATGTCAGGTAGCATTCGCATTAACTTCAGCTAAAGTCTACCAGCTTTCAGGTGCCTTTAACAATCGCCTTCCTTGCTACTTAAGGCTTTATCGTCCATCGTTGTCTTCCGCTTATTCCTTGCTATTAAGGGTCGCGGGGGGGCTGGAGACTATCCCAGCATCAACGGGCGAGAGGCGGGGTTCACCCTGGACAGTTCGACAGTCCATCGCAGGGCCAACATACAGCAATTGCTTGCAGTGTACAAGTCCCAAGACTTTCATAAAATTCATCACTGGATTCAGGACGACCCCTGCTGCTCGGCTGCGGTGGGCGGGAGGAGGCTCAGGCCCAAACAACGCTGACTGCAGCTTTAATTTAATCCTAGGTTTATGTAAAACTCTGATAAATCAGTGGTATTTATTTCATGATTTTCATAGGAATAAGTTAAGAATAAAATGCCAGTTCATGGTTAAGCTAAAATTTACATAAATTAGTATTTGTTATGAAGCAGATATTAAAATGTATAAAATTTGTTTAAAATTAGTAACTTTAAAAAAAAACATCATTTCATGGGGTGTGAATGTCTTTCAAAAATGTTAAAGTAATTCTATTACGTTAGGTTACGTGCGTGAGTTCATGACCTTTAGTGTTTACACTTCCGGGAGAAACGCGCGCGAGGAAGGAGAATCGTGTGAATGGCGTAACGTTATCGGAATTTGGAGACTGTGTGTCGTCGGAGAGGAGTTTTTATCGGTAACGGACTGTGAACTGTAATTGACCGACGTGATCGGAGTGCGTGAGTCGGATTCTCAGCCACCGACTGTGTTTTGTTGAGCACCAGGCAAGTCCAGTTACAGAAGCTAGCGGGAGCTAGGCTAACGCTGTCCACGCTGAAGGGAGACGCCGCTGCAAGGACGGGACAGGAGCTTCGGATAGTCGCCTCGGGAGAGAGTCGTTAATGGAGGATGTGCCGCTGCTGCCGACGGAGTCGGAGGACCGGTCGTGGTTGCCGACGGAGCCGGAGGATGTGCCGCTGCTGCCGAGTCACGGAGGTCTGTTGCTGCGGGCTGCTGCGAGCGGGACGGTTGCTGCCACAACGAGCGAGGGATTCATCGGCTGCGGTCCGGTATTGTTGACGTCACCGACACACGGGGGGATCTGGTAAAGGTTTCCATCATGAGCTCCAACTAAAGCGCGCCAACGAAAGTAAACAAGAGTGCACTCGAAATAAAATTAGACAGTTGAAAGAGAGACAAACAATATACCCCGGGGTTCTTCTTTATTATTTTCTATAGTCTTGTTTATTCAAGGTTTGAATGTGTTTTTCTGCAAGCCTTTAATACATTTTCTAAACTGAAATCTTGTGTTTCATTGAATTTGTGTGTTGTTACTGAAGCTTTTCAGCAGAGTTTAAAGGTCAAGTGTACTCCCCATAGCCTCCATTTGAATATTTAAGAGTGAGAATCATACATTGCCCTAGATTGATATTAATTATTCCAGATGGGACTTTTACCATACAAGATATTTGAAATGAGTTAAATTTTTCCCTGTAAGCCTAAGGTGGGTTTTAATATTGGAGCCGGTGGTAAAAGGGTTACATTTAGAAATCTAAACCCCTGCTACCATGAGCACACATGGAAATAAAGACTCAACTGACCGCTCGGTCTACTTCAGCTAGCACACTGAACAATACTGTTGTTTACTTGCTAGCTGATAAGTGAGCAGCTGATGTTTGCAATAACATTGAAATAAACTAAAAATAGAGTCAATAGCTCAAATCCTATCACCACCAAAGGAGCCACGTCTTTAACACTTCAATCTCATAGCGACTCCTCAGGATTTCTTCTTCTCTCCATTGCATTTTGTAGGAGGCTCCTGCCGGTCCACACTGCCTTCCCCCTAACAGATTCAGCTACTGAGACTAAAGTTCGTTAGTGAGCTCAATGCATAAAAGTGACTTAATATTTGTTGAAAACTAAATAGGCGTGAAGCTGTAACCTCACATGAACACTTGAAGTCTAGATTTCAGCTGCATGTGAAGAAATCAGCATAAAATCCTTGTGTTGGTGTTTAAACCTGGACTACCAGAACCAGGCTAAGAGGTGTTTGTCTGTTAGCTGTGAAGCAAACTGAAACATGAAGGCTTTGAGGGTTTGTTCTCAACACAAAGAAAGATTCAATGCTCAGACAACTGCCAACTCTGTAAAAAAAAAAAACGACATTTTTACAAATCTCAGTTTATTTCTTCATGAAGATCTTAATGAGGCAATCAGCACCAGAGCACTAAAGTTAAAATTAGTAACACCGTCACTAACGATGGATTTATTTGACCCAATGTAGTTTTCCTGATCAAATATAGTTTTCATCAAAATATATTATTTCTTTATCATTAATTATTTCCTAATATGCAACGTCACATAAATGAAAAAATGGAGGACCCTATAAAATGACCTGACGTCAGTGTTCAAGGGTGAAGTCATTTTTGGAATGAAGAAGAGTTCATCCAGCTTTTTTTGCCTCGTGTCTCTGAACCAGCTCATTTGTTGTGTCCACGCCGTTCCGTGTTTAACATGTTTTATGTAACATGAATAACATTAATATACAAATATATACATGACATAAATTATATATAGACACAGATAAACATCAATAACCAGTGAGAGAAGTCATGTGGTTCTCCGACCTCTCTAAGCTGCATCGCAGTGCTGGAGGAGTGCTGACATCATCATTTATGGTTCCTTGCTGGATGAAGGCCTAAACTATGGAGTGAAATCTACTGCCTTGAACTCACTCTTCATTTCTGCTCAGGCTTTTCCTGCCAGCAAGGCAGTGGCAAGAAAAGCAGTCAGCTGATGTCCACAGCTCAACATGAGAAGGACACATTTCTTTTGAAGAAAAAAACATTTCAAGGAGTTTTTCCTGCCAATACAGGACAACACCCACTCACAAACCAGTGCTGGACAAGTTCCTTCAAAGCTGTAATGCCTTATTTCTTACTTGTTACTGTCATTTTAAAATAATTGGTTCCATTACGATTGTGTCTGCCAGCGCTTGGTGACTGTACAGGAGGTCTGTGGACCGCAGGGCCACAACAAGCCCATTTCCTCAACTCTCCATTTAGTACAGAGGTCCCCAAGTATGGACCAGTGAGGATAAATGTGATCGTGGAGAAGTCCTTTTGTTCTTCAACTGGTCCAACTTGATGGTGAGTCTCCTTTTATCAAGGATTACTGAATGCTTGTGTTATTCATGGCATTGTTAACACTTTATAAACCCTTCATTCAGAGCTGTAAAGAACCTTTAACCTCATATCCTAGACATCAAAGTGGGCCACTAACTGGTGAGATGAAGCTATGCTATGCTGCTACATTCTGAAGAGGTAAAGTAGCAGGTTCTGAGAGTGATGGCTAACCTGGATGTGTTCATCTCCTACTTTAATATCAGCGTCCCAACTTGGAGCTCTGACCACCTCCAGCTTTTTGTTCCTGTTTCTGCTTCAGTCAACAGGGAACTCAAACCTGCAATAGAATCATCAACAACAATGGAATAGAAAACAGAGGAAGACAAAATGTCATAAACTTACAAAGCTGAGAAATGTTCATGAAGAATAAATGCACACATTATGATTGAGGCCAGAAAGTAAAACTCCACACCAAATGTATTTTGACATGTAGGGATAATGAACTTGAATGTGTTGAAATAGCAGATGAATGAATCCACTATCACAAGATGGCGTCACAGATCCTGATGCTCTGTGCAGGAAACACCGAGCAAAACATGACTAAAAAGCTCCTGTTGTTCCCTCCATGAAAAACTGTGGCACTGATGAGAAGAAAGATCCCAGCGTCCTCTGAGGATCCATCGCCGCACCATTCGGTAGAAGGATGATAGGGTCGGCACCAGGAGAAACCCTTGTGTCTGCGATGCAGGGAAGATGGAGCACTGAAGAGGCCACATTGTGGCGTCCTGAAGAGGACATTTGGTGGAGCCTGAGACAGCAAACATCATGCCGCCCTTCATCAGAAGAACCACAGCACTTCAGTAATGTGACTGAAGTCATCCATTCATGTCAGTGATGTCACTTGGCAGGACTGTCATTGCCGTCTCATTCTAGAAAAGAATCCAGACTCCACATGTGGCTCCCATGATAACTGATGGACCTCTGGTTGGAGGCTGGACGATGATGTTTGGTCTGGGGGGGGTTAAGATTGTGGGGGTTGTTTCAGTTCTTGTGCTGAAGGCTTTCACCATGACAGTCAGACTCTTATCTGTCCTTCATGTTCCCTGAAATGTGCCGTGTGGACCTCACACTCTGAAATTTAGCCTGAAAACTCTTCATGAAAAGCAGGAAAAGGAAAAGCAGTCTCTGTGGCGCAATCGGTCAGCGCGCTCGGCTGTTAACAGAGAGGCTGGTGGTTCGAGCCCACCCAGGGACGATGAACAGGCTCTACTGGTGCTTAGGACTCTGTTGATCAGCTGCTGAGTTGCTACTTGATGTCAACATTGGTCTGTTTCATCCTGAGTAGTTCGATCATAGCAGAGTTGTTGCATCAATGATCTGAATGTGGACGGACAGATTGACCCTCCACAGCAGACGCATGTGACAGATCTCTTGATGAGACACTTTGTGGTAAAGCCAGATTCTGCCAGTCCCACTGACATATTTCATTCATACATGTTCAGAGATGATTTTGTTTTCCTGAATACATTTATTATTTTCTGATCACCTTGTGGATTTTTCATCATTCTCCTCATTACCATACTTTAGGTTGCAGTATGTACACCTTAGTTAGCCTTGGGTTTCAGAAATCATACAGCATACAAATAATAGCAGGTTGAAACATATTTATTTAAAAGAATTTAACATGGTCACACACACACACACACACACACACACACACACACACACAGCCTGTCTTTGGTATAACATGGTCTGTCATGTTCTCTCACATTGCACAACAACAAAACAAACAAAGACGGCCATGTCCAGTGTGGTCCTGGATATGACGACTGGACTGCAGGGTCCCAGTATCACTGTGACAATTCTTTTACCAGCTATGACCTTGGACAAGAACTTCTCAGGAGGAAACTTATCATGGTGGCACAGTGAAGAAAACTGGACCTGAGCTGCCTGCTGAAATCTTGCAGGTGAAGGACAGAGCTCCACCTCTTTGACAGACACCACCACTGTTGGCTCATGTTGTCAGTTTTTGACACACACACATCTAAACACACACACATACACATGCATGTTCTTACACACAGAGACTTTTCCTCTGTTTTTGTTTTTTACTGGTTTTGAACCAGTAGTTGGTTTCTGTTGGTTTGACTTTCTTGACTGGTTGTTGTTTGTTTGTCTAGAGGCCCACATCAAAATATTCCAATCAATATTTCCATGGATAAGGAAGCCTAACAAGGAAACCAAGAGATGGGAAACAACTTGGATGATAGAAAATTGTTTTTAGTTTATTTGACAGCTGATTGAAGACGTGGGTCAAAACCGACCTGTTAACATCAGAGATGGGAACAGAAAGCTAACACAAGAGGAAGGTTCAAGCTATGAAAAAGGAGTTTGATAAAAATCTTGAACTGACAGTAGAAATATGCTTTTGTATGTTTACCTTTGTTGACAGAAGTCACTTTAGCTTGGCAGTGAAAAGAATCTCTGCTAGC
Source organism: Aulostomus chinensis (assembly GCF_037954235.1). Lineage (NCBI taxonomy): Eukaryota > Metazoa > Chordata > Actinopteri > Syngnathiformes > Aulostomidae > Aulostomus > Aulostomus chinensis. The sequence continues at coordinate 32,149,717 of NC_141323.1, forward strand.
TTGACAAATAAGTGCACAAACTGGGTTCAAGCTGGACTTTGGACACTGGTATCTGCAACAACTCCCATCAACTCCTAATCTAGCATCTCTGCTGTGGCTCAAACTATTTTAAAGAACATTTGACAGACCTGTGGAGCAGTGAGGACAGACATGAGTTGATCCACATGATCCACTGAAGCGCCATTTTCCCCTGCCACTGAGGTCACCAACATGAGCTGGAGTTGGGACTCTTGAACTGAACCTGGTATCACAGCGACACCTACTGCTGCTAAATGGAACAGCAACATTGAACCCAAGTGCAGGATTGGAGGGAGACTGATGGTCGCTGTTTGGGTTTTTGAAAAACAAGGAGGGCTTTGGTTCAAGCTGGATTCTCAGAGACTATTTCCCCAACCTCTACATTGGCATCTACACTGTCATCCAGTCATGTGACTGAAGTCATCCAGTCATGTGACTGAAGTCATCCATTTATGTCAGTGATGTCACTTGGCAGGACTGTCATTGCCATCACATTCTAGAAAAGAAACCAGACTCCACATTGACTCCTATCTATTATTGTGTCCCATCCTCCTGGTCCTTACTCTGAATTCTCAGAGTTTATATCCAGTTCAATTCTCAAAACAGATTCAGTCATGAGTGTAGATAAATTTCCTTTTCTCCACTGATTATATGTCAAGGTTTGTGTGTGGGGGTGGAGCCTATCCCAGCAGCCTTCGGACAAGAGGCGCGGTTCACCCTGGATGAGTCACCAGTCCATCACAGGGCCAACACATACAGGCAGACAACCATTCACACTCACAGTCACACCTACAGTCAATTTAGAGGATCAATCAGCCTCGTCCCCTCTTGATGTCTTTGGACTGTGGGAGGAAGCTGGAGTACCAGAGAGAACCCACACAGACACAGGGAGAACATGCAGACTCACACAGCTGGGGCTCGAATCTGGAACCTTCTTGCTGTGAGGCCACAGTGCTGACCACTGCACCATTGTGTCCCCTGAAAATGCCACCAGATCATTTGGATTTTCTATAAAATCAAGTACACATGAACATGAGGCGGTCTTCACAGGGCTGGTGGTGCAATGGATAGCATGACTGACTACTGTCAGAAGATTCTAGGTTCAACTCCTGGCTCGCTCACATAAAATTTTATACTGAGAAGCTGTCACACCTGAAGTGTGAACCACTGCTAAAAGTCCCTGAAATCCTCCAAGGTTTCCTCCTTGTCTGCTGTAAACACGAACACATGCATGGATCCTGCTACCTCTCACATGTTAAGCTGGCACTTGACAGTGACAGCAGGAGAACAAAAAATCCCAGAGTGTCATCAACATTTCCTGGAAACTAAATGATCGAAGCTGTTGAATTTCTGTATCAGAACAAGGAGAAAGGAGCCCCAATGAAAGAGTGATGATTCTTTATTTTGATTTTGTTCTTCACTCCTACACAAGAGAGGGAAAGTGTCGGCTGGCTGGGAGCAACTGCCTGCTTCAGAATGGGACGAGCCTCAGGACTTTCCAGTGAGAGCTGCAAAGCTTTCACTTTATCAATGGAATCACTGGGAAAAGAAACTCATCCTGTCAGATGAAGGCCAAAGAGTTTTGCTTCACTGTGTTGAGGGAGGGTTTGTTCAGATTATTCTAGAAGAAGAAATCAAAACATCATCATTTAACATTCAGAAGAAGTGAATGCAGAGTTTTATTGATGGTTTCAGGAATCAGCCTCTGGGTTCATGGTGCTCCAATCTTCAGACAACTGAAAGTGATGAAACCACCTGTGTTGAGTTGTCTTCCATCATGGAAAACTAAAAGGAAAAACTCACACAATTAAACATTCATTGGTTAACAGTTAGCTAAGCTACCAGTGGTCAAACCTGCAGCTGAGGGTACAAACAAGAGGAGGCTAACATTTGTATTTGAATTTCATGTATGCAAAGAATCAGAAAGGCAGTTACAATGACATCATCAATACAGAACCTTGTGTTCACAAAGATGAAGTGAACAATTTCCACAATCAATCCCAAATTTAAGGCCTGAAGTTAGAAAATAATATTAGCTAGCTAGCTAACGTTAACTCGAAAATGTTAGCAAGCTGGATATTAAGCACCATCAAATAGTTGAAACAAGGTCAACAGCTGTTATAATGATGGTCACATGATTTAAAAGATTAAAAACAACTCTCTGTATCAATGTGAGATAGAGTTACATAAATGAATAGAACATTACTCACTGACTGAAAATTGAAAAAGCACCAGACTTTGGTCCAGAGCTTGGTTCTAACGTGACTTGACAGAACTTTTTAGGGCCTGAGCCAGAAGGAACTTCTGGCAAAGACTCCATTATTTTTTCCACTTTTTTTAGTTCTTGCAGTCAACACTGCCCAGAGTTCATCTGCAGGAAATAAGACTCACACATTTGATGAAGTTTGGTCAGACGGTGCAGACACACTTGACACCCAGAGAGGTGAGCAGGTTTTGGACCAAGTTGAAACTTGTGAAGTATTTGAGACAGAAAATGACAGAAAGCTGTGGCTGTGTTCTGGTTCTGCATGTTTCAGATTTATTCCCCTCCCAGTAATGTCTTATTTCCAGCTCTGCTCTCCCTCAACTACTGTTTAGTGTCATATTTATTTTGCTGACTACTTCATTGACATGTGGTCAAAATGTCTTGTGTTTCCTGAAATTAACTGAGTGCTGCTCAGTAAAGTAGACATGACTTGAGATTCTATTCCTGCTTGGTCCATTTCAACATTCTTATCCTTCCTAGCATTGGAGATAAAGTATCAGTCAGGGCTGTACTTGATTAGTACTGCATATAGTACACATCAGTCACTGCCATTACACAGTGGAATGGAAGTTGAAATACTGTTTACCAGCAAGCTGAAAACTGTTGTGATATTTGACAATTCTATTGTTTCTGAATGAAAATCCTGTGAAGGAGAATCATTGAGACATCCTAAAAATGGCTGAGGTCTGCTGAGCTGCAGCAGGTCTGAGCTGCTTTTGATGCCCAGATGATGAGGAGGCAGTGAATGTTGGGTTTGGTGGAGCTGAAAAAATGCTGCAGGTGTTGAGAGGTCTGCTGGAGTCCAGGACTTCCTCTCCAGGTCTCAGCTTCTCCCTGCAGTTCCCACAAACACCACAACAGTCCTGGAACCCCTGCAGATGGTGGAGGACCATGATGACACGATGCACCATCAGGGCATCAAAAACCAGTCCTGATGATCAAAAAGGTCCCTCCACTCATCCAGGGTCAACTCTAGAAGAAGCTTCTGTAACAGATGAGCAAACACTCTCAACTAGAAATCATGATTAAAACGCAATGTTGATTTTTACAATTTCCTTCAATGTTTCAAAAACCATTAAAGTGGACAGAAGCCCAGATGGTCCAAACCTGTTTCCTGTCTCCTGCCATTGTGGAGAGCCTCTGTTCTGTCCTGCTGCTGTCCAGTTGTCTCTACTGAGCTCCTCTGCTGGTTCCACCTTGAAGAGTGTCTGAGCTAAAACTGAACCTTGGGAAACTTCAACCTTTGATCTCAGAGTTTTGTGTTTGATCTTAGAAATCTGTCTTTGATCTCACCTGAGACAAAGACACGGAAGCTCAAACTGCTGTTGAGGAGGCCGTGATTGTATAGTGGTTAGTACTCTGTGTTGTGGCCTCAGCAACCCTGGTTCAAATCCGGGTCCCGGCAGCATGAGACAAATTTCTGGTGTGTACCGATGGACACAAACCAAGCTGAAATTTCCCACAATGCAATAGGGTGGTGTTTGGTCAGTTTCTTCTCAATGCTAATGTCTGCTAGCTTAGTCTGCTACTTTGATGGCTCTGACTACAAAAAGGTCCAGACACCTGGATATGGTGGTTCCTCCCTAAACGTAGATTCTGTCAGCTCATGTTTTGAAATCAACTCACCATGAACACAAGTAGATTTCAATGGACTGCAAATGTGTCTCATTTAATGGTAAACATGTCAAATATAAATTCCATCACCTGAGGAGGTCTGCTGCTGGAATTAAGCTCCAGATATTCACAAGATATTTTATATCTTAAAATAAAGCATTTTTATATTTGATTTATTGTTCATTAGCCTGCTTCATGTGGTGTGATTTTATGTGTCCTATATTGAATCGAACTTTGTAAACGATCGTCCCTGAGGATGTTGAATGATGTCAAAAAAGTGTTCTCTCAGCTCTCCTTTCCTCTAAATAGAGGAGTCTCTGCTGAGGTCGTTCCCTGTCAGAGTCCTGACGTCTATTCGGATGCACCGAGAGACTCAGGCAAACAGAAGACAAGGGCAAGTGAAGTAACCTGAAAATGAGAGGGGAGGTTCGACATCAAACTAAAACAGGAAGAACAGGACACAAATGGGATATCAAAATAAGAGAGACCATGAGACATTACCCTCCAGTTCCTGCTGCTTCCAACTCTTTATATCGAGCCCCTCGTACAGTGGTTGAGAGAGACCACAAATATTAAAGGTGTCTACATAAATGGAGAAGAACACAAGGTGGCGCTGGACGCTGATGATGTTTTAACATATTGAAGTGAGCCCCCTAACACAGGACCTGCATTAATAAAACTCTGAAACACTGGGAAGCTCTGCTGGATATAAATTCTCCATTCTAAAACACAGGTTCTGACCTTTAATCACTCACCTCCAGAACACATGGAGGAAACCCTCCACCTGGATTGGGGCCAGAACTCCTTGAAGATGATAGAAGAAGATGGAACTCCATTTCCTTTCTGAGTCTGAGTCACAGGGTTGATAGAGTAAAAATAAATGTCCTACCACAAGATCTCTTTCTAGTTCCAGGACCAACTGGAGAAATTGCCTTCAAAACCGTTTCTGAATTGAACAAAATGCTTTCCAGATTTATCTTGCAGGGGAAGAAACCCAGGCTCAAATTTAAACCACGACATGAATGAGCCGCAGTTCCTGCTGTACTGGCCCATCAAAACCTGGAAAAATGTTTCCATAAAGTCCAAATCTTAATGAATAATTTGGAATGTTAACAGGAGAATATCACTACAAGTCATTTAATGATGTGCTTTTAATCCTGGGTTCAAGCCTCATGAAATGAACCCTAGATTTAAATCCTGGATTCAAAGAGAGTAACAACTTTCTACTCACTTGTGGAAAATGGAAATGTAAAAGATTTGAAAGCCTGAGAAGAGAATATCACTGAGAAAGTCTGACTTTTTAGAATCCTCTTAGGTGAGCAATTATTTTAGAACACGACATCAGAAATGAAACAGACTTTAATGATCCAATGCTGAAAATATTTTTGGCTGCCCATCAAGAAACAAGAAAAACCTCATATTGTTTGTTGTTTTCCGTTTGACCTGATTCTTGGTTGTCAACTAACTGCTCATTGGCTTTCTTGATGGAACAACAAAAGCAAAAGTTGAAGACTTTGAATATCCAGGCCTCTGGCCTGATTCTCAGCTGTCATTTAAATTTCACATGAACTCAGTGTCCAAGCAAATATCTGGTGGGCTAAAATCACTTTTGTCCTTCTGTTGACTTTTTCCATGAGAAGTCTGGAAAAGTATTATGACACAGTTCATGTTCCCAATACTGGACGACACTGGTGGTTTCTATGGGAACACTGGTGACGGCCCCAGGCCTGGGTCCTATGCAGCGTTGTGTGTGCAGGGTCCTGTTGGTGGGTGTGTTTGTGTCTTTGCAGGTCTGGAGCAGCCTGGTCATCAAGCTGACTGGGAGCACCGGGCCAGTGTTCCCAGTTAGGCCTGTTTAACCCCGCCTTCCCAGACATTTGTCTCCCTTCTGCGCTCAGCCGGCGTGCTGTTGTTGTCCTTTTGTTTTTCCTTGTTTTCCACCAACAACATGCAGCACACACTGACATCACATCACACACTCACCTCCACTGCTGACACTGACTTCCACACCTCACATGGTTGATTATTTACTTTAATAAATGCTGGTTTGCTGCTACCAGGTTTTGCTGCACCTCTGAGCCGGTCCTAACACATTCAGACATCAATCTTTGTCCTCTCAATGCCTGATATAATAGTCTTTGTAGATTTGTGCTCAGGTGCTTGGATTGAACCCATCATTATTTAATGTAGGAGTCCCAAAGCCAACTCCATTGGTCAGTATTTATTTTCAAATGTGTCTACTTGATTTTCCCTTCATACTTGAAACAACTTTCAATTCCTTTCAGCTCACAATGCAACCTAGAGTGTAGAGATCATTTGTTTCTATGTCTGCCTAGAATCAGCAAAGAAACTGGTCATCGCACATTCATATTTTTCTCAAGTCAATTTTATCATTTGGAAACCATCCATCCATCATTGTCTTCTGCTTATTCCTTACTAGTAAGGGTCGCGGGGGGCTGGAGCCTGTCCCAGCATCTACGGGCGAGAGGCGGGGTTCACCCTGGACAGGTCGCCAGTCCATCGCAGGGCCAACATACAGAGTCGAACAACCATTCACACTCACATTCATACCTACAGTCAATTTAGAGTGTCCAATCAGGCTAGTCCCCAAATTGCATGTCTTTGGACTGTGGGAGGAAAGCGGGGTACCCGGAGAGAACCCACGCAGGCACGGGGAGAACATGCAAACTCCACACAGAAAGATCCCGCGCCCGAGCCAGGACTCAAACCCGGAACCTTCTTGCTGTGAGGCCACAGTGCTAACCACTGCACCACCGTGCAGCCCCATTTGGAAACCATCTTGAGGATATTTGGAGAAAGTTCAATCATTCAGCTGCAGTTACAGTGACTTACAACACTGCAAAAAAAAAAAAATCACCCCTCCACAAACACTCTTGTCCAACTTTTGTGCCCAAATTTTCTCCTCATGAGGCACCAGATCAAGTCAAGTCATTTTTATTTGTATGGAACCAAATCACAACAAAAGTTCTCTCATGACTCTTTACTAGTAGAGCAGGTCCAGCACCAAACTCCTTCAATGAATCTACACCCAACAATTCTCCATCAACAAGCACATCCTGCAACAGCGGCGATGAAAACCTTCCTTTTAACAAACAGGAATGTCGAGCAGATCCAGGATCAGTGGGGACGGCCTTCTGCTTTGTCTGGTTGTATTTAAAGCTCCATCAGATTGGAACAACCTTTCCTCCTCACTTCGGTCTCTCACTTCCTTTCTCATCTTCAAATCATCAAGCATTTTCAAACATCTGCTCTTGTTTCTGATGCACCTCACCTTTTCTCTCCAGGATTCACTCTGTACTTGTTCTTGTTTGTTCTCTGTACTGTACATATGTGGATATTTGTGTATGAATATGCATTGTGTACTTTAATGGTGCATAGAAGCAGAATTTATTTAGATGGGTGTTTAAATGTATGAGTATGTGAAGACTGTACTTTGCAATGGGATCTCTGATCATACTTTGTATAATGCTGGATGGTGGCTTTGGGGAACATTGTTGACAGCATTCACCACTGGAGCCTACTTTGATTGCCAGTCAGGACAGGACAAAAAGAGTCTACACATTCAGATGTATGACAGAAAATGTAAATGATATGGCGCCATTTTCGGTTTTTGTGCTGTCTGATTTTCTAAATATAACATTTATAAATATTTGTAAGACGAAAATAAGAAAGACAACCTGCATCATCACAGTCATGAAGACCTCAACACGGTTGAAGAGAAAGTCTCAGGGTGGATTCTTGTGTTTTGCAGCATCCTTGATGTGTCTGCATAGAAACATTGGTGTTGTGGACCCACATCCACCAAGAGTGGAACCAAAAATGCAAGTGGAGAATGTTTCTGGAGCAGCTGGGAAATTCCCTGGTCAAGCCACACATCGAGGGAAGGGAACGGATGCCCTGAGACCCAGACGCTGCAGCCTTGCTCAGACAGCTGCAGAGCTCACCCAGCACTCCATCCATGCCATCAGCAACACAGAGAGCATCCACGCCAGCATCCTCCTCAGCAGCCATGCCTCAACACCAACCAGAACAGCCACAGCCACAACCCACCAGATTCCAGAAGAAAGTAGGAGTCAGGTCTGCCCAAGCAGTCAGGACAGCAGGACAAACGGATTGTGGTTCAACTGCAAACGCACACGTTTTTGCACCAAGAGACTTTTCCTCAGTTTGTTTTTTACTGGTTTTGAACCAGTAGTTGGTTTGATTTGCTTGACTGGTTGTTTGACCTTGCAAATCCATATTTTGGGTTCTGGCTTGTTCTGCTTTTCATGTTGTGTTTGTATTAACGTTCTGTTGCTGAAAAAAATATTTGTCTTTTTCTTGAAGTAAATATATGAGGGTGGAAACTGACTGTCACACCCCGGACACGGGTATGGGTAGTGTGAGACCCAGACATTAAACCATTGATGGCAAAACACGACAGAGTTGCATAAGTTGTAACAATATTTATTTCCCCAGTTGTGATACACAAATATAATAAAGCAGCTATATACAGAAGGGACCAGAGGTCTGTAATAAAAATCATCAAAACTAAATAACGAGCTCAAAACAAAAGCATAACTCAGATACAAAGTAATTTAGCAAAATGCAAATCAAAATATTTAACGTTGATCAAACGCATACATTCTATGTTTTAGCAGTATACTTTCAACAAGAATAAGTCAATGCACATATCAACCATGGTTTACTCTTAGCTTAATCAATAGAAAGAACATCATAACTGGGAAACAATAGAACTTTTGAGAAACAATATTCACCTCTGGACCTCAGCAATGAGGTCCCTAACCTAGCAGAGTTAACGGCAGACTGCCTTGTAAGCCCACTCTCACCCCTTATATACTCTCATGGCCCCTCCCACCAGACAGACCAAAGACCAGTTAAGGGGAGTTGTATTGTTTTCCCAAATTGTTCTGTGTACCTTAACATACAGCAAAGAAACACCATGTCCTTCAGTGACCATATATATCTGCTACTTTGCAATAAACAAATGTCCAGTGTCCTTCATTGACCAAACCCATTCACATGTCCATGTACTGTTCGAGTTCCCCTGTCTCCGGACAGGGAATGGTTCGCCCCAATTTGGGCGTAGCCTTCGACGCCTACTTAAAGGCTCCAGCCCCACCCTGACTCTTTTAGGATCCAGTTCAGAGCCCTGGTGAGGGAGAAGGCCGTAACCTGTTTGATGCATGGCCTTGCCGAACAAATGTCCTTCAACGTTGCTGGCCGTCTCCGGGTTTGTCCATGCTATCCCACCAAACAACTGTGCACTCATTGAGGTGGGCCAGGGACAAACAGTGACAGTGGGGTCTAGACTGTCACACTGATCCATAACACCATGGATGTTACAATAGTTAATAATATTAAAATGAAACAATAAATAAAACCAATCCATGTCAGAGATGTGTTCTAACACCCCTCAGTAATGGTCAGGAAACACAACAACATTTGTATATTTATATTATTTTCTTGAGGTTCATTTGATAATTTTTTAAACTGAAATCGAGGGTTTACTGACTAGAAAAGGTCCAGAGGCCCACAACAAAATATTCAAATCAATATTTCCATGGATAAGGAAGCCTAACAAGGAAACCAAGAGATGGAAACAACTTGGATGATAGAAAATTGTTTTTAGTTTATTTTACAGCTGATTGAAGACGTGGGTCAAAACTGACCTGTTAACATCAGAGATGGGAACAGAAAGCAAACACAAGAGGAAGGTTGAAGCTATGAAAAAGGAGTTTGATAAAAATCTTGAACTGACAGTAGAAATATCCTTTTGTATGTTTACCTTTGTTGACAGAAGTCACTTTAGCTTGGCAGTGAAAAGAATCTCTGCTAGCTTGACAAATAAGTGGCACAAATTGGGTTCAAGCTGGACTTTAGACACTGGTATCTGCAACAACTCCCATCAACTCCTAATTTGTGTGTACAAAAAAATCATTGAGAAATCAAGGTGAGATCAAAGAAAGAATTCTAAGATCACCCAGGGATGATGAACAGGCTCTACTGGTGCTTAGGACTCTGTTGATCAGCTGCTGAGTTGCTACTTGATGTCAACATTGGTCTGTTTCATCCTGAGTAGTTTGATCATAGCAGAGTTGTTGTATCAATGATCTGAATGTGGACGGACAGATTGACCCTCCACAGCAGACGCATGTGACAGATCTCTTGATGAGACTCCTCAGTCTTCAATTTAGTCGTCGTGTGTCATGCAGTGTTGAGGAGGCCGGCTGGCTGTGGGTAAAGTGGGGCTCAGAGTTTGTGGAGTCGGCTCTGGACTGAAGGGGGTCACTGATTTGTTCTCAGATGCTACAGCTCAGGTTAGCGAGGTGGTGGAGAAATGAGTGAGAACTCTGCCAGCTGGAGCCTCTTGGGTCCCGGGAGGCTTCACTCCTGGAGGTGGAAATGATGAGGAGTTTTAAAATCTGCTCCTCTTTCACGCTGACTTGTTTTCTTGGGTTCCCTCTTTTATTCATGTGTGATTTTAATCTCAGCTCTCTAAGCCTGAATGGAGCCAGAACCCATTTTAAAAGAGTTGCTCTTTTTAAACTCCTGGAGATCTAGAGGATCCCTGCCATGTTTGTCCAGGAGACCCACAGCACAACAGTCAGTGAATGGGGATGCAGGCAGGCTTTTAATGGAGGTCATTTGAAGTCCCAAGTCCAGTTGGAGCAGAGGGTGGAGTTTGATTCTCCAGGAGTTTTTTGTTGTTGTTTTTTCACCAGTTTCTTTTGGTTTTGAGGAAATTGTTCCAGGTGTTTGAAAGAAGGTGAGAGCAACTTTGGAAAATCGAAGCGAAGTAAAATCTGGTCAACTGGACGTAAGTTTTAAACTACGGTACGTAAACTTACGTCCAGTTGACCAGATTTTACTTCGCTTCGATCTACGATGATCTGGATGAATGAGAACCTACACAGAAAACTTTGGAAAATGTTCAACTGGTGTTTTTAAATGTCTTTGCACCAACAAATGGTGGACAGGACAGCTTTTGAAACATTTTCATGCCACTGTTCAACACTGAATCTGCTGGTTTCCTGTTTTTAGGAGCTGATGGGAGCTGCACAGAGAAGCTCTTTTAGACAGGAACCATTCAGAGCTCCATCCTGCTTCTTCCAGCAGGATCCACAGATCCACCAACACACCAGCTGTTTGATGTGTGGAGGCTTTTTACCAGGATTCCTAGACAGCACAGCTGGACTCACTCAACAGCTAACTTGTTAGCACCGACGAGACAGGAGCGCTTCTATGGTTTTACTCAGTGGTTCAATATTTTTAAAAGATGTCCCATTCAGCCTGTGGGTTTTAGTGATCACTCTTCAGTCTCCTGTTCTGTTTTATTAAAATATTCATTTAAAAGCTCCTGAGAGAGAGAGAGAGAAAGAGAGAGAGAGAGAGAGAGGATCAAACTGATCTCAAACTTGACTTCAAAATTCTCTGATTATAATAATTTGTACTCCTTGATAGATTCATCACTACAGGGTCATAGAGGGTCCATTACTATTGCAGTATATTAAAGAATATAAGAACGAGGTTTCCATCCATGGAAATATAATATTTCATGTATTGCAGTATATTTTCAAAGATATAACACTTTAATGTGAGACTTTAATGTCTGTCTTTGGTTTCTAAACTCTGACTCTCCTGTTATTGGTGCTGACTGAATTCTACCACCTGACAGACTGGGAAGGCTCATATTTGTGATGGATCCATCAACACATGAAGATCTTGTTTCAATGTTATAACATTACGCTCATCTTAGTAAAACAATGAAGTTACCTGAACTAAATTCTTGAAAAAAATGACTGTCACTGACTTAAATAAATCAAATCTACTTCATAGTTCCTTCTGTTGTCTTAAGTCGGCCATTTTAAGTGTACTTGTAGTTCCAGAGCATTCCAAGTGGAGATGATATGAATCCATTTTGTTCGATGAACTCAGTTCCTCTGCTTTGATGTTGGTGGACTGAGTGCTGACCACTGCACCATTGTGTCCCCTGAAAATGCCACCACGTTGTTGGGATTTTCTGTAAAAGCAAGCACACATGAACATAGCAGCTTCTTCACAGGGCTGGTGGTGCAATGGATAACGCGTCTGACTACGGATCAGAAGATTCTAGGTTCAACTCCTGGCCAGCTCGCTTTAAACTTTATACTGAGAAGATGAAGTGAGAACCACTGCTAAAAGTCACTGAAATCCTCCAAGGTTTCCTCCTTGTCTGCTGTAAACATGAACACATGCATGGATCCTGCTACCTCTCACATGTTAAGCTGGCACTTGACAGTGACAGCAGGAGAACAAAAAATCCCAGAGTGTCATCAACATTTCCTGTAAACTAAATGACAGAAGCTGTTGAATTTCTGTGTCAGAACAAGGAGAAAGGAGCCCCAATGAAAGAGTGGTGTGTGTGTGAATGAGAGGACATTGTTCAGTCCACAGACCTGAGCATCGCTGCTCTGACTACCACGTTACCTCCTGGTTATCAGTGTGAAGTCAATGGTGAGGTAGTCAGTGGTTCCTTGTGTTTTATTCCAGAGGCCTGGTAGTTAAACGCTGAATTAAATAATTTTAATTCTTAACTTGAATTTTCATGCTGTTTTGCTGGAAATGTTTGACAACTTCTTGCATGTTGGTGCCCCATCACACAAAAAAGGTGCAGTTGTACTCTTTTCACCTCTGACCCACAAACATTCCACCAGTGAACGTCCAGAAATTGAAGCATAAACAGTTCAGCAACAACAAATTCTTCAAATCATCCTCTGAACCGAGAGCCACAGGCTCCTCCCAACATATGCAACACTGCCATTGAACTCTGCTTCAGTGTAACGGTGGTCGAAGGGTCAACATTGAACCTGTTGTATGACTTGAAAATTGTATCAGAGATCTGTGAGCAGGGCTAAATATATGAAAGTGTTGTCATTAACAGGTTGTGCATTTCTGTAGGTCCAAACATATCCTGGAGTCCACCAATGCCAGTTGTGACCTTGTGGGCTCCGGCTCCAGCGCTGTCAGTGAAAAATGACTGACAATCCATTGTCTCCTGGTGAGTCCTGCTGTGTTGGTAGGATGCATCAAATCACTGTGGGAACAAGAGACACAGTGACTGAACTGTAGCCCATCCATCCATCCATCCATCCATCCATCCATCCATCCATTCATTCATTCATCCATTCATTTTCTTCCACTTATCCTGTTAAGGGTTGTGGGGTGGGGGGACCTGTCTCCCCAGCTTTCAGCGTGAAGTGGGTTCACCCTGGAGGGGTCGCCAGTCCATTGCAGGGCCAACACATAAAGACAGACAACCATTCACACTCACAGTCACACCTAGAGTCAGTTTAGAGTATCAATCAGCCTCGTCCTCATTCTCATGTCTTTCCCACTGAAAAACTTTCACACCTGAAGTGTGAAGCATCGATAAAAGTTAATTTGACAGCACAACAGAAAATCCTAGTATATCACTGACATATTCTGTAAAAGAAATGATAGAAGCTGTTGAATTTTTAGAATGAGAAAAAATGTCCCCCAATGAAAGAGTGATGATTCTTTATTTTGATTTTGTTCTTCACTCCTACACAAGAGAGGGAAAGTGTCGGCTGGCTAGGAGCAACTGCCTGCTTCAGAATGGGAGGAGCCTCAGGACTTTCCAGTGAGAGCTGCAAACTTCCACCAGCGCCCACTGCCAGCACGTCTTCATGATGGAGCTGAGAAGAACACAACAACACAAGAGCACTGGAGAGGAGCACAACACTTCTTTGCTTCCTTGCCACTCTCATATCTGTCTGTACCATCTGGAGCTGGGGGGAGGAGCTTCACATGTTTTTTCTCTTGTTTTTTTTTCCAAAAGGGAATGACATGACTTACTCTGTATATTAGTATATGAACTACTGAGAATGTTCATCCCCAGTTTTAAGTTAGAATTAAATGTTAAGTAGAAAAATCTTCGCTCTTCAATCCTGTCACTCAGTGTTGTAAACTGTTTCAAACAAATTCTACTGTTCAACAGTTCAAGTGTTTCTAATGAAGCTGAATGTGCTCTCTTATACTTTCCTCAATTGTGTTTCTTTCATGTCCTCCTGAGATCAAAGACAGAATTCTAGGTACTGTCAAAGCCCTGATGACATCATCAGGAATTCTGACTTTGATCTGGAAACTCTTGCTTTAATCTGAATTTGATCTGACTGAAGTTTTAGTTTAGGTTGCATGAGACTGATGCCCCCCCCCCCCCCCCGTGACCCTTAAAGGATAAGAATAGAAAGTGGATGGAGGGATGGACTTAACACTGAAATCAGCTGATCTGATCCACATTCTAATTTTTCCTTTCCCTCTTTAGGAGTCAATGAGAATAGTAGTGTATATAATTATGTATATACAACCTTGGAGTATCTTTCCAAAGCTTTGAGTATTTCATCTTGTTTCTACTTGTAGTTTTAGTGTCTGGATCTTTTCTTTTTATATCCTGCTGTCTGCTCTTTGCTTTTGGAGCTTCCTTCAACAACTACCAAGCCTCCTGGGTACTGTAGGAAACATGGTCAAGTTCTTATTACTTTTGCAGTAACGTCCTGCTCACATTGGTCTGTCTTCATTTTGACTCCTCCCACTGCCACAATGACCAGCCTTTATACACTTGGTGACTGGGGCCCTGGTTGCTGCAGGCCTCAACACCAGCCTGTGGTTGTGAGCAGGGCAGAACAGAACTGACAGTATCTCACATGCAGGACCTGGGTCAGCGCCTGGTGCCAGCTGGGGCACCGCTTTAACCTGGACGCCCTGGAAGATCTTCTCCAGGAACTCGCCTTTTTGGTTCCATCAAGGCCTGTGAGGATGGTGAAGAGTGATCCACCACCAGGCAGCACAGTCAGCAGCAGCCATTTTGTTCCACTAGAATCAAGTATGATAGTGAAAGACTGGTGAGTTCTTGCTAACTAACACTTCCTGTTTTTATTCCTATTCTTCCATGAATGTGCTCATGTTGGTTTGTCCCCAACCACAGTTTCAAAGCCATGATGTCATCTTTCATTAACAATCAGACTTATTTTTTCTCTATTTGGACAAATAAGGTTTCAACTGACACGGCTGGCCAACGTCCTGGAGTTAATTCAGCCTGTAGAACCAGGTGCTGGTTCCTTCTTTTACTAGGCAGGAACAGGCAGCAGATCCAAGATCAGTAGGAAAAGATGTCTGCTTTGATTGGTAGGAGGAAAGAGAGCAGGAGAGCTGGTCAGAGACAAAGACAGATAATGAAGAAGGAGTGCTGTATTCTGCTAGCACATGCTAGTCACAGTCAGAGATAATGAGTCTCAGCAGGTAAAGATTCATCACTGATTTCAGAAGATAATTGGATGTTCACTGGAAGACTATGAATGTTTGTGGGTCAGAGGTGAAAAGAGTACAAGTGCACCTGTTGTGTGTGATGGGGCACCAACATGCAAGAAGTTTTATACATTTTGAGCGAAAAAGCGTGAATCTTCAAGTAAAGAATTAAAATTATTTAAGTAACAATGAGGTCTCTATAATAAAACAAAAGGGACAACTGACTACCTCACCATTTCCACCGCTCTTTAACAGATTCACATTTCAAAACAACCAAGTTTATTTTGTTCCCTTCTTTTAATAGAGGATGGTTTTGATCCATCAACCTCTGGGTTCTGGGCCCAGCACGCTTCCTCTGTAAATCCATATTTTGGATTCTGGCTTGTTCTGCTTTTCATTTTGCGTTTGTATTAAAGTTCTATTGCTGAAAAAAGGTTTTTTTGCCTTTTTAAACACACACACACACACACACTTCCAGTGACTAATCCATATTTTCATCACTTAAACCACCACTGGAGTATTGAAAGAGATTCCACATGTTGGTCAACCAGAGAAGCTTCACCTGGTGACGCTCATCCAACCATGCATGAAGGTCAAGCTGCATTATCTGCTGTGCTCATTAGCAGGGGAATTAGCTGAAATGGTCAGTATCAGTAACAGGGTGACACTTTATCACAGCAGTGGACAAACATCAGCATTCATCACACAGCAGCTCCTCTGATCAACAGAACAAGCTGAAGTATTCTGGAGAATGAGGGCATGGATCCCTCTACCTCTCACATGCTAAGCTAGCCCTCTACCATTGGAGCTAATTCCCCTGCTAATGAGCACTGCAAATAATGCAGCTTGACCTTCAGATTTGAGGGAAGAAAACCTTGAAACATTCATTCATCTTCTTCCACTTATTCCTGTTCAGAGTCTCGGGGGGAGCTGGAGCCTATCCCAGTGTCTACGGGCAAAAGGCAGCGTTCACCCTGGACCAGTCACCAGTCCATCACAGGGCCAACATACAGGGACAAACAACCATTCACACTCACATTCATACCTACAGTCAATTTAGAGAATCCAATCAGCCTTGTCCCCAAATTGCATGTCTTTAGACTGTGGGAGGAAGCCGGAGTACCAGAGAGAACCCACACAGGCACGGGGAGAACTTGCAGACTCTACACAAGAAGATACTGCGCCTGAGCCGGTACTTGAACCCAGAACTTTCTTGCTGTGAGGCCACAGTGCTAACCACTGCACCATCCTGCAGCCCCCTTGAAACATGATGATGTTATTATTTATGTCTTTAATGCACCCAAACCTTTATTTTTCAGGGGTTTTGAGTGGTTCTGGGTCATGAATCAAAATTTGAATTGGACAAAAATTTCATGCAGGGTCACTGGGGCCACACGTTTCATGTTCTCAACAGATTGAAACTGTAGAGTGTGTGACATGTGGTGTGTTTGTCAAGTTCATCAAGGACAGTAAACATGAGAAGGTCTAGATTCACCTCCATCTTTGGAGGTTGTTGAATTTCCTCCTGAGGACCGTCAGGCTGTTTCCTTACTTTGCTGTGACACAACAGCAGACAGCAACAAGGACTGCTGCAGTGCACTTGGTAAAATCACCATCTGTAGACTGGACCAATATGCTGATGTGATCCTTTGATTAGTTTCGGATCAGTCAGAGATCAAAGACTGAAGCAGGAGATCAATGCTCAGAATTCAGAGATCAAAGACTCCTGGAGCGTTGCCCTCTCTTGTCTTTGGGCCTGGATGTTAATGAATGTTTTACACATTTCTTTTGAAGAAAAAACTTGCATGACATTTCAAGGAGTTTTTCCTGCCAATACAGGACAACACCCACTCACAAACCAGTGCTGGACAAGTTCCTTCAAAGCTGTCATGCCTTATTTCTTACTTGTTACTGTCATTTTAAAATAATTGGTTCCATTACGATTGTGTCTGCCAGCGCTTGGTGACTGTACAGGAGGTCTGGGGACCGCAGGGCCACAACAAGCCCATTTCCTCAACTCTCCATTTAGTACAGAGGTCCCCAAGTACGGACCAGTGAGGATAAATGTGATCGTGGAGAAGTCTGTTTGTTCTTCAACTGGTCCAACTTGATGGTGAGATCTGTAACGCCATCTTGTGATAGTGGATTCATTCATCTGCTATTTCAACACATTCAAGTTCATTATCCCTACATGTCAAAATACATTTGGTGTGGAGTTTTACTTTCTGGCCTCAATCATAATGTGTGCATTTATTCTTCATGAACATTTCTCAGCTTTGTAAGTTTATGATATTTTGTCTTCCTCTGTTTTCTATTCCATTGTTGTTGATGATTCTATTACAGGTTTGAGTTCCCTGTTGACTGAAGCAGAAACAGGAACAAAAAGCTGGAGGTGGTCAGAGCTCCAAGTTGGGACGCTGATATTAAAGTAGGAGATGAACACATCCAGGTTAGCCATCACTCTCAGAACCTGCTACTTTACCTCTTCAGAATGTAGCAGCATAGCATAGCTTCCTCTCACCGGTTAGTGGCCCACTTTGATGTCTGGGATATGAGGTTAAAGGTTCTTTACAGCTCTGAATGAAGGGTTTATAAAGTGTTAACAATGCCATGAATAACACAAGCATTCAGTAATCCTTGATAAAAGGAGACTCACCATCAAGTTGGACAAGTCGAAGAACAAAAGGACTTCTCCACGATCACATTTATCCTCACTGGTCCGTACTTGGGGACCTCTGCACTCAATGGAGAGTTGAGGAAATGGGCTTGTTGTGGCCCTGCGGTCCACAGACCTCCTGTACAGTCACCAAGCGCTGGCAGACACTATCGTGATGGAACCAATTATTTTAAAATGACAGTAACAAGTAAGAAATAAGGCATTACAGCTTTGAAGGAACTTGTCCAGCACTGGTTTGTGAGTGGGTGTTGTCCTGTATTGGCAGGAAAAACTCCTTGAAATGTTTTTTCTTCAAAAGAAATGTGTCCTTCTCATGTTGAGCTGTGGACATCAGCTGACTGCTTTTCTTGCCACTGCCTTGCTGGCAGGAAAAGCCTGAGCAGAAATGAAGAGTGAGTTCAAGGCAGTAGATTTCACTCCATAGTTTAGGCCTTCATCCAGCAAGGAACCATAAATGATGATGTCAGCACTCCTCCAGCACTGCGATGCAGCTTAGAGAGGTCGGAGAATCACATGACTTCTCTCACTGGTTATTGATGTTTATCTGTGTCTATATATAATTTATGTCATGTATATATTTGTATATTAATATGTTATTCATGTTACATAAAACATGTTAAACACGGAACGGCGTGGACACAACAAATGAGCTGGTTCAGAGACACGAGGCAAAAAAAGCTGGATGAACTCTTCTTCATTCCAAAAATGACTTCACCCTTGAACACTGACGTCAGGTCATTTTATAGGGTCCTCCATTTTTTCATTTATGTGACGTTGCATATTGGGAAATAATTATAAAAAAATATATATATTTTGATGAAAACTATATTTGATCAGGAAAACTACATTGGGTCAAATAAATCCATCGTTAGTGACAGTGTTACTAATTTTAACTTTAGTGCTCTGGTGCTGATTGCCTCATTAAGATCTTCATGAAGAAATAAACTGAGATTTGTAAAAAAAAAAAATTTTTTACAGAGTTGGCAGTTTGAGCATTGAATCTTTCTTTGTGTTGAGAACAAACCCTCAAAGCCTTCATGTTTCAGTTTGCTTCACAGCTAACAGACAAACACCTCTTAGCCTGGTTCTGGTAGTCCAGGTTTAAACACCAACACAAGGATTTTATGCTGATTTCTTCACATGCAGCTGAAATCTAGACTTCAAGTGTTCATGTGAGGTTACAGCTTCACGCCTATTTAGTTTTCAACAAATATTAAGTCACTTTTATGCATTGAGCTCACTAACGAACTTTAGTCTCAGTAGCTGAATCTGTTAGGGGGAAGGCAGTGTGGACCGGCAGGAGCCTCCTACAAAATGCAATGGAGAGAAGAAGAAATCCTGAGGAGTCGCTATGAGATTGAAGTGTTAAAGACGTGGCTCCTTTAGTGGTGATAGGATTTGAGCTATTGACTCTATTTTTAGTTTATTTCAATGTTATTGCAAACATCAGCTGCTCACTTATCAGCTAGCAAGTAAACAACAGTATTGTTCAGTGTGCTAGCTGAAGTAGACCGAGCGGTCAGTTGAGTCTTTATTTCCATGTGTGCTCATGGTAGCAGGGGTTTAGATTTCTAAATGTAACCCTTTTACCACCGGCTCCAATATTAAAACCCACCTTAGGCTTACAGGGAACACTTTAACTCATTTCAAATATCTTGTATGGTAAAAGTCCCATCTGGAATAATTAATATCAATCTAGGGCAATGTATGATTCTCACTCTTAAATATTCAACTGGAGGCTATGGGGAGTACACTTGACCTTTAAACTCTGCTGTAAAGCTTCAGTAACAACACACAAATTCAATGAAACAACATAAGATTTCAGTTTAGAAAATGTATTAAAGGCTTGCAGAAAAACACATTCAAATCTTGAATAAACAAGACTATAGAAAATAATAAAGAAGAACCCCGGGGTATATTGTTTTTGTCTCTTTCAACTGTCTAATTTTATTTCGAGTGCAGTCTGTTTACTTTCGTTGGCGCGCTTTAGTTGGAGCTCATGATGGAAACCTTTACCAGATCCCCCCGTGTGTCGGTGACGTCAACAATACCGGACCGCAGCCGATGAATCCCTCGCTCGTTGTGGCAGCAACCGTCCCGCTCACAGCAGCCCGCAGCAACAGACCTCCGTGACTCGGCAGCAGCGGCACATCCTCCGGCTCCGTCGGCAACCACGACCCGTCCTCCGACTCCATCGGCAGCAGTGACGCGTCCTCCATTAACGACTCTCTCCCGAGGCGACTATCCGAAGCTCCTGTCCCGTCCGTGCAGCGGCGTCTCCCTTCAGCGTGGACAGCGTTAGCCTAGCTCCCGCTAGCTTCTGTAACTGGACTTGCCTGGTGCTCAAAACACAATCGGTGGCGGAGAATCCGACTCACGCACTCCGATCACGTCGGTCAATTACAGTTCACAGTCCGTTACCGATAAAAACTCCTCTCCGACGACACACAGTCTCGAAACTCCGATAACGTTACGCAATTCACACGATTCCTCGCGCGCGTTTCTCCCGGAAGTGTAAACACTAAAGGTCATGAACTCACGCACATAACCTAACTTAATAGAATTAATTTAACATTTTTTAAAGACAGTCACACCCCATGAAATGATGTTTTTTTTGAAAGTTACTAATTTTAAACAAATTTTATACATTTTAATATCTTCATAACAAATACTTATTTATGTAAATTTTAGCTTAACCATGAACTGGCATTTTGTTCTTAACTTATTCGTATGAAAATCATGAAATAAATACCACTGATTTATCAGAGTATTACATAAACCTAGGATTAAATTAAAGCTGCAGTCAGCGTTGTTTGGGCCTGAGCCTCCTCCCGCCCACCGGGGCCGAGTAGCAGGGGTCGTCCTGAATCCAGTGATGAATTTTATGAAAGTTGTGGGACTTGTACATTTACAGCAATTGCTTGCAGTGTACTACAAGATTTCAACAGTATCACCCTGTTTATAAAAATACAGTACTTTGCCGTTAATTCTAATAGGAATGTTAAATTACACCCCATGACTGTTTAACAGAACTATGCTGTAATGCTAAAATACAGTACTTCACTGTAAATAAATTAAGAGTATCATGCAGTATCTTTGCCTTATGGACGGAAGGAGAATCTCCTGAGCTGCACATGTGAGGCCAGAGCCTTGGTTTTCGTCATCCATCTCAATCACAGTCATTTGGTGAGTAGCGATTGCATTTATTGTAGACACTGGCGCAAAGTCTGTAGGCCAGTGGAGGCTAAGTGAAGTTTCCAGTTTGTGTGGCGACACACGAGTGGGGGGAGCACTTATTAAAATATAATAGTGACCAAAGCCGGACAACGGCACCTTGGGAATTTTGCCCAAGGAAATAGTTAACGTACCGACCAAAAGGCACTCACAGGTTCATTTACTAATTGGCAGGAGACGTGGTTCCATGACAAAAATATTTTATTGTAAACAGGCCAACAGATTAAAAAGAGAACAAGAATGAATCTAAACAAGTCTGGAGCTTACCAGTGGGGGTGAGGGATCCCAAGGCAGAAGACACCCTGATCAATTGGGACATCACATTTAAAAAACACATGATTAAAGCAAAACAGGGGTGCACAGCACACAAGAGGCAAAGCGCCGCCAGGACCGTGAGCTTCCAGTACCTGAAACGAAATGACAAGAATTAATTTAACTCCAAAACTAAAAAAAACCAAACTCAAACCACAATTTACAAATTAATTTGAGAAACAAGATTTAATTATTAAACACAAATTAGCAAGGAAAAATAATACAATCCAAAATAACCAGAAACGAGTTCATTTCTCCATTGCTAGACCAGGGAGCTAACGGATAGCCGTCCAGCAGCTTGCTGCACCCTGAAGCCCAAGCGGAGGAATGGGAAACAATGCAGATCCAAACCTTCAGAGCACCATGAAGTACAGTTTAGTGGCGCCACACGGTGGACATCAGGATCTGGCAGACTCTGGTTAAACAAGGTGACTTACTGAAACAACCTCCAGTTCAACACACAGCGGATTCCACTTCGTTAACACAGAAGCAGAGCACTCCAGTGAACACAGTAAACAGTGAACAAACAAGCAAAACGTGTAGATGGCCAGTAGGTCGCAGAACAGGCTAGTAGCAGAGCAGGCTAATAGAGAGGGAGCCTGTAACAAAGCAGGGTAGTCTGTAGCAAGACAGTAGCCAGAGCAAAGCAGGGTAGTCTGTAGCAAAACAGCAGCCAGAGCAAAGCAGGGTAGTCTGTAGCAAAACAGCAGCCAGAGCAAAGCAGGGTTGTCTGTAGCAAAACAGCAGCCAGAGCAAAGCAGGGTAGTCTGTAGCAAAACAGCAGCCAGAGCAAAGCAGGATAGTCTTTAACAAAACAGCCAGAGCAAAGCAGGATAGTCTGCAGCAAAAAAGCCAGAGCAAAGCAGGGTAGTCTGTAGCAAAACAGCCAGAGCAAAGCAGGGTAGTCTGTAGCAAAACAGCCAGAGCAAAGCAGGGTAGTCTGTAGCAAAACAGCAGCCAGAGCAAAGCAGGGTAGTCTGTAGCAAAACAGCAGCCAGAGCAAAGCAGGGTAGTCTGTAGCAAAACAGCAGCCAGAGCAAAGCAGGGTAGTCTGTAGCAAAACAGCAGCCAGAGCAAAGCAGGGTAGTCTGTAGCAAAACAGCAGCCAGAGCAAAGCAGGATAGTCTTTAACAAAACAGCCAGAGCAAAGCAGGATAGTCTGCAGCAAAACAGCCAGAGCAAAGCAGGGTAGTCTGTAGGAAAACAGCCAGAGCAAAGCAGGGTAGTCTGTAGCAAAACAGCCAGAGCAAAGCAGGGTAGTCTGTAGCAAAACAGCCAGAGCAAAGCAGGGTAGTCTGTAGCAAAACAGCCAGAGCAAAGCAGGGTAGTCTGTAGCAAAACAGCCAGAGCAAAGCAGGGTAGTCTGTAGCAAAACAGCAGCCAGAGCAAAGCAGGGTAGTCTGTAGCAAACAGCAGCCAGAGCAAAGCAGGGTAGTCTGTAGCAAAACAGCAGCCACAGCAAAGCAGGAGCATCTAGCAAAGCAGGATAGTCTGGCAAGACAGCGCCCGGTAGCAAAGCAGCAGCTAGTTCTTCCTCAGTGTCACGGCTCACCAGCTGTGCCAATCAGGTGTAGATCGCACGCATGCAGAGCAAAGGGTTTCACAGCTAGTATGCTGTGGCAAACAGCCTCTGCACGTCAGATCGGGGGGGGGGGGGTGTTTCCCCACTCGCGGCGATTAAGGGACCGTGTCCCAAAAGCCGGACGCCTACAATTAAACACGTGAATATGAAAAACGTGCATGATCAGCATGCAACACGAGCTACAGGGAGCTACTGCTACATACCAACACAGACGTTGGCGAGAAGGCAGACGTGAGGCGATCAGAGGCGGAAGCGAGGTGACCAGGAAGTGGGAGGACCCCGGACCCCAAGAGCAAGAGATTGACCTGGTAGATGCTGCCCCTATTTATAGAGCAGCGCCACACACTGGTTGGCTAATGATGGGACAAGCCAAGTCAGGCATCACCAACCAGTCTCACTGCTAGGATGGGACCTCTCATCCTGCCACATTTGCATTGATAATTACACTCGGTGCACATCATGCTAGCCAGATTTAGCAGCTTGCCAAAATGTTGAAAATGCTTGCAAATTAATCCAAAAAACAGAGAGTTGACTTTACTTTTTACATCTCGAGCCTCCACAAATTAATGTGTGCGACATCTGTATTTTGCCTGTGAATTCATGAAGCTTTCTGATAGTCTGAACCATTTTACAGTACACACAATATACGTGTCACACAACAGTTAAGTCGGTTCATATTAAGATGAGTGCACACTGACTGTGTTTACATGCAATTACGTTCCTCCATCTTGTGCTAGGCTACTGCTCTGGCATGAGTCTGTCTGATGGCATGATTACAGTGTACTTAAGGCCATAGATCAGAAGCTGTGGTTGTATTTGTTTAAAAAAGAGTGGTTTTAGCATCGTTCAAGTGCCTGCTCATTTGTGTTGATTTTTCTTTGTCTCTGATATTGCCTACAGATGCAGGAGCCTATTTTCCAGCTGCCCTGATCCTAGTAAGTACTTGCCTGTCCATCACATTTCACAGTTAATCAGTTATTTTTTCAGACCTCAAACATTGAAATAGACAACTATGTTATCTGGTCAAAGAAGCTGTTTTTTTTTTTCTCTTCTTCTTCTCTTCTCTTTTCTCCCTGTTTTCTTGGATCTCCAACACTACATCTACATGTATGTATTTGATGGCTTATAATGTCTCATTCATCTGAGTGAGTTCCAACACTCCTTTTTTAGGCGCTTCATTGGAATAAATCCTGAGAGTGTCTGCATGTTTTCCCTGTGCTGGTTCTCTCCAGGTACTCCAGCTTCCTTCCACAGTCCAAAGACATGCAAATGGAAATGCAACTCTAAATTGACCGTAGGTATGGCTGTGAGTGTGAATGGTTGTCTGTCAATATTTGTTGGCTGCGGTGGACTGCGATGGACCACTGACCTGTCCAAGGTAATGTCCCCTCTGGGATAGGCTCCAGCCCCACCCTGTGACCCTTAACAGGATAAGCGGAAAAATGGATGGATGGATTGACGGATGGATGGATGGATGGATGGGTGGGTGATCACTCACAGGACTGTGAGTCTCTCACTCTGACCACTTCATTCTATGGGACTTACACTGACGTAACCTGATTAGCTCAGTCAGTCGAGCATGAGACTCTTAGTCTCAGGGTTGTTGGTTCAAGCCCCATGTTGGGTGTTGATGTTAAACACCACTGCTTGTTCTCTCAGTTTTGAAAGCTTTGTTTGTAAATTGTCAGAAAAATCAGTGAATAAACAATACAAACTTAGGCTTTGTCAGAAATTCCATGCTTCCAAACTAACCAATATGAAAAAAACAAAAGGTGAGACTTTTTCATGCATTCGAAAAATTTGTATGCGCTTCATTGTATCCGCTTTCTATACTTCCATGCATCCCAGCTTATTTCTGTTAAGGGTTGCAGGGGGAGGCTGGAGCCTTTCCCAGTGGCTTTCAGGTGAGAGGCAGGTTTCACCCTGGACAGGTAGCCAGTCCATTGCAGACAGAATACCCACGCAGGCACGGAGAGAACATGCACACACCACACAGAAAGAACCTGTGCTCGAGCCAGGACTTGAACTTGCTTTGAGGCGACACTGTTAACCACGATACCACCGTGCCACCCATTGACTGTAACACATTGTAAACAATATACACTCTTGTTATCATACAACACGTAGCCCTGTACAAAAATCTAATAAATTACATCGCATAAAAAGCATAAAAAGATGTGTTAAAAAGTTCAAAAATAAATAGAGTTCATGATCTTTAAAATTGGTTATAATGTGAGCAGGTTAAAAGCATAAATATAATATGTAACATTTAAAAAGTAAAACTATTTACAGTTAAAAAATAAATTCATATAAAGGTCTTTAAGTTCTCTGAGTCTGTAAAAGATCAGTGATCTGAGAATAAGGAGAGGGGAAGAAGCCGTGTTTATATGTAACCTCAATTGTTACCTGTCAATCATTTCATTCCTGTTTGATCTTTGGGTGTATTAAGACCGCAAAAGCCAATCAGAGGAAAGTTACTGTGTAAGGGGTGGGACTAGTGGCGCAGGTTTGTGAGGTGAGTAGTTAGCGCGCATGGGGAGAGAAACAGAGGCAATGATCAGAGAGTTAAGAGGGGAGGCATCATTTGTGTGGAGAGCATTTAAGTTTATTTTGGAGGTCGACGACTGGTGGTCCTGATGTAAACTTCTGTGTGACCTTCGAGAGGTGAATATTTATGCCTGTATTTGCGCTTTATCTAACTGTTATGGTGAAAAGAGACTGGATGTGTACATGGTTAGCGACGTGCTAGCTAGGGATAGCATTCCGTGCTAATGTGCCTGCAGATCGTAGCTTTAGCGTTGTAATATTTTTGGAGCGAAAGTAAAGGTAATGCGAATTCGACACGAGATAATGTTTGATAATTGTGACTAAATTAAGATAATATGCTTGAAGGAGACGGACATTGGAGAGAGAGAGACGGGTTTCCATCCGATGGCTCTGCTGTTCTGCTGTGCCCTGTCCTGCTGTGTTTTCTTCTTCGTGACTTTCGCTGTCCCGCCATTGCATGTGAGTGTTTGGATTGTGACTTCCACCGCCATTGCCATTACCATTCAGACTCTCATCCTCCATTCCCGTTCTCCCCCTTCTAATAAAACCCTGGATTTGTGAGGACTAACATACACATGCACTTGCTTTTATTGTGTGCTCAGCTGCGAGTGAAGCGGCCATTACAGTTGTGAAGCCCCGACCGCACACGAGCTTCAATAAACAGGCCTGAAACAGGTAAAAATTAAATTTGAGGTGTTTCATATGAATGTGTGTGTGCCCACAGGTAAAATATTGAGTTTTAGTTGTTGTAAATTAAGGAATACCGTTTTAAAAGGTAACTTAAGGATTCTGAAAGGGATTAAATATGATGTATATTTTAAAAAAACAAAAGGGTTATCTTTTGTAGAGGAAACTTTTTTTCCTTACAATTGAGGTGTAAAGGATGACTTGAGGGTATTTTATGTTAAACTATCGAACTAAAAAAGATTTTTATTTTCAGTGAAACGAAAGTTCAGAACCAAGAAAAACACTGTTTGTTTTGTTTTGAAAATCCTCTTACTCATTGTTAATAATTTTGTTCATTGTATTTTTATAATACAAGACTATATTCAATTTTTATTTCATCCATCTCTGTGAACAAGTACCTGTGAAGGATTAATTTGCAATTCTTTTAACTTCAGCTTGAGGAAAGGGCAGCTTTGAGTCTTTGGGGACCAGCATGAGCGAGCTTCCCTCAGGCACTTCTTCTTGAAGCGCCTTTCCGCAGCTTTGAAATTGAATGTCATGCAGCGTGTAATTTGAAGTAGACAGATGGCAGATGCAGTACTTTTCTCTAGATGACATCAACATTCTTTTCTTTTATTGACAGGACACCTATTTGGCGTGTGAAAAGACCGTGAGGCTGTTGCGCTTCACTTTTTTTCTGAGGTTGTAAAGTGAGTGAAATGGATATAGAGACCATGTGTGTAAGAGTCAAGGGCTTACGGCCATACCACTCTGAACACGCCCGATCTCGTCTGATCTCGGAAGCTAAGCAGGGTCGGGCCTGGTTAGTACTTGGATGGGAGACCGCCTGGGAATACCAGGTGCTGTAAGCTTTTTTTTTTCATTGTGAGGAAAGGGCAGCTTTGAGTCTTTGGGGACCAGCATGAGCGAGCTTCCCTCACACACCTTTTCTTGAAGCGCCCTCCGCAGCTTTGGAATGGAATGTCATGCAGCGTGTAATTTGAAGAAGACAGATGGCAGATGCAGTACTTTTCTCAAGATGACATCAACATTCTTTTCGTTGTATTGACAGGACACCTATTTGACGTGTGAAAAGACCCTGAGGCTGTTGCGCATCACTTTTTTTCTGAGGTTGTAAAGTGAGTGAAATGGATATAGAGCCCATGTGTGTCAGAGTCAGGGGCTTACGGCCATACCATTCTGAACTCGTCTGATCGCGGAAGCTAAGCAGGGTCGGGCCTGGTTAGTACTTGGATGGGAGATCGCCTGGGAATACCAGGTGCTGTAAACTTTTTTGTTTCATTGTGAGGAAAGGGCCGCTTTGAGTGTTTGGGGACCAGCATGAGCGAGCTTCCCTCACACACCTTTTCTTGAAGCGCCCTCCACAGCTTTGGAATGGAATGTCATGCAGTGGTTAATTTGAAGTAGACAGATGGCAGATGCAATACTTTTCTCTAGATGACATTAACATTCTTTTCTTTTATTGACAGGAAACCTATTTGGCGTGTGAAAAGACCCTGAGGCTGTTGTGCTTCACTTTTTTTCTGAGGTTGTAAAGTGAGTGAAATGGATATAGAGCCCATGTGTGTAAGAGTCAAGGGCTTACGGCCATACCACTCTGAACACGCCCGATCTCGTCTAATCTCGGAAGCTGAGCAGGGTCGGTCCTGCTTAGTACTTGGATGGGAGACCGCCTGGGAATACCAGGTGCTGTAAGCTTTTTTGTTTCTTTGTGAGGAAAGGGCAGCTTTGAGTCTTTGGGGACCAGCATGAGCGAGCTTCCCTCACACACCTTTTCTTGACGCGCCTTTCTGAAGCTTTGAAATTGAATGTCATGCAGCGTGTAATTTGAAGTAGACAGATAGCAGATACAGTACTTTTCTCTCGATGACATCAACATTCTTTTCTTTGTATTGACAGGACACCTATTTGGCGTGTGAAAAGACCCTGAGGCTGTTGCGCATCACTTTTTTTCTGAGGTTGTAAGGTTTGTGAAATGGATATAGAGCCCATGTGTGTCAGAGTCAAGAGCTTACGGCCTTACCACTCTGAACACGCCCGATCTCGTCTGATCTCGGAAGCTAAGCAGGGTTGGACCTGGTTAGTGCTTGGATGGGAGACCGCCTGGGAATACCAAGTGCTGTAAGCTTTTTTGTTTCTTTGTGAGGAAAGGGCAGCTTTGAGTCTTTGGGGACCAGCATGACCTAGCTTCCTTCACACACCTTTTCTTGAAGCGCCTTTCTGCAGCTTTGAAATTGAATGTCATGCAGCGTGTAATTTGAAGTCGACAGATGGCAGATGCAGTACTTTTCTCTAGATGACATCAACATTCTTTTCTTTGTATTGACAGGACACCTATTTGGCGTGTGAAAAGACCCTGAGGCTGTTGCGCATCACTTTTTTTCTGAGATTGTAAGGTTTGTGAAATGGATATAGAGCCCATGTGTGTCAGAGTCCAGGGCTTACGGCCATACCACTCTGAACACGCCCAATCTCGTCTGATCTCGGAAGCTAAGCAGGGTCGGGCCTTGTTAGTACTTTGATCGGAGACCGCATGGGAATACCAGGTGCTGTAAGCTTTTTTTTTTCTTTGTGAAGAAAGGGCAGCTTTGAGTCTTTGGGGACCAGCATGAGCGAGCTTCCCTCACACACCTTTTCTTGAAGCGCCTTTCCGCAGCTTTGAAATTGAATGTCATGCAGCGTGTAATTTGAAGTAGACAGATGGCAGATGCAGTACTTTTCTCTAGATGACATCAACATTCTTTTCTTTTATTGACAGGACACCTATTTGGCGTGTGAAAAGACCGTGAGGCAGTTGCACATCACCTTTTTTCTGAGGTTGTGAAGTGAGTGAAATGGATATAGAGCCCATGTGTTTAAGAGGCAAGGGCTTACGGCCATACCACTCTGAACACGCCTGATCTCGTCTGATCTCGGAAGCTAAGCAGGGTCGGGCCTGGTTAGTACCTGGATGGGAGACCGCCTGGAAATACCAGGTGCTGTAAGCTTTTTTGTTTCATTGTGAGGAAAGGGCAGCTTTGAGTCTTTGGGGACCAGCATGAGCGAGCTTCCCTCACACACCTTTTCTTGAAGCGCCTTTCTGCAGCTTTGAAATGGAATGTCATGCAGCGTGTAATTTGAAGTAGACAGATGGCAGATGCAGTACTTTTCTCTAGATGACATCAACATTCTTTTCTTTGTATTGACAGGACACCTATTTGGTGTTTGAAAAGACCGTGAGGCTGTTGCACGTCACTTTTTTTCTGAGGTTGTAAAGTGAGTGAAATGGATAATAGAGCCCATGTGTGTCAGAATCAAGGGCTTACGGCCATACCACTCTGAACATGCCCGATCTCGTCTGATCTCGGAAGCCAAGCAGGGTCGGGCCTGGTTAGTACTTGGATGGGAGACTGCCTGGGAATACCAGGTGCTGTAAGCTTTTTTGTTTTGGCAGATGCAGTACTTTTCTCTCGATGACATCAACATTCTTTTCGTTGTATTGACAGGACACCTATTTGGCTTGCTGATGGAGAATTGTTGGGTGTAGATTCATTGAAGGAGTTTGGTACTGGACCTGCTCTACCTGTAAAGTGTCATGAGATAAGTTTTGTTTTGATTTGGTGCAATATAAATAAAATTAATTTGACCAGTGTTATTTGTGGTGTTTTGTTAATTGCATGCCACATGAAATTATTATTAGTCACTTTTATCTCACATTTGACCTGCAGCTACAGTCTCGCAGTGGCAAGACAAGGACACTTCTACTTCTGATGATACCAGTTTGTTCAACACTGAACTTCATCCAGTACCATGTTGTCAAACACTGGAACACCAGCACAGCGCCTGAACAGGGACTTGAACCCTGGACCCTCAGATTAAAAGTCTGATGCTCTACCGTCTGAGCTACTCAGGCTCTTTCTATAGCATTTAGACAGGAAAAGAAATGCCTGTGAAGGTCAAACTGCTGCTTTCTTGACTTGTTCAATACTCCATGTGAAAGTCCACCATGCTTTTGATTGGCTCTGATTCTCTGTGGCAAAATCCAACAAGAGGCTCCAAAAATGTCTTGAATGTCATAAGAATGCACAGGACAAGATGTTAGTTTCCTTCATGTCTGCAGTTCCTCCACTGGAAAGTAAAGTCAATGCTGTTCCTCTGCTGAAACCTGGGATCGAACGAGGAACCTTTAGATCTTCACTCTAACGCTCTCCCAACTGAGCTGTTTCAGCTCTGAGTGAAGGCCCTGCCTCTCTCATTTTATAATCTCTTCCACTCTCACTAGAACTTCGAGAGGATTTGAGCTTCTGAAGTCATGACACATTGAACAGTTCACACTTTCACATGAAAACATCAATAACAGGACAATATCAAAACTATTATTGCTGCTGTTGCTGTTGTTGGTTGTGTGTCTGTCTTCCATCCCCCTGTCCCTCTGTCTTTCTCTCTGCTTGTCTTTCACCCTCATCTTGTTCCCATCTTTTTGTCATTCTCTCCCTCCTTTCTCTCTGTCTTTTGTCTTTTCTTCTCTATATTTGTCTTCTGCTGCTCCAGGATCAGCTTCTATCACTCAGTGGTCCAGAACCATTCTGAAGCCTGATCATGAATGTGAGCCCAGCTCTTGGAACAGGCCTGCTGCCACCACAACTAAGATCCTGCAGGTCACTAGAAACTCCAATGTCCAGCTGACAAGTGGACTTTCCTCTGATCTGTGGTGGTGTTGAGTTTAGCAAACATCTCCAACAAGAAGATGAAGGAGGCCATCAACTCCTCCAAGCTCAACATCTATACTGGCTTTACTGGGAGATCAGGAGGTCAAAGCAGATCTTCACCCTCCACCTCAGATGGTTTCTACTCACAGAGATGAGGGACCAGTTCAAACCAGCTACCTGGAGCTCCCTTAAGCCATTGTCCCCATCAGCTAACATCTGGATCTGGACCTGCACCGGTGCTGACTTGTGTCTTGAGTCCCCAGAGTTTGTTGAACCAGAGAAGCTTCAACTGGTGACGGTTGTACAACCAAGCGTGAAGGTGAGCCTGCATTGTCTGATCTGGAGCTAACAGGGGAATTAGCAAGTGCTCTGACTGTTCTAGAGTTGCTGCTGAGTTGAATTTGAATTTATTTGTTGAAATGTTCCAGTTTCTATGAGGTCAGGGAAGATTGGTGTGGATCTAAAGGTCCCTGGTTGGATCCCAGGACATTGTTTTGGCTCATTTGAACATTTTCAAACCCTCGTTGCTCAGATTTTACATGAATTTGATCATGACTTTTGGACAAATGTTTTGTTTATTAATTAAATAATCACTTCAGTTTTGAATTTAGTGAGTCACCCAGACAGTCAGTAGGGACACACACACACGCACACACACACACACACACACACACACACACACACACACACACACACAAACACAGCCTGTCTTTGGTAAAAAATGGTCTTTCACGTTCACGTTGGAAGATTTCTCTGACTCCATTGTGAATAAAGAGATTCTTCATCTTACACCTGAGTCTTGATCCACTGATTCCTCTGATCCACCTCTTTCTGCTCCAGCAAGGCTGACATGGATCAGGTGGGTCCATGTCATCCAATCAGTAGGTTTCTCTTCTCAATTAATTTTCTTCATCCCAGTTTAGATTGATTCTTCTCAGCCTCATGAAGGAGCATCTGATCAGGTGTTTGACTGCTTGTTGGTTGTAATTCCATAGATTTTAATCTCAGATGTTATAGAATTAATAAGAACATCTTAAAGACCTTTGTCCAACACTTGAAACTCACCTGTCTGTCGAGGCCCAACTGGCCTTTTGTAGTGAGGTGGTGGATGCATGTGTATGAAATGAGGCTCGTGTTGCTGTGAGGAGCCACTAGAGGGAGACACCTGTCTTTCCTCCCAGCTTACAATGAGGCTTCACAGCTGCATTTGAAGCTGTCCTTTATGAGTCACAACTGTCTTGAGCTCAGGAGCCAAACTCACCGAAAAAATATGCAAGTGGCTCTGGACAAAAGCGTCTGCTCAATGAAATTGTAGGATTGTAGAATTCTATAAATGTAGAATATAATTGTAGAAATGCTCTCTATCACCACCCCCAACGTCTGTGCCAGGGTCTCTGGCCAGTGGTCAATGGCTCCTATCACCTGCCCAGGATGGATCAAGCTTGCTTGTCTTTGTAATTCTGCACTTATTAGAGACCTGGAAACAAAGGAATGCTGAAAAAGAGAAAATAGGACCTCACACAAATGGGCTTGTGACACAATTTTAAAGAATTGTGTAAATGTGAATCTTTTACAAATGTGTGTGTGAATGTGGTTTTTGTGTCCGAGTGGTGAAGGCGATGGACTAGAAATCCATTGGGGTCTCCCTGCTCAGGTTGGAGTCCTGCCAACAACGTTAAAGTGTTGATGTTCTGGAGGAGACAACATCTGATCTTTTTAGATCCACGAGTCAAAGGTTTTCTTTAAAGTGCTGCAGCAGCTGAGGATGAGGGAGAGACAGAATTACAAACCATCTTCCTGAGGACATTTTGAAAAATGATGACATTTTTCCACAGTTATTATTGACTTGGAACACTGCAAAAATATCCCTTCTCCAAAAACCCTCCTCTTCAACTTTGTACCCAAGTTGTCTCCTCATCAGGCACCACAGTGTCCAGGATGTTCAGTCAAAAAGTCATTAATGATTTTAAAAATGTCCATCAAACACAAAATAAGGCTTCAAATAGGTAAAATCACCATCTGTAGACTGGACCAATATGCTGATGTGATCCTTTGATTAGTTTAGGATCAGTCAGAGATCAAAGACTGAAGCAGGAGATCAATGCTCAGAACCCAGAGATCAAAGACAGAATTCAGACATCAGAGACAGAATTCAGACATCAAACACATACCTGATGGAGGCTCCACCCCCCCCCCCCCAGACAGTTTCCATGTAAGTCGTAAGTTTTATTTTTAAAGCGTCAAATCACAACAAATGTTATCT
This sequence comes from Aulostomus chinensis, assembly GCF_037954235.1. Lineage (NCBI taxonomy): Eukaryota > Metazoa > Chordata > Actinopteri > Syngnathiformes > Aulostomidae > Aulostomus > Aulostomus chinensis. The sequence goes on from NC_141323.1 coordinate 32,182,933, forward strand.
TCTTTTTATTCTTTTTATTAAAGATTGAAGCTCCATACAAGACAGAGTTTGTAGACAAGAACATCACAGCCTGGGAAGCTTTCACTTCTTTTGATGGACAGCTTTGATTTCAGGTTCTACCTCTGTAAAATTGAAAGTAAAGTAAATGAAGCACCTGTGAAGGTAAAACTGATGATGTCATGACTTGTTCAGTCCTCCAACATTAAAGTCCAACAAGCTTTTGATTGGCTCTGATTCTCTGTGGCAAAATCCAACAAGAGGAAAAAGAAAATCTTGAGGTTGTCTCACTTTCTTTTAAAGAAACTCTGCATAGGACAGTGATAGGATGCTTGTTTCCTTGGATGAAAAAGTCTGGTACTCTCATCTTCTTAAACATTTACTTGCTCAGTCAGGACAAGAGAATCTGAGCTTGGATGTCATTTTGTAGTAAAAGGTGAATTAAACTTGTAAACATCAGCTGGTGTTCACTCTGATGATGTATCGATGGTCTGTATTCTGCCTTCTGTAGCACGATGCTGCTGGGAAGAAGCCTGATTATGTCAGAGTTGTGTTCAGTGGCTCCTGCTGGGTCCATTTCTGACAAATAGGCTCCAAAGAGTTCAGGTGTTTAAAAGCGGTGTTTTGCTGTCAAAACGATGTGGCCGAGTGGTTAAGGCGATGGACTGCTAATCCATTGTGCTCTGCACGCATGGGTTCGAATCCCGTCCTCGTCGCAAGTGACTCTGGTTTCTACTCCTAGATTATGGAATATCTGTGAGGCTTTTAACTGACACAGATACCAGTTGAGTCAACTTCCCTTTCACAACCTGACCAAAACAACTCTGACACCCAGAGCTCACATATGTCAATCACCTCTGGAGAAGGTCCCGCCCCCACAGAGCTATAAATCCTCCCATCAGTGACGTCTCTCATCCAAGACACGTCTTGGATGAGAGCTGAAGCGTCTTCAAGAAACCTGAAACAGTTCACTTGGTATGTTTAAATAATTCTACAATTTCTTTCAGCTTTTGTCCAAAGCCACGTGCATGTATCATATGTATATAATGTATATGTGATACTCTTTCATCTACTCATGAACCAAAAATGCAGTCTAATACCAGTAAATTTGTGCAGAAAAATGTCATTTGTGCTCCTTCTTTTATTTATTTGCTTATTTAGTATTTTCTTTCAATTCACATTTTGTCCATTAACTTCATAATCACTCTTCACAGTCGCCATCTCATCACATGACTAAAGTTTGGGTTCTGTATTGGTGGGAAAATATCCTTCCATGCCCCTCACTAGTTTGCACACAGAAAAGCATATTTTACTGGTTTCAAATCTCTTAGCATGTTCTCTCACTTAAACCAGCTGTGGCAGCTTTCATTGTGTGATTGATTTTAAAATATAAAGATAGAACAGAATCATTGGAATAAGATGTCAGGACATTTGAAGGAATGTAAATCTCCCTTTGAAATGTTGCAGTGTGCAGCTGAGACTCTCTGGCAGTGGCACAAGGAGCCACAATGGCAGAACCTGGACCCTCCTGGAGGAGAACCACAGGTGAGGGCCTTCTTGGCTCCAGATTGATGGAAATCAAGTGTCTGAGGCTGTTAGCAGCCATTAAGTTGATCTGGTTGGGCACTGGTATTTTTTCTTTCTGCAGCTCAGGAGTGATTCAGGAGAAGAGTTTCAGAACAGTCAAGGTTGGGGACTGGAATTTTAAAATTTCCCCTGGAACCAGACAACCTTGGGAGGTAAAACCTCACATCATAGCCACTCAGATGCAGCAGCAGAAAGAAGCTGTCATCTACCCTGACAGTCAGAGCATCAAGTCAAGAAAACATCAACCATCTTGTAGTTCCAAACCTTCACCTGTCAGATTCAGCTACTTCTTATTGTGGGACTTTAAATTTGAACACAATGGAATTTGGACAAGGAGTTTTCCTTCAAGTCCAAACATCATCGTCCAGCCTCCAACCAGAGGTCCATCTGTTATCATGGGAGCCACATGTGGAGTCTGGGTTCTTTTCTAGAATGTGACGGCAATGACAGTCCTGCCAAGTGACATCACTGACATGAATGGATGACTTCAGTCACATGACTGGATGGCTTCAGTCACGTGACAGGATGACTTCAGTCACATGACTGGATGATTTGAAAATTTTGTTGTGGGCCTCTGGACCTTTTTTAAATCAGTAGTTGACCACAGGTAGCTTAGCTAACTGTTAACTAATTAACTTTCAGTCCAGACAAAGAATGTGGGTTGACAGTTATTCATACAAAGTCTTTGGTTTCAGATGCAGCCTCAACTGAGACTCCTGGTTCAGAGGATGGGTTTGTTTGCTGTCAGGTTGCCACCTTTCAGAAATGAAAATCAGGGACGCCCACCACGGCTCCTGGGGGCCATGACCACCAGGGGCCTGACTCCCATGAGGTGGGTGCCCACAGCAGTGGTGTGTTTTATTTTGTAGGTGATTTTAGTCAAGGGGTGATCAAGAAAGCATTTCCTCCTACTTAAAGCTTGAAATGCTTTATCACCAATAAACACATTCTTTATTGTTCAACACTGAAATGCACAATTAAGTTTTAAAATACAAACTCAATAAATGGAGAACTTTATGTGACTTAAGTTCATAACACATCAGCAGGTTTCCCTCCCTTCTTTTTCCAAGTCTCCTTCTTGTTCCTCCTTGCAGCTCTGGGGAACTCTTGGTCTCTCAAAGCCCTGTTGGAAAACTCTGAACAGGACTGCTCAAAGTTGAGAGTGATCACTCCTTTGAGCTCCATGGAGCTCCTGTTCCTGCAGTCACTCCATTTCTGCTTTTCATTTTGTGTTTGTATTAAAGTTCTATTGCTGAAAAAAAAACTTTTTTTCCTTTTTCTTGAAGTAAATATGTGAGGGTCGAAATTGACCCATAACACCATGGATGTTACAATAGTTAATAATGTTAAAATGAAGAATAAACGAGTGTGACTTCGAAACATAATAGGGTCTTCGCCAGGGACTGGCTCAGGCCCTAATAAAACCAATCCATGTCAGAGATTTGTTCTAACACCCCTCAGTAATGGTCAGGAAACACAACAACCTTTTGTTTATTTCTATGATTTTCTTGAGGTTCATTTGATCATTTTTCAACTGAAATCGAGGGTTTACTGACTAAAAAAAGGTCCAGAGGCCCACAACAAAATATTCAAATCAATATTTCCATGGACAAGGAAGCCTAACAAGGAAACCAAGAGATGGGAAACAACTTGGATGATAGAAAATTGTTTTTAGTTTATTTTACAGCTGATTGAAGACGTGGGTCAAAACTGACCTGTTAACATAAGAGATGGGAACAGAAAGCTAACACAAGAGGAAGGTTGAAGCTATGAAAAAGGAGTTTGATAAAAATCTTGAACTGACAGTAGAAATATCCTTTTGTATGTTTACCTTTGTTGACAGAAGTCACTTTAGCTTGGCAGTGAAAAGAATCTCTGCTAGCTTGACAAATAAGTGGCACAAACTGGGTTCAAGCTGGACTTTGGACACTGGTATCTGCAACAACTCCCATCAACTCCTAATCTAGCATCTCTGCTGTGCTCAAACTATTTTACAGAACATTTGACAGACCTGTGGAGCAGTGAGGATAGACATGAGTTGATCCACATGATCCACTGAAGCGCCATTTTCCCCTGCCACTGAGGTCACCAACATGAGCTGGAGTTGGGAATCTTGAACTGAACCTGGTATCACAGCGACACCTACTGCTGCAAAATGGAACAGCAACATTGAACCCAAGTACAGGATTGGAGGGAGACTGATGGTCGCTGTTTGGGTTTTTGAAGAACAAGGAGGGCTTTGGTTCAAGCTGGATTCTCAGAGACTGTTTCCCTAACCTCTACATTGGCATCTACACTGTCATCCAGTCATGTGACTGAAGTCATCCAGTCATGTGACTGAAGTCATCCATTCATGTCAGTGATGTCACTTGGCAGGACTGTCATTGCCATCACATTCTAGAAAAGAACCCAGACTCCACATTTCCTCCTATCTATTATTGTGTCCCACCCTCCTGGTCCTTACTCTGAATTCTCAGAGTTTATATCCAGTTCAGTCCTCAAAACAGATTCAGTCATGAGTGTTGATAAATTTCCTTTTCTCCACTGATTATATGTCAAGGTTTGTGTGTGGGGGTGGAGCCTATCCCAGCAGCCTTCGGACATGAGGCGGGGTTCATCCTGGACATGTCACCAGTCCATCACAGGGCCAACACATAGAGACAGACAACCATTCACACTCACAGTCACACCTACAGTCAATTTAGAGTATCAATCAGCCTCGTCCCCTCTTGATGTCTTTGGACTGTAGGAGGAAGCTGGAGTACCAGAGAGAACCCACACAGGAACAGGAAGAACATGCAGACTCTGAAACATCCCATGCCCGAGCCGGTACTCTAACCCAGATCCTTCTTGCTGTGAGGCAACAGTGCTGACCACTGCACCATTGTGTCCCCTGAAAATGCCACCAGATCGTTTGGATTGTCTATAAAATCAAGTACACATGAACATGAAGCGGTTTTCTCAGGGCTGGTGGTGCAATGGATAGCATGACTGACTACTGTCAGAAGATTCTAGGTTCAACTCCTGGCTCGCTCACTTAAAATTTTATACTCAGAAGCTTTCACGCCTGAAGTGTGAACCACTGCTAAAAGTCACTGAAATCCTCCAAGGTTTCCTCCTTGTCTGCTGTAAACATGAACACATGCATGGATCCTGCTACCTCTCACATGTTAAGCTGGCACTTGACAGTGACAGCAGGAGAACAAAAAATCCCAGTGTGTCATCAACATTTCCTGTAAACTAAATGACAGAAGCCAGTGGTGGCTGGTGAAAAAAATTCTTGGTGGGGCTGGTGTGCCAAAAACATTTCCGTGCCTAGTCTAGTATAATCATTCAAAAAGAGCAGCCGGACAATTATTAAATGTTTTAAAATAGTATTTACTTTCCTTCTTAAAATTGACAGTTTCAAAGACAAAAAAAACAACAACAATTTACAACTACAGTAAATTTTATGCGATCAAATATTATACAATGATGTTAACTTTACAGAAGGTGATTTGAGCTTAATCTATACAATACAAATCAACAATGTGTGTGTCTCTCTCTCTCTGTCTCTCTCTTTGTTCATCTGTGTCTGTCTCTGTCTCCTTCTCTGTGTCTCCGTCTTTGTGTCCTTTTCTCTGTGTCTCTATCTCTGTTTGTCTGTCTCTTAGTGTGTGTGTCTCTCTCTGTCTCTCTCTCTTTGTGTCCGTCTCTCTTTCTCTCTTCGTCTACCTGTCTCTCTCCCTCTGTCTCTCTGTCTATTTGTTTCAGTCTTTCTGGGTGTGTGTTTGAATTCAGCAGTTATTTGTACAGGAACTTTGCTCGTCTCTCTTTCTGGGAGGCAAATTTCTCAATGACCCTGGTGTTGAAACCAGGAATGTTTCGTGTCAGTTTTTTCTCAATGGAGAGCATAGCCAGAGCGTTGAGCCGATCTTGTGCCATGGTATTTGTAAGAAAAGTTTTTATCCTCTTCAAAGTGGAGAAGCACCTCTCAGATTCTGACGTTGTCATTGGTGTGGTGATGAGGATGTTGAGCAGACTTACAGTTTCAGTGAACGTGTCTTGAAGGTTATTTTCCATCAAAACCTGATAGAGAGCCAGTGCACCACTGCAACTCTGAAACTCTTCGTTCCCGTAGATCAGAGACAGCTCTGTTTGAAGTCTGGCCTTGTCCAATGAGGGATAGGCTTCCACTGTGGTTTTCAGTGATGAATCTGGGAACTTTCGGCTGTGCTGTGGGAACAGGTCTCCTTGCAGGAGTGTGGCGCTGACAAGATGCTTGGTGAAACTAAATCTCTCCTTGGCATGGCTCACAATGGTGTCACATACCTGTGCAATGATATAATTATACAAAATAGGAATTATTGCATCTTCACTTGTCTTAATACATTGACCTGATGAGCTAGCCTATATTATGTAATAAACATACTGTAATGATTCACATCATCATAAAAGAATATACATTTAAGTCTGGACCACTGTATCATATGGCCAACATCTTATTTTGATTTTATTTAATAATGTGATTCAAATCACACTAAGAAGCAAGTTCTTACCTCCAGTGCCAAATGGTGCAGTGTGTCTTCTCCCAAGGTTCTGCGTCTCTTTGCGGGTGGCTCCTGAGCAGGTCCCCTGAACTCCTCATCCTCAGCCAGAGTAGGCACATCCTCCCTGACCCAACACATAAGCTTCATGAGTAAGTTCTAAAAACTGGTTAGGGATACATGAACAAAACCAAAGGTGGATATCATTACTTTCAATTATATTATACAGATAAATCAATGCTTTAAATAAGATGATATATAAGCATTTAAGTCTACATATACAGAGAAATTGAGGTTAGGCTACAAATTAATTAATTTAGCATACCTGATAGCCTGCATGTGGTCAATGAATGTCTGGGTGACTCCTCCCATGTAGACAGCATCAATGTTTCTCTTCTGCAGCTGGTTGTAAAGGATGTCCACATGTGGCATGATTTTGTGGAACAGGGCCAGTAAAAAACAAAAAGTTTCATCTTCCAGCATTCTCACATAGCCACCAGCTTCTCTCTTTGTCTGGCTATCAAACCCTTCACTGTTCCTGATAGCCTGAAAGCAATTCACCAGATCCTTCTTGTGCTCATAAACTGTGTTAACACGACTGTTGAAGTTCCAACGTGTTGATGATGCACTTGGAAGTCGGTGCGCAAACTTCTCATCAAGCACTGCAGTTCTCTTGCTTGACTTAGAGAAAAGAGAAGCAAATCCCCCCATGTCAGAAAAAAAGTGACTGATCTGAGGGATGTGGGAGGTTGCTTGCTGCAGTATCAGGTTTAACTGATGGGCATAGCAGTGAACATAGTGAGCGTTTGGATAGATGTCTTGTACCTTTCGCTGCACTCCTCCTTTGGCACCCCTCATCACAGCTGCCCCATCACAGGCCTGGGCAATCAGCTTCTTTTCTTGTCCCTCAGAAAGGATGCTGTGCAGCCTCTCCAATAAGGCACTGGCTATTGCATCTGCACAGGTGTTGGGCAGTTTCAAAAATTCAAAGAACCGCTCTTGAATATTGTGGCGGTCGTCAATGTATCTCAGAACTAAGACTAACTGACACTGTGTTGAAACGTCAGTAGTTTCATCAGCCTGGATCGCTAAAAAGTCTGCCGATTTAACTTCATCCAGGATCTGTTCTCTCAAAACTGCCAGCATACAGTCCAGGAGCTCGTTCTGTACTGTCTTCGAGGTGCCTTTAAAAACGGTTGCATTTTCAAGGTGCTCCCTCAAGTCCCGATCAATGGATGCCATCAAGTCAACTGGACCTCTGAATATTCCAGCGTTGTCAGAGGAATCACTTTCGTCATGTCCCCGCAGAGCCAGTTCAAAAGCACCACAGAATTTAACAGTTAATTATCTTAGATAAGATGTTACGGTTCTTATCTACGTCATCATTGTGCTTCCTTACAGCGATGCGGTGACTGTCATCGAGCTGCGTTGCTATGCTAATCTTCCCAAGAACCGCTAGCTTCACGCAGTTTTCCATGTGAATTTTCGCTGTTTCGTGTTTCTTAATCCGCTCGGAGAGGTGCTTCAGGTCAGTGATTCCTGTCTGTGTCCATGCTGAATCACACCGGTCACTCCTGAAAGGGATGCAGGGGAAGCAAAAAAGTGCGTTGGCTGCTCCACAACCCGTCAGCCACGGCTTGCGCTGAAACCAGCTCCGGCAAAAAGTCCTGTTGTAGGATTTAGCCTTTTCCTTGGACTGCTGCTGGATGTTGATTTCAGGCTTGTCCGGTCCCAGCTCCTTAACGCGGATTTTTTCCACCATGGTCCTCCTCGCAAAAGGGAAATTTAAAAGGGATCTCACCGAAATCGGTGGAAACTGCTGCTCTTGAACTTCGATCGTTGTTGTCGCCATTTTCTCTCTCACTCACTTTTCGCGGTAGTTTTTTTCGTAGGGCATCGGAAATCTGGGAATCTAACTACGCAAAAAGAATATCGCGGGCTCCTCAGCTAGCTTTAGCAATCCAAACCTTCACGCATTTTTACGTTGACGTAGGGGCGACTTTTCCAGCGCCCCTACGCCTTAAATTTGGCGATGTTGATTGGCCAATTATTCATTATTTTTCCCTAGCAACCATACAGGATTGGCTAATTAATTGCAGGTCTGGGGCGCTTTGACGAGCGCCCCTAAAGACAAATGATACAGTCTATCAGAGTAAATTCACTATTAATTGAATGAGTCAGTTGGCGTAAATGTTGTTTAAATGACCCATATTGCATGTAGACACACACAATTAAGTAAGGCTGACATTGACGCTAAAAATTGTAAACATATGCACATATATATGTATAAATACATGTAGAGATTTTCCTCTCCACATCTGGTGGGGCGGTGCCACAGCGCCCCCTATGAGCCAGCCGCTACTGGTGGATAATAAAAAACTTTCTCATTCAAGTTGAAACCTGCAAGAGGCAGCAGACAAGGTCAAATTAATTTGACACATCAAACTAAACAACAATAGGGGGCATACTGCCCTCTACTGACTAAAGCTGATAATGCTACCATGAACTATCAGGAAAAGAAAAGCAACAATTAAACAAAATAATACAGGACATTCACCCCCCCCCCAAAAAAAAAAGAAAAAATATATTTTAAAAAATGTCCTCAAATAGTGAAGTTTCATCAAACCTTGTGTCTGTATGTTGTGATAGTATTTTATACACAAAATGACACTAAACTCACCTCCATGTTTGATGCAGTACAGAAAAAGAACATAGTTCCCTTCATTCTCCTGCCATTAAAGTTCATAAACTAGCAAGAATGTCAGGTAGCATTAGCATTAACTTCAGCTAAAGTCTACCAGCTTCAGGTACCTTTAACAATCGCCTTACTCGCTACTTAAGGCTTTATCGTCCATCGTTGTCTTCCGCTTATTCCTTACTATTAAGGGTCGCGGGGGGGCTGGAGACTATCCCAGCATCAACGGGCGAGAGGCGGGGTTCACCCTGGACAGTTCGACAGTCCATCGCAGGGCCAACATACAGCAATTGCTTGCAGTGTACAAGTCCCAAGACTTTCATAAAATTCATCACTGGATTCAGGACGACCCCTGCTGCTCAGCCCCGGTGGGCGGGAGGAGGCTCAGGCCCAAACAACGCTGACTGCAGCTTTAATTTAATCCTAGGTTTATGTAATACTCTGATAAATCAGTGGTATTTATTTCATGATTTTCATCGGAATAAGTTAAGAATAAAATGCCAGTTCATGGTTAAGCTAAAATTTACATAAATTAGTATTATGAAGAAGATATTAAAATGTATACAATTTGTTTAAAATTAGTAACTTTAAAAAAAACATCATTTCATGGGGTGTGAATGTCTTTAAAAAATGTTAAAGTAATTCTATTACGTTCGGTTACGTGCGTGAGTTCATGACCTTTAGTGTTTACACTTCCGGGAGAAACGCGCGCGAGGAAGAAGGAGCATCGTGTGAATGGCGTAACGTTATCGGAGTTTGGAGACTGTGTGTCGTCGGAGAGGAGTTTTTATCGGTAACGGACTGTGAACTGTAATTGACCGACGTGATCGGAGTGCGTGAGTCGGATTCTCCGCCACCGATTGTGTTTTGAGCACCAGGCAAGTCCAGTTACAGAAGCTAGCGGGAGCTAGGCTAACGCTGTCCACGCCGAAGGGAGACGCCGCTGCAAGGACGGGACAGGAGCTTCGGATAGTCGCCTCGGGAGAGTCGTTAACGGCGGACGCGTCACTGCTGCCGACGGAGTCGGAGAACGGGTCGTGGTTGCCGACGGAGCCGGAGGATGTGCCGCTGCTGCCGAGTCACGGAGGTCTGTTGCTGCGGGCTGCTGCGAGCGGGACGGTTGCTGCCACAACGAGCGAGGGATTCATCGGCTGCGGTCCGGTATTGTTGACTTCACCGACACACGGGGGGGATCTGGTAAAGGTTTCCATCATGAGCTCCAACTAAAGCGGGCCAACGAAAGTAAACATGAGTGCTCTCGGAATAAAATTAGACAGTTGAAAAAAAGACAAACAATATACCCCGGGGTTCTTTATTATTTTCTATAGTCTTGTTTATTCAAGGTTTGAATGTGTTTTTCTGCAAGCTTTTAATACATTTTCTAAACTGAAATCTTGTGTTGTTTCATTGAATTTGTGTGTTGTTACTGAAGCTTTACAGCAGAGTTTAAAGGTCAAGTGTTCTCCCCATAGCCTCCAGTTGAATATTTAAGAGTGAGAATCATACATTGCCATAGATTGATATTAATTATTCCAGATGGGACTTTTACCATACAAGATATTTGAAATGAGTTAAAGTGTTCCCTGTAAGCCTAAGGTGGGTTTTAATATTGGAGCCGGTGGTAAAAGGGTTACATTTAGAAATCTAAACCCCTGCTACCATGAGCACACATGGAAATAAAGACTCAACTGACCGCTCGGTCTACTTCAGCTCGCACACTGAACAATACTGTTGTTTACTTGCTAGCTGATAAGTGAGCAGCTGATGTTTGCAATAACATTGAAATAAACTAAAAATAGAGTCAATAGCTCAAATCCTATCACCACCAAAGGAGCCACGTCTTTAACACTTCAATCTCATAGCGACTCCTCAGGATTTCTTCTTCTCTCCATTGCATTTTGTAGGAGGCTCCTGCCGGTCCACACTGCCTTCCCCCTAACAGATTCAGCTACTGAGACTAAAGTTCGTTATTGAGCTCAATGCATTAAAGTGACGTAATATTTGTTGAAAACTAAATAGGCGTGAAGCTGTAACCTCACATGAACACTTGAAGTCTAGATTTCAGCTGCATGTGAAGAAATGAGCATAAAATCCTTGTGTTGGTGTTTAAACCTGGACTACCAGAACCAGGCTAAGAGGTGTTTGTCTGTTAGCTGTGAAGCAAACTGAAACATGAAGGCTTTGAGGGTTTGTTCTCAACACAAAGAAAGATTCAATGCTCAAACTGCCAACTCTGTAAAAGAAAAAAAAAAAACATTTTTACAAATCTCAGTTTATTTCTTCATGAAGATCTTAATGAGGCAATCAGCACCAGAGCACTAAAGTTAAAATTAGTAACACCGTCACGAACGATGGATTTATTTGACCCAATGTAGTTTTCCTGATCAAATATAGTTTTCATCAAAATATAGTATTTGTTTTATAATTAATTATTTCCCAATATGCAACGTCACATAAATGAAAAAATGGAGGACCCTATAAAATGACCTGACGTCAGTGTTCAAGGGTGAAGTCATTTTTGGAATGAAGAAGAGTTCATCCAGCTTTTTTTGCCTCGTGTCTCTGAACCAGCTCATTTGTTGTGTCCACGCAGAGAGAGAGAGAGGATAAATGTGATCGTGGAGAAGTCCTTTTGTTCTTCAGCTGGTCCAACTTGATGGTGAGTCTCCTTTTATCAAGGATTACTGAATGCTTGTGTTATTCATGGCATTGTAAACACTTTATAAACCCTTCATTCAGAGCTGTAAAGAACCTTTAACCTCATATCCCAGACATCAAAGTGGGCCACTAACTGGTGAGATGAAGCTATGCTATGCTGCTACATTCTGAAGAGGTAAAGTAGCAGGTTCTGAGAGTGATGGCTAACCTGGATGTGTTCATCTCCTACTTTAATATCAGCGTCCCAACTTGGAGCTCTGACCACCTCCAGCTTTTTGTTCCTGTTTCTGCTTCAGTCAACAGGGAACTCAAACCTGCAATAGAATCATCAACAACAATGGAATAGAAAACAGAGGAAGACAAAATATCATAAACTTACTAAGCTGAGAAATGTTCATGAAGAATAAATGCACACATTATGATTGAGGCCAGAAAGTAAAACTCCACACGAAATGTATTTTGACATGTAGGGATAATGAACTTGAATGTGTTGAAATAGCAGATGAATGAATCCACTATCACAAGATGGCGTCACAGATCCTGATGCTCTGAGCAGGAAACACCAAGCAAAACATGACTAAAAAGCTCCTGTCTTTCCCTCCATGAAAAACTGTGGCACTGATGAGAAGAAGGATCCCAGCGTCCTCTGAGGATCCATCGCCGCACCATTCGGTAGAAGGATGATAGGGTCGGCACCAGGAGAAACCCTTGTGTCTCCGATGCAGGGAAGATGGAGCACTGAAGAGGCCACATTGTGGCGTCCTGAAGAGGACATTTGGTGGAGCCTGAGACAGCAAACATCATGCCGCCCTTCATCAGAAGAACCACAGCACCAGAAGAAAGAATCCTGGCAGTGACGACAGGGAGGATCAGGGTGTCCTCCTCACCACCACCTTTAAACCTTCAAATGAACTTTCAAAAGCTTCAGAGTGGAGAATGATTTTTTTTTAACCTTTTTTTTTTGTTTTCCCTTTAATTCTCATTTGTGCGATTGTCTGGTTCATTAGAAATAAACACTGTCTGCTGGGTTTAAGTTGACTGTGATTCTCTTTTTGCATGCAAGTTGAAAGTTATGCCAATAAAAACCACAAGTATTTGAAGACCAAAGGAAGAACCCCCAAGGTCAGGACCCTGAGATCAAAGTGATCGCTCTGATCTCAGAGGTTTGGGATATTTCACATCCCATGGCCCTTCAAATACGAGCCCTGTGTCACTGTCTACAAGTTTTAAACCGTATTTGTTTGTGAAAATTAAAACCAGACGACCACTGTGGTCCTGTTTACACGGTAAGTAAAGCCCAGATGCCATGGTGGACCTGATAGCACCCTGGACTTTGAATCCAGTGACCTGAGTCCAAGTCTCAGTTCCAGCAGGTTTCCTGCAGCCTTCAGAAGAGCTGCTATGTTTCTCTGTAGTTAACAAAGTGATGCTCTCAGCAGGTTGAGGGCACCACCAACAAGGGAGGTTATGAACCTCTGACTTCCTTCTTGTCAAACAGAAAACTCATAAGTCATTTGAGTAAAGTACATCATATTCCTGACATCAAAGTAGTTAGTGAAGTGTAGGAAGAAGGTAGGAGATCTCCAACGGGATCCTTCTTTCCTCTGTCCTCCTTGGATCTCAGGGATCATCACAGTCAAGTAAGTAAGCAGTAATTAGCTGATAAATTAAGGAAGGCCTGGCCAGTCTTTGCTCACAGGTCATACGATGTCGTTAGAAAGTCCTGAATTAATCTGGAGTTCCATGATTTCCTTGTGGTTCATGTTCCTTTTGGCAATGTAGTCTGGAACAAGAGCAAGATGAACCTCCAAATAGCAACAGTTTGGATTGCAGGTGATGTCAAGTTGTATTTTGAGGAAACTCCTCCTTGTGTTTGGCTCCATGGTGTAATGGTGAGCACTCTGGACTCTGAATCAGTGATCAGAGTTCAAGTCTCAGGGGGACCTTCCTGTCTGGAATGTGTCCCATGGAACAAACTGATAAAGAGATATTATGTGGTTCTAATGTTCTGGTTCATTTCTTTTCCTTTAGAAAAATGAAATTCATTTCTTACTGCCATGAACACAGACTGTGTGTTTAATGTTAACAATAAATGCAACAACTCAGGAGCCAGTCGCTCGTGTGGAAAAAATTCTACTTTGTCAATGAATTAATTCATTTCATATTGCAGTCTGCGACTTTAAGTTTCTGTCAGGATGGCCGAGCTGTCTAAGGCGCTGCGTTCAGGTCGCAGTCTCTCCTGGAGGCGTGGGTTCAAATCCCACTTCTGACAAAGGATGTTTTCTCCACATTCCTATGCATCCACAATGGAAACTTCCAAACCAAGTTGAAGCTGCTCTCCACTGATGGGAGTGAGTGGTCGTCTGCCAAAGTGGGTTGAACTGGCAGCAGAGGAGGCAAACGAGTTTCCCTGTGACATTCCAACATCAGCCTGGTTTCCTCCAACATGGAGCAGCCACCAAAATCTAACTACAAATGTTGGATCAAAGTCTACTGAAGAAATGCATTTTCTTTGACTTCACATTTTGTCCATTAATTTCATAATCAGAGTCACCATCTCATCACATGACTAAAGTTTGGGTTCTGTATTGGTGGTAAAATATCCTTCCATGCCCCTCACTAGTTTGCACACAGAAAAGCATATTTTACTGGTTTCAAATCTCTTAGCGTGTTCTCTCTCTTAAACCAGCTGTGGCAGCTTTCATTGTGTGATTTATTTTGAAATATAAATATGGAACAGAACCATTGGAATAAGATGTCAGGACATTTGAAGGAATGTAAATCTCCTGTTGAAATGTTGCAGTGTGCAGCTGAGGCTCTCTGGCAGTGGCACAAGGAGCCACAATGGCAGAACCTGGACCCTCCTGGAGGAGAACCACAGGTGAGGGCCTTCTTGGCTCCAGATTGATGGAAATCAAGTGTCTGAGGCTGTCAGCAGCCATGAAGTTGATCTGGTTGGGCACTGGTATTTTTTCTTGCTGCAGCTCAGGAGTGATTCAGGAGAAAAGTTTCAGAACAGCCAAGATTGGGGACTGGAATTTTAAAATTTCCCCTGGAACCAGACAACCTTGGAAGGTAAAACCTCACATCATAGCCACTCAGATACAGCAGCAGAAAGAAGCTGTCATCTACCCTGACAGTCAGAGCATCAAGTCAAGAAAACATCAACCATCTTGTAGTTCCAAACCTTCACCTGTCAGATTCAGCTACTTCTTATTGTGGGACTTTAAATTTGAACACAATGGAATTTGGACAAGTTTTCCTTCAAGTCCAAACATCATCGTCCAGCCTCCAACCAGAGGTCCATCAGTTATCATGGGAGCCACATGTGGAGTCTGGATTCTTTTCTAGAATGTGACGGCAATGACAGTCCTGCCAAGTGACATCACTGACATGAATGGATGACTTCAGTCACATGACTGGATGACTTCAGTCACATGACTGGATGACTTCAGTCACATGACTGGATGACAGTGTAGATGCCAATGTAGAGGTTGGGGAAACAGTCTCTGAGAATCCAGCTTGAACCAACGCCCTCCTTGTTTTTCAAAAACCCAAACAGCGACCATCAGTCTCCCTCCAATCCTGTACTTGGGTTCAATGTTGCTGTTCCATTTAGCAGCAGTAGGTGTCGCTGTGATACCAGGTTCAGTTCAAGAGTCCCAACTCCAGCTCATGTTGGTGACCTCAGTGGCAGGGGAAAATGGCGCTTCAGTGGATCATGTGGATCAACTCATGTCTGTCCTCACTGCTCCACAGGTCTGTCAAATGTTCTGTAAAATAGTTTGAGCACAGCAGAGATGCTAGATTAGGAGTTGATGGGAGTTGTTGCAGATACCAGTGTCCAAAGTCCAGCTTGAACCCAGTTTGTGCAGTTATTGGTCAAGCAAGCAGAGATTCTTTTTGACAAGAATTTTTACTTTCGTCTTAGTTATCGTCAGTCATCAAAGACTGGATTCAGTTAAATTCCCATCTTAGCCTTTTAGTTTAGAAAAGTTTTAGTTTAAATTTAGTCTTTTGTCTTAAGTTTTAGTCTCATTTTAGTCTGAAGCAATGTTTTATTTTCCTGAGATGTTGCAAAGGGATATGTGATGTTCTATAAACCTCCATACAAAGCAAACATGAAACTGTCATTTAAACTGAGATTGAAGCACATTGCTCTTGTCAATAAGGATCATGATCATAATAATGAAACGTCAGAAGCCTGTTAGAAAAAGTGCAAGTTCTTGTTTATTTTCTGTATTTGACTGACAAGCCACAAGAGTAAAGCTCCAGCTGCGGGATGGCGGGCCTTCAGGTGTCTTTTCAAACTGGTCGTGTTTTTTCCACTAATCTAAGATCCACAACGCTCCCCATCCTTGTCAGGAACAACACACTCCGTCTTCTGTTCAGCAGGATGATAACAGAAATGCGTCCATAAATCCGCTCGTCTTTTTCTTCCAACTTTCCACGCTGCCGCCACAGGTGAAGGTCTGCTGCTCGTCTACACAGCGTCTCTGCAACGTGCACTGACACACCGCGGAGGGCGGGGCGGGTGTGGGGTCGGGGCCGCCAATCAAAAAGTCGGACTGAGAGGTCAAATTAGTTTTGAGATGATTAATTGGTTAAAAAGAAAAGAAATCAAGGCATTAAGGATGGTTGTAACCCTGAGAGTCCGACCGGCCGCCGTCATCCTTTTCATCACGTTTTTACTCGTCAGCTTATAGTGAACAGCGATTTTGTTTTAATTTTCGTTGTCAGTACTTATTAGTATAGTATAGTATTTAAGTTAAATAAAGTGTAGTCAATGAAAAATTTTCCTTTCAAAATTAACACTGCTGCCAAGCTAAAGTGACTTCTGTCAACAAAGGTAAACATACAAAAGGATATTTCTACTGTCAGTTCAAGATTTTTATCAAACTCCTTTTTCATAGCTTCAACCTTCCTCTTGTGTTAGCTTTCTGTTCCCATCTCTGATGTTAACAGGTCGGTTTTGACCCACGTCTTCAATCAGCTGTCAAATAAACTAAAAACAATTTTCTATCATCCAAATTGTTTCCATCTCTTGGTTTCCTTGTTAGGCTTCCTTATCCATGGAAATATTGATTGGAATATTTTGTTGTGGGCCTCTGGACCTTTTTTTAGTCAGTAAACCCTCGATTTCAGTTAAAAAATGATCAAATGAACCTCAAGAAAATCATAGAAATAAACAAAAGGTTGTTGTGTTTTCTGACCATTACTGAGGGGTGTTAGAACACATCTCTGACATGGATTGGTTTTATTTATTATTCATTTTAATATTATTAACTATTGTAACATCCATGGTGTTATGGGTCAGTTTCGACCCTCATATATTTACTTCAAGAAAAAGGAAAAAAGTATCTTTTTCAGCAACAGAACTTTAATACAAACACAAAATGAAAAGCAGAACAAGCCAGAACCCAAAATATGGATTTGCAAGGTCGAACAAACAACAACCAGTCAAGCAAACCAAACCAACAGAAACCAACTACTGGTTCAAAACCAGTAAAAAACAAAAATAGAGGAAAAGTCTCTGTGTGTAAGAACATGCATGTGTATGTGTGTGTGTTTAGATGTGTGTGTGTCAAAAACTGACACACTTTATTTTTTTGACAACATGAGCCAACAGTGGTGGTGTCTGTCAAAGAGGTGGAGCTCTGTCCTTCACCTGCAAGATTTCAGCAGGCAGCTCAGGTCCAGTTTTCTTCACTGTGCCACCATGATAAGTTTCCTCCTGAGAAGTTCTTGTCCAAGGTCATAGCTGGTAAAAGAATTGTCACAGTGATACTGGGACCCTGCAGTCCAGTCGTCATATCCAGGACCACACTGGACATGGCCGTCTTTGTTTGTTTTGTTGTTGTGCAGGTCGATGGGAAAACCAAATGAGGATCCCCTGAAGCTCCCATGACTGGGAGAGGAGCTGCTGTCAGTGGGTTGCTGACAGTGCACTTCTGACTTCAGGTTTGGCTCTAATTGTTGCTTTATCGTCTTATTTTGATCACTGGGTCCAGACAGACCCTCACTATTTTATCATTCAGTGAAAAACATTTGTTTGTTTTATTTTGTTGAACTAGAGGTTCCTGCCAAAGTCAGAAAGCCTTGATGCAATAAACAAATTGATGTGCTTCTTTGATGCATTTAAAACCTCCAAACAGGTCACACAGGAGGAAGGTTAAATCATGTGACCATCATTATAACAGCTGTTGACCTTGTTTGAACTATTTGATGGTGCTAAATATTGCCAGCTTGCTAACGTTAACTAGCTAACGTTAGCTAGCTAGCTAATATTATTTTCTAACTTCAGGCCTAAATTTGGGATTGATTGTGAAAATTGTTCACCTCACCTTTGTCAGCACCAGGTTTAGTCTTGATGATGTCATTGTAACTGCCTTTCTGATTCTAAAATATAATGCATCCAAGAATAAAAATGTAAAACTGCCCCTCCATGGAAATATCATATTTAATATATTGCAATATTCTTTTCCAGTATACTTCACTATATTTTTGTTTTATCAGAGAGACTTTAATGTCTGTCTTTGGTTTCTAAACTCTGACTCTCCTGTTATTGGTGCTGACTGAATTCTACCACCTGACAGACTGGGAAGGCTCATATTTGTGATGGATCCATAAATATAGGAAGGTCTTGTTTCAATGAATTGGTGTGAAATAACTTGTTATTTTGTTCGTGGTTGTCAGGGTGACTCGTGGTGTCGGGGCTCCACTGATGTTGGCATTTTGTCGTGGTTGTGCACGTGTGCAACTCAAGGTGAACGTACTCACAGTTGATTGAAGCAACTCAGATCAGCTGTTCTGGAACCAGATACTCAGAGTTTCCCATCTCAGAGTGTCAACTCAGGAGTGATTGAGGAGAAGAGTTTCAGAACAGCCACAGTTGGGGGACTTCCATCCAGCCATCCATTTTCTATCCCTGTAAGGGAGTTCAGGGATCTGGAGCTGCTTCGTTCAGGTGGATCCAGAACACAAGATGGGTGTCAGTCAGGACACCAGAAGGAGACCAGCATCTGGAAGGTGAAGTGCTTTAATCTGACACCGTTGTGTCAACAGTTCTGAAATAAGAACAAAAATAAACAGTATTATTTCCACCTCATACTCCTGCATATATTCAAGTGAACAGGGAACACCAATTCATGCACAACTTCTCCTGTGTGTTCATCCACAGTCACTGAACAACAACCAAACCAAACAAAAGGGGGTTTGCTAGCGTGGCGTGCTGAGGTAGAAAGGAGCTGTACAAATTGAGTCCTTTTACCATTTCTTTCCTGGGTGCTTCTGGCAGTGCTGTCGTCACTTCCTGTGACCGTGGGAGGAAAGGGGTCCCCCTTCAGAATAAGTTTAATATCATTATGTTACTTCCTCTTCAACATGCCTTTAGCAGACCAACTCCCTGAATAGCACAGTGAGGTGGTGTGGTTTTAAGGTGCTGGATGAAGACTCCAGTCTCTGAGGAGACACAACTTCTTGCATGTTGGTGCCCCATCACACACAACAGGTGCACTTGTACTCTTTTCACCTCTGACCCACAAACATTCCACCAGTGAACGTCCAGAAATTGAAGCATAAACAGTTCAGCAACAATGAATTCTTCAAATCCTCCTCTGAAATAAGAGATGAATCTTTACCTGCTGAGGCCTGCTTCAGAGAAAATTATGAAACCTTCAACACTCACATTCCTGTTCTTGTCACAATCCTGCTCTCCTCAATCAAGGCCTGTTCAATAAATGGTAGAGCAGAGTGGAGCAGAGGAAGCGTGCTGGGCCCAGAACCCAGAGGTTGATGGAACAAAACCATCCTCTGCTGAAAGAAAGGAGCAAAATAAACCTGATTGTTTTGAAATGTGAGTCTGTTAAAAAGAGGTAGAAATGGTGATGTAGTCAGTTGTCCCTTTTGTTTTATTACAGAGACCTCATTGTTAATTAAATAATTTTAATTCTTTACTTGAAGTTTCATGCTGTTTCGACTGAAAAAGGCGAGTTCCTGGAGAAGATCTTCCAGGGCGTCCAGGTTAAAGCGGTGCCCCAGCTGGCACCAGGTGCTGACCCAGGTCCTGCATGTGAGATACTGTCAGTTCTGTTCTGCCCTGCTCACAACCACAGGCTGGTGTTGAGGCCTGCAGCAACCAGGGCCCCAGTCACCAAGTGTATAAAGGCTGGTCATTGTGGCAGTGGGAGGAGTCAAAATGAAGACAGACCAATGTGAGCAGGACGTGACTGCAAAAGTAAGAAGAACTTGACCATGTTTCCTACAGTACCCAGGAGGCTTGGTAGTTGTTGAAGGAAGCTCCAAAAGCAAAGAGCAGACAGCAGGATATAAAAAGAAAAGATCCAGACAATAAAACTACAAGTAGAAACAAGAAGAAATACTAAAAGCTTTGGAAAGATACTACAAGGTTGTATATACTCCTAAAGAGGGAAAGGAAGAATTAGAATGTGGATCAGATCAGCTGATTTTAATGTTAAGTCCATCCCTCCATCCACTTTCTATTCTTATCCTTTAAGGGTCACGAGGGGGGGGGGGGTCCCAGGTGACATTGGGCAAGAGGCAGGGTTCACCCTGGACAGGTCACCAGTCCATCAGGAGAAATGAGGTGGTCGGTATCATGCAACCTAAACTAAAACATTAGTCAGATCAAATTCAGGTTAAAGCAAGAGTCTCCAGATCAAAGTCAGAATTCCTGATGATGTCATCAGGGCTTTGACAGTACCTAGAATTCTGTCTTTGATCTCAGGTGGACATGAAAGAAACACAATTGAGGAAAGTATAAGAGAGCACATTCAGCTTCATTAGAAACACTTGAACTGTTGAACAGTAGAATTTGTTTGAAACAGTTTACAACACTTAGTGACAGGATTGAAGAGGGAAGACTTTTCTACTTTAAATTTAATTCTAACTTCCAAGTCAAGTCAAGTCAATTTTATTTATAAAGTGCCAAATCACAACAGAAGTTATCTCATGACACTTTACAAGTTTATCTCATGAGATCGGTACCCTGGAAGGTATCACCTTGATGCTTGATGTTCCTGCCTGTTAAAAGGTTTTGTCACCACTGTTGCAGGATGTGCTTGCTGATGGAGAATTGTTGGGTGTAGATTCATTGAAGGAGTTTGGTACTGGACCTGCTCTACCTGTAAAGAGTCATGAGATAACTTTTGTTGTGATTTGGCACAATATAAATAAAATTTACTTGACCAGTGTTATTTGTGGTCTTTTGTTAATTTCATGCCACATGAAATTCTTATTGGTCACTTTTCTTGCGACAGTCTCACAGTGGCAAGACAAGAACACTTCTACTTTTGATGAGGACAGTTTGTTCAACACTAAACTTCATCCAGTACCATGTTGTCAAACACTGGAACATCCACAGCACCTGAACAGGGACTTGAACCCTGGACCCTCAGATTAAAAGTCTGATGCTCTACCGTCTGAGCTACTCAGGCTCTTTCTACAGTATTTAGACAGGAAAAGAAACACCTGTGAAGGTCAAACTGCTGCTTTCTTGACTTGTTCAATCCTCCATGTTAAAGTCCACCATGCTTTTGATTGGCTCTGATTCTCTGTGGCAAAATCCAACAAGAGGCTCCAAAAATGTCTTGAATGTCATAAGAATGCACAGGACAAGATGGTAGTTTCCTTCACGTCTGCAGTTCCTCCACTGGAAAGTAAAGTCAATGCTGTTCCTCTGCTGAAACCTGGGATCGGACCAGGGACCTTTAGATCTTCAGTCTAACGCTCTCCCAACTGAGCTATTTCAGCTCTGAGTGAGGGCCCTGCTTCTCTCATTTTATAATCTCTTCCACTCTCACTAGAACTTAGAGAGGATTTGAGCTTCTGAAGTCATGACACATTGAACAGTTCTACAGGACCATTTTTGATGAATGTCTGAATCACACAAGCCTTTTTTGTTTGTCTTCTTCCCAGTTGCCTCAACATTGTGAGAGCCAATAATTCCACATCTGTACCAGACACACCTCTTGTTGGTGGTTTTTTTTGGATCTTTCTATTCTAACAGTGTCTTTTATCTTAAATATGCCACTTTCACATGAAAACATCAATAACAGGAGAATATCAATACTATTATTGCTGCTGTTGCTGTTGCTGTTGTTGGTTGTCTGTCTGTCTTCCATCCCCCTGTCTTTCTCTCTGCTTGTCTTTCACCCTCATCTTGTTCCCATCTTTTTGTCATTCTCTCCCTCCTTTCTCTCTGTCTTTTGTCTTTTCTTCTCTATATTTGTCTTCTGCTGCCCCAGGATCAGCTTCTATCACTCAGTGGTCCAGAACCATTCTGAAGCCTGATCATGAATGTGAGCAAAGCTCTTGGAACAGGCCTGCTGCCACCACAACTAAGATCCTGCAGGTCACTAGAAACTCCAGTGTCCAGCTGACAAGTGGACTTTCCTCTGATCTGTGGTGGCGCTGAGTTTAGCAAACATCTCCAACAAGAAGATGAAGGAGGCCATCAACTCCTCCAAGCTCAACATCTATACTGGCTTTACTGGGAGATCAGGAGGTCAAAGCAGATCTCCACCCTCCACCTCAGATGGTTTCTACTCACAGAGATGAGGGACCAGTTCAAACCAGTTACCTGGAGCTCCCTTAAGCCATTGTCCCCCCCCCCCCCCACACACACACACACACAGCCTGTCTTTGGTATAAAATGGTCTGTCAGGTTCTCTCACGTTGGAAGATTTCTCTGACTCCATTGTGAATAAAGAGATTCTTCATCTGACACCTGAGTCTTGATCCACTGATTCCTCTGATCCACCTCTTTCTGCTCCAACAAGGCTGACATGGATCAGGTGGGTCCATGTCATCCAATCAGTCAGTCAATCAGGTGTTTGACTGCTTGTTGGTTGTAATTCCATAGATTTTAATCTCAGGTTTTATAGAATTAATAAGAACATCTTAAAGACCTTTGTCCAACACTTGAAACTCACCTGTCTGTCGAGGCCCAACTGGCCTTTGGTAGTGAGGTGGTGGATGCATGTGAATGAAATGAGGCTCGTGTTGCTGTGAGGAGCCACTAGAGGGAGACACCTGTCGTTCCTCCCAGCTGACAATGAGGCTTCACAGCTGCATTTGAAGCTGTCCTTTATTAGTCACAACTGTCTTGAGCTCAGGAGCCAAACTCACCAAAAACACTTCATCTTGGTCATGTGGTCTGTTTGTCAGGAGATTCCAAATCCAAAATTGTTGACACACAAGAGAAGAAAACACGTCAAAGTTTGTTCATTTTTATGAATCAAACTGAAAATGAACAGAAGAGTGACAATGAAAATGGATTCAAAAATAATAAATAACAATAAATAATGAATAAATACTCAGAATTTACTGGCATTTGACTGCATTTTGTGGTTAATACGTAGATAAAAGAGTAACATATATATTCTATACATGTGAGAAACGTACATGCTTTGGACAAAAGCATTTGCTCAATGAAATTGTAGGATATTAGAATTCTATAAATATAGAATATAATTGTATAAATGCTCTCTATCACCACCCCAACGTCTGTGCCAGGGTCTCTGGCCAGTTGTCAATGGCTCCTATCACCTGCCCAGGATGGATCAAGCTTGCTTGTCTTTGTAATTCTGCACTTATTAGAGACCTGGAAACAAAGGAATGCTGAAAAAGAGAAAATAGGACCTCACACAAATGGGCTTGTGACAGAAATTAAGATAATTTTGTGAATATCCATCCTCTACAAATGTGTGTCAATGTGATTGTTGTGGCTGAGTGGTGAAGGCGATGGACAAGAAATCCATTAGGGTCTCCCTGCTCAGGTTGGAGTCCTGCCAACAATGTTAAGCTGTTGATGTTCTATGTCAGGGTGAACGTCATACCTGTGCCTGATTCAGTGTGGTGGCTCATACCTGAATTTATCCAAACCAGCTAACTTCTTCACGCCAATCTACACAGTTTCAATCATACAAACCTCAAACTGCAGTAAGAAATTTTCAATTCTCTCATCCACCAACAATCCTCATCAATAAAATCTGGAAGATGGAACCGCAGAAAGTCTGCGGGAGAACGTAGACGAGTGCTGCCACCGACCCGTCATGGGGAAGACCGGTAACGTGGCTAAACATCAGGAGTCATGAGTTTGCTCAAAAATAATGACTTGGAGTGAGTTCAATGAGTTCATAGCCAACAATTCTCCATCAGCAAGCACATCCTGCAAAAGCAATGATGACAATTTTCCTTTTAAAAAGCAGGAACGTTGCGCAGATCCAGGATCAGTGGGAACGGCTGTTTGCTTTAAACGGTTGGGGGGGAAGAGTCGATTTATTGTCGAGTCAATGTTATTGATATTGTGCCAAATCACAAAAAAAGTTATCTCAAGACACTTGACAGGTAAAGCAGGTCTAGAACCACACTCCTTCAATGAATTCACGTATGTGAAGATGTTCAACTTATGTGACAAATTCTCATGACAATGAGTCCAGAGAGCCTGTCAGCGTTGACATTCCCCTGGTGTCAGTGAAGTCATGTCAACGGACCTGGGGCCTGTAGTTGGTGTCCATCCTTGATATCCTCCAAACAGGTCATGAAACTTGGCCCTCGTCAGCTTGAAGGACAGCTGGAAACGGCCTTCGTCCAGGCACAGTTTTTGGAGAAAGCGAGTTAAGAAGTTTAGAGTTCCAAGAAGCTTCTTCAGTTCGTTCAGTTTGGTCCTGTAGAACTGTTCAATGTGTCATGACTTCAGAAGCTCAAATCCTCTCTAAGTTCTAGTGAGAGTGGAAGAGATTATAAAATGAGAGAAGCAGGGCCCTCACTCAGAGCTGAAATAGCTCAGTTGGGAGAGCGTTAGACTGAAGATCTAAAGTTCCCTGGTCCGATCCCAGGTTTCAGCAGAGGAACAGCATTGACTTTACTTTCCAGTGGAGGAACTGCAGACATGAAGGAAACTACCATCTTGTCCTGTGTATTCTTATGACATTCAAGACATTTTTGGAGCCTCTTGTTGGATTTTGCCACAGAGAATCAGAGCCAATCAAAAGCATGGTGGACTTTAACATGGAGGATTGAAGCAGTCAAGAAAGCAGCAGTTTGACCTTCACAGGTGTTTCTTTTCCTGTCTAAATACTGTAGAAAGAGCCTGAGTAGCTCAGACGGTAGAGCATCAGACTTTTAATCTGAGGGTACAGGGTTCAAGTCCCTGTTCAGGTGCTGTGGATGTTCCACTTCAGAATTCAGAGTAAGGACCAGGAGGGTGGGACACAATAATAGATAGGAGTAAATGTGGAGTCTGAGTTCTTTTCTAGAATGTGTGGCCAAGTGACATGACTGGATGACTTCAGTCACATGACTGGATGACAGTGTAGATTCCAATGTAGAGGTTGGGGAAATAGTCTCTGAGAATCCAGCTTGAACCAACGCCCTCTTTTTTCTTCAAAAACCCAAACAGCGACCATCAGTCTCCCTCCAATCCTGTACTTGGGTTCAATGTTGCTGTTCCATTTTGCAGCAGTAGGTGTCGCTGTGATACCAAGTTCAGTTCAAGATTCCCAACTCCAGCTCATGTTGGTGACCTCAGTGGCAGGGGAAAATGGCGCTACAGTGGATCATGTGGATCAACTCATGTCTGTCCTCACTGCTCCACAGGTCTGTCAAATGTTCTGTAAAATAGTTTGAGCACAGCAGAGATGCTAGATTAGGAGTTGATGGGAGTTGTTGCAGATACCAGTGTCCAAAGTCCAGCTTGAACCCAGTTTGTGCACTTATTTGTCAAGCTAGCTGAGATTCTTTTCACTGCCAAGCTAAAGTGACTTCTGTCAACAAAGGTAAACATACAAAAGGATATTTCTACTGTCAGTTCAAGATTTTTATCAAACTCCTTTTTCATAGCTTCAACCTTCCTCTTGTGTTAGCTTTCTGTTCCCATCTCTTATGTTAACAGGTCAGTTTTGACCCTCGTCTTCAATCAGCTGTCAAATAAACTAAAAACAATTTTCTATCATCCAAGTTTTTTCCCAAGTTTTTTCAGTTAAAAAATGATCAAATGAACCTCAAGAAAATAATAGAAATATACAAATGTTGTTGTGTTTGCTGACCATTACTGAGGGGTGTTAGAACACATCTCTGACATGGATTGGTTTTATTTATTGTTTCATTTTAATATTATTAACTATTGTGACATCCATGGTGTTATGGGTCAGTTTTGACCCACATATATTTACTTCAACAAAAAGGAAAAAAAGTGTCTTTTTCAGCAACAGAATTTTAATACAAACACAAAATGAAAAGCAGAACAGGCCAGAACCCAAAATATGGATTTGCAAGGTCAAACAAACAACAACCAGTCAAGCAAATCAAACCAACAGAAACCAACTACTGGTTCAAAACCAGTAAAAAACAAAAACAGAGGAAAAGTCTCTGTGTGTAAGAACATGCATGTGTATGTGTGTGTGTTTAGATGCGTGTGTGTCAAAACCTGACACACTTTTTTTTGACAACATGAGCCAACAGTGGTGGTGTCTGTCAAAGAGGTGATGCTCTGTCCTTCACCTGCAAGATTTCAGCAGGCAGCTCAGGTCCAGTTTTCTTCACTGTGCCACCATGAAAAGTTTCCTCCTGAGAAGTCCTTGTCCAAGGTCATAGCTGGTAAAAGAATTGTCACCAGTGACATTGGGACCCTGCAGGGGGGGGGGGCCCTGGGCTCTGGTGCCGGGGATTCGCGCCGGTCCCCCGGTGGGGTCCTGCGGTGGGGTCCTGCGGTGGGGGGGGCTGTGGTCGCCAGGTCACCGGGCACTGGCGGGGCGTGCTGGGGCCTGCCGTGGCGGCTGGGGCATATTTGCCCCCAGACGATGGGAGGAGGGTGGGGAAGGAAGGTTAGGTGGGGTTTGACTGGGAGGGGGGTCGGGGGGGAGGGGGAGGGGGGTCGGGAGGGAGGGAGGTAAGGGGCTGGAGAGTGAGGTAGAGGTGGATTGCCTGGCGCCTGGGACTTGCTGGCCTGGGGCCCTGCCGCTCCCCCGTGGGGGGGGGGGGGTCGCACCCACATTTGGGAGGGGTTTGCTAACCTCGGCCCATCCTCGGGCGGGCTGGGCCCTGGCGCGGTGTCCTGGACTGCCGCCACTCCGGACAAAGGGAGGATGCTGGGGGACATCTGAGGGATGGGGGCTGACCTCCTTGATGCTGATCGAACTGGGGGCCCTGACCACGGGCTGCTGGCTGGGGGTTCAGCTGTGCACTGGGGGCCTGGGCCCTCCCTGCCCTTGCACTGCACGGTGGTGGGCCCTCTGCCCGGATCTCCGGACAGTGCCCCTTGGTGCTCCTATCTGACCCCTGGACCAGGGAGGCTAGACTCCCTTTCGGCTGGTTGCAGTGGTGACGGGGTGGTCAGCGGGGCCAGTCTGGAAGTTGGCCCCCTGCAGGTCTGGCCCATTCCTCAGCTCCTCTCATTGCCTCTCTGTCCCATCACATCACATCTTATGTATCACTAGGCCTTGAGGGGCTGGACCCCCCAATTTTAATCACATCGTAGACATTTAGGGCTTGGGGGAGTGCATGAGGATGTACTGGGAAACTCTGCCGTCTGCAACCGGCGGGACTCCCATGCCCTGGGTGCCTCCGCCAATTTTAACTACATTCTAGTCATCCACATCATCACATCTACATTCCCATGCACAACACGCACCCTGCACCATGTTGGGATGGGGGGGCAGCTGGGGCAGGGAGTGGGTCCAGTGCTGCCTCCTTTGCTAACTGCACCATTGCAGGCCTGGGGGCCTGGCCGGGGCTCTTTGGGGGAGGTGGTCCTCTGTTCGGAGGCGGTGGGCCTGGTCGTTGTGGTGGGCTGTGGCTGCCCCGCCTGGGTGTGGGGTGTGGGTGGGTGTCGGCCTCGCCGCTGGCGGACCTCTTGGGGGGCTCTGGTCGGGTCTCGGGCCAGAGGGGCCCTGTGCCCCTGGGCTCTGCTCATGCTGTGTGTGTGTGTGTGTGGGGGGGGGTGCCCGGCGGGAACAGGGTCATCTCTGCCCCGTCTCTCTGTGGGTTGCTTCTGAGTGGGGGTTGCTGCTCCTATGCTTTCCTATGGGTCCTGGCATGGGTTGGGCCTGTGGCTGTTTCATGGGGAAGGGGTGGCCGGGGGCTCCCCATGTTCTGGGGGTTTCTGGGTGCTCTGGTGACCTGGTCCTGACCTACCTGCTATCCTGGACTGGGGGTGCGAATGTCCTGGCCCCTCACATCAGCTACAGCCAGCTACGCACAGCATCCAAGACAAACCGTAGCACACACACATACACATACACACGCGTATACACACGCGTATACACACATACATGCATGGAGCGCACAACTGACCCATAAACACACACTCAGAAATTTATCTTAAAATTATATTAAACCAAATGGTAAGCCTGCACCGGAAATTCTGCAACCAATGTTTTTTCTTTCTTTTTCTTTTGTTGTTGTTACTTTTTCTTTGTTTGTTTATTTGGTTTTTGTTTGTTTTTTGTTAGTTTTTGTTTGTTTGTTTGTTTTGTGTTTTTTATTGTTGTTTTCTGCTATTGCTGTTGTTGTTTTTGTCTCCCCCCTCCCCCTTGTCTTTGCTGTCCTGTCCCTGTTCTCTCTTCCTGTCCACTCCTGAGCCTCAGTCCGGTAGCTTTATCAATGAACCAATACCATTCCTAATAAAATTAAACATAAATGGCGATAGGAGGAGTTTATCAGATTCCTCCTATGCAGAATAAAACTGCTTCAGTACAACAAGGCACCAGGAACACTGATGCTGCTTGCCTCAGCTACTGAATAGGACAGGTTAAAAAAAAAATAAAAAAATAAAAAATAAACAGTATTATTTCCACCTCATACTCCTGCATATATTCAAGTGAACAGGGAACACAAATTCATGCTCAACATCTCCTGTGTATTCATCCACAGTCACTGAACAACAACCAAACCAAACAAAAGGGGGTTTGCTAGCATGGCGTGCTGAGGTAGAAAGGAGCTGTACAAACTGAGTCCTTTTACCATTTCTTTCCTGGGTGCTTCTAGCGGCGCTGTCGTCACTTCCTGTGACCGCGGGAGGAAAGGGGTCCCCCTTCAGAATAAGTTTTATATCATTATGTTACTTCCTCTTCAACATGCCTTTCACAGACCAACTCACTAACGAGCAAATTGAGGTAGTGTGGCCGAGCGGTTTAAGGGGCTGGATTAAGGCTCCAGTGTCTGAGGAGGTGTGAGTTCAAATCCCACCACTGCCAT
Organism: Aulostomus chinensis; assembly: GCF_037954235.1. Classification (NCBI taxonomy): domain Eukaryota; kingdom Metazoa; phylum Chordata; class Actinopteri; order Syngnathiformes; family Aulostomidae; genus Aulostomus; species Aulostomus chinensis. The sequence goes on from NC_141323.1 coordinate 32,211,613, forward strand.
CATATCCCAGGTTACTGGAGAGGTGTGGCAGGTCTCTCACAGCCTCTCTGTGGGGGAGGTGTTGGCTGCTATATTCACTCGTGGGAAGAAAATATCCTGAACTGGAAGAGTTCTCTTCATCTTGAACTCTCCAAAACAACAATGTGCAGTAATGCTGAGCTACCTTCAAGCCAACAACATGGGCACATCCTCCCAATTTATGTAACACTGCCAGTGACCTCTGCTTCAGTGTAACGGTGACTCTCCAAACTGAAGCTGATCCAGGAGGAGACATGGAGCAGACAGGCTCTCTGATTTAATGCTGCTGTCTATTGAGAGGAACATCCCAGTTGACTCAAACAAGGCTGCTGATGTCTTCAAACCCAGGACCAGAAGAAGAATCCTCCTCTGAGTCCACAGATCTGAGCATCACTGCTCTGACAACCACGTTACCTCCTGGTTATCAGTGTGAAGTCAATGGTGAGGTAATCAGTTGTTCCTGGTGTTTTATTCCAGAGGCCTGGTAGTTAAACACTGAATTCAATAATTTTAATTCTTTACTTGAAGTTTCATGCTGTTATGCTGGAAATGTTTGACAACTTCTTGCATGTTGGTGCCCCATCACACACAACAGGTGCACTTGTACTCTTTTCACCTCTGACCCACAAACATTCATAGTCTTCCAGTGAACGTCCAATTATCTTCTGAAATCAGTGATGAATCTTTACCTGCTGAGACTCATTATCTCTGACTGTGACTAGCATGTGCTAGCAGAATACAGCAGTCCTTCTTCATTATCTGTCTTTGTCTCTGACCAGCTCTCCTGCTCTCTTTCCTCCTACCAGTCAAAGCAGACATCTGCACCTACTGATCTTGGATCTGCTGCCTGTTCCTGCCTGGTAAAAGAAGGAACCAGCACCTGGTTCTACAGGCTGAATTAACTCCAGGACGTTGGCCAGCCGTGTCAGTTGAAACCTTATTTGTCCAAATAGAGAAAAAATAAGTCTGATTGTTAATGAAAGATGTCATCATGGCTTTGAAACTGTGGTTGGGGACAAGCCAACAAGAGCACATTCATGGAAGAATAGCAATAAAAACAGGAAGTGTTAGTTAGCAAGCACTCACCAGTCTTGCACTATCATATTTGGGTCTAGTGGAAAAAAATGGCTGCTGCTGACTGTGCTGCCTGGTGGTGGATCACTCTTCACCATCCTCACAGGCCTTGATGGAACCAGGAACCAGGATCTTCCTGGAGAAGATCTTCTAGGGGGTCCAGGTTAAAGCGGTGCCCCAGCTGGCACCAGGATCTGACCCAGGTCCTGCATGTGAGATACTGTCAGTTCTGTTCTGCCCTGCTCACAACCACAGGCTGGTGTTGAGGCCTGCAGCAACCAGGGCCCCAGTCACCAAGTGTATAAAGGCTGGTCATTGTGGCAGTGGGAGGAGTCAAAATGAAGACAGACCAATGTGAGCAGGACGTTACTGAGAAGTAAGAAGAACCTGACCATGTTTCCTACAGTACCCAGGAGGCTTGGTAGTTGTTGAAGGAAGCTCCAAAAGCAAGAATTAGCCCCGCTCTCCTGCTCTCTTTCCCCCCAACCGGTCAAAGCAGAAGGCCGTCCCCATTGAGCCTGGATCTGCTTGATGTTCCTGCCTGTTAAAAGGAAGGTTTTTGTCGCCGCTGTTGCAGAATGTGCTTGCTGATGGAGAATTGTTGGGTGTAGATTCATTGAAGGAGTTTGGTACTGGACCTGCTCTACCTGTAAGGTGTCATGAGATAAGTTTTGTTGTGATTTGGTGCAAAATAAATAAAATTAACTTGACCAGTGTTATTTGTGGTCTTTTGTTAATTGCATGGCACATGAAATTATTTTTGGTCACTTTTCTAGCAACAGTCTCACAGTAGCAAGACAAGAACACTTCTACTTTTGATGATGACAGTTTGTTCAACACGAAACTTAATCCAGTACCATGTTGTCAACCACTGGAACATCCACAGCACCTGAACAGGGACCTGAACCCTGGACCCTCAGATTAAAAGTCTGATGCTGTACCGTCTGAGCTACTCAGGCTCTTTCTACAGCATTTAGACAGGAAAAGAAACACCTGTGAAGGTCAAACTGATGCTTTCTTGACTTGTTCAATCCTCCATGTTAAAGTCCACCATGCTTTTGATTGGCTCTGATTCTCTGTGGCAAAATCCAACAAGAGGCTCCAAAAATGTCTTGAATGTCATAAGAATGCACAGGACAAGATGGTAGTTTCCTTCATGTCTGCAGTTCCTCCACTGGAAAGTAAAGACAATGCTGTTCCTCTGCTGAAACCTGGGATCAGACCAGGGACCTTTAGATCTTCAGTCTAACGCTCTCCCAACTGAGCTGTTTCAGCTCTGAGTGAGGGCCCTGCTTCTCTCATTTTATAATCTCTTCCACTCTCACTAGAACTTAGAGAGGATTTGAGCTTCTGAAGTCATGACACATTGAACAGTTCTACAGGACCATTTTTGATGAATGTCTGAATCACACAAGCCTTTTTTGTTTGTCTTCGTCCCAGATGCCTCAACATTGTGTGAGCCAATAATTCCACATCTGTACCAGACACACCTCTTGTTGGTGGGTTTTCTGGATCTCCCTGTTCTAACAGTGTCTTTTGTCTTAATTATGTCACTTTCACATGATACAAACACAAAATGAAAAGCAGAACAAGCCAGAACCCAAAATATGGATTTGCAAGGTCAAACAAACAACAACCAGTCAAGCAAATCAAACCAACAGAAACCAACTACTGGGTCCAAAACCAGTAAAAAACAAAAAAAGAGGAAAAGGCTCTGTGTGCAAGAACATGCATGTGTATGTGTGTGTGTTCAGATTCGTGTGTGTCAAAAACTGAAAACATGAGCCAACAGTGGTGGTGTCTGTCAAAGAGGTGGAGCTCTGTCCTTCACCTGCAAGATTTCAGCAGGCAGCTCAGGTCTAGTTTTCTTGGACCACACTGGACATGGCCGTCTTTGTTTGTTTTGTTGTTGTGCAATGTGAGAGAACGTGACAGACCATTTTATAACAAAGACAGGCTGTGTGTGTGTGCGTGTGTGTGTGTGTGTGTGTGTGTGTGTAACCATGTTAAATTCTTTTAAATAAATATATTTCAACCTGCTATTATTTGTATGCTGTGTGATTTATGAAACCCAAGACTAACTAAGGTGTACATACTGCAACCTAAAGTATGGTAATGAGGAGAATGATGAAAAATCCACAAGGTGATCAGAAAATAATAAATGAAAAAAAAAATCTCTGAACATGTGTGATTGAAATATGTCTGTGGGACTGGCAGAATCTGGCTTTACCACAAAGTGTCTCATCAAGAGATCTGTCACATGCGTCTGCTGTGGAGGGTCAATCTGTCTGTCCACATTCAGATCATTGATGCAAAAACTGTGCTATGATCAAACTACTCAGGATGAAACAGACCAATGTTGACATCAAGTAGCAACTCAGCAGCTGATCAACAGAGTCCTAAGCACCAGTAGAACCTGTTCATCGTCCCTGGGTGGGCTCGAACCATCAGCCTCTCGGTTAACATCCGAGCACGCTGACCAATTGAGCCACAGAGACTCTGAGTCTCCTGCTTTTCATGAAGAGTTTTCAGGCTAAATTTCAGAGTGTGAGGTCCACACTGCACATTTGAGGGAACATGAAGGATAGATGAGAGTCTGACTGTCATGGTGAAAGCCTTCAGCACTAGAACTGAAACAGCCCCCACCATCTTAACCCCCCAGACCAAACATCATCGTCCAGCCCCCAACCAGAGGTCCATCAGTTATCATGGGAGCCACATGTGGAGTCTGGATTCTTTTCTAGAAAGTGACGGCAATGACAGTCCTGCCAAGTGACATCACTGACATGAATGGATGACTTCAGTGCATCCAATTACCAAGTGCACTGCAGCAGTCCTTGTTGCTGTCTGCTGTTGTGTCACAGCAAAGTAAGGAAACAGCCTGACGGTCCTCAGGAGGAAATTCAACAACCTCCAAAGATGGAGGTGAACCTAGACCTGCTCATGTTTGCTGTCCTTGATGAACTTGGGCGGTACTCTGGTGCTGGGATGAGGTCATGGAGACGATCTGGGAGCAGTCCTGATGTTAAATGGACAAAATGTGTCAACATGAAATAAAATTGGAAACCTATTTGAAGCCTTATTTTGTGTTTGATGGACATTTTTTAAATCTCTAATGACTTGTTTTAACTGAATCTACTGAATCCTGTGGTGCCTGATGAGGAGACAACTTGGGTACAAAGTTGAAGAGGAGGGTTTTTGGAGGGGAGGTGATTTTTTTTCCAGTGTTGTAAATCAAAATAACTACAACGACATGATAGAATTTTCTCAAAATGTCCTGACTAAGATGGATTCCAAACCAAGGGACTAAACCAAACCAATTCCTACTTAACCCTAAGCTCCACCTCAGTTCCAGATGAAACTGGTTGAACATGGAACCGTCCCACTTGGAACATTTCCATCACCTTCACCACCACTGGAGTATCAACAAAGATTTTGGTCAACACCAGAATGGTTGAGACAAGACAACATGCTACCAATCCTCTCTCTCTCCCTCATCATCAGCTGCTACAGCCCTTGAAAGAAAACCTTTGACACATGGACCTACAGTAGGAGCAGATGTTGTCTCCTCTGGAACAGCAGTTTAACGTTGTTGGCAGGACTCGAACCTGCGCGGGGAGACCCCAATGGATTTCTAGTCCATCGCCTTAACCACTCGGCCACAACAACTACACTCCCATGAACATAAGTAGAGGATTGATATTCAACATTTCATCTTCATCGAAGCACAGTCGATTTTTTTAATCTTCTCACAAACACAAACTATTTGTGTGTGTGTGTGTGTGTGTGTTGTTTACCAGCAAGATGAAAACTGTTGTGGTATTTGACAATTCTATTGTTTCTGAATGAAAATCCTGTGAAGGAGAATCATGGAGACATCCTAAAAATGGCTGAGGTCTGCTGAGCTGCAGCAGGTCTGAGCTGCTTTTGATGCCCAGATGATGAGGAGGCAGTGAATGTTGGGTTTGGTGGAGCTGAAAAAATGCTGCAGGTGTTGAGAGGTCTGCTGCTGTCCAGGACTTCCTCTCCAGGTCTCAGCTTCTCCCTGCAGTTCCCACAAACACCACAACAGTCCTGGAACCCCTGCAGATGGTGGAGGACCATGATGACCCCGATGCACCATCAGGGCATCAAAAACCAGTCCTGATGATCAAAAAGGTCCCTCCACTCATTCAGGGTCAACTCTAGAAGAAGCTTTTGTAACAGATGAGCAAACACACTCAACTAGAAATCATGATTTAAACACAATGTTGATTTTTACATTTTCCTTCAATGTTTTAAAAACCATCAAAGTGGACAGAAGCCCAGATGGTCCAAACCTGTTTCCTGTCTCCTGCCATTGTGCAGAGCCTCTGTTCTGTCCTGCTGCTGTCCAGTTGTCTCTACTGAGCTCCTCTGCTGGTTCCACCTTGAAGAGTGTCTGAGCTAAAATTGAACCTTGAGGAACTTCAACCTTTGATCTAAGAGTTTTGTGTTTGATTTTAGAATTCTTTCTTTGATCTCAAAGACATGGAAGCTCAATCTGGTGTTGAGGAGGCCGTGATCCCATAGTGGTTAATACTCTGTGTTGTGGCCGCAGCAACCCCGGTTCGGCTCCAGGTCACGGCAGCATGAGACAAATTTCTTGCGTGTACTGATGGACACAAACCAAGCTGAAATTTCCCACAATGCAATAAGGCGGTGTTTGGTCAGTGTTGAGCAGGCGTCAGTCTGACAATGATGTCATATTATTTTGTTATCACTTGACCAGACCCAAAAGTAGGCTCCAGGTATCAGTTTCTTCTCAATGCTAATTTCTGCTAGCTTAGTCTGCTACTTTGATGGCTCTGACTACAAAAAGGTCCAGACCCCTGGATATGGTGGTTCCTACCTAAACGTAGATTCTGTCAGCTCATGTTTTGAAATCAACTCACCATGAACACAAGTAGATTTCAATGGACTGCAAATGTGTCTCATTTAATGGTAAACATGTCAAATATAAATTCCATCACCTGAGGAGGTCTGCTGCTGGAATTAAGCTCCAGATATTCACAAGATATTTTATATCTTAAAATAAAGCATTTTTATATTTGATTTATTATTCATTAGCCTGCTTCATGTGGTGTGATTTTATGTGTCCTATATTGAATCGAACTTTGTAAACGATCGTCCCTGAGGATGTTGAATGATGTCAAAAAAGGGTTCTCTGAGCTCTCCTTTCCTCTAAATAGAGGAGTCTCTGCTGAGGTCGTTCCCTGTCAGAGTCCTGACGTCTATTCGGATGCACCGAGAGACTCAGGCAAACAGAAGACAAGGGGAAGTGAAGTAACCTGAAAATGAGAGGGAAGGTTCGACATCAAACTAAAACAGGAAGAACAGGACACAAATGGGATATCAAAATAAGAGAGACCATGAGACATGACCCCCCAATTCCTGCTGCTTCCAGCTCTTTATATCGAACCCCTCGTACAGTGGTTGAGAGAGACCACAAATATTAAAGGTGTCCACATAAATGGAGAAGAACACAAGGTGGCGCTGGACGCTGATGATGTTTTAACATATTGAAGTGAGCCCCCTAACACAGGACCTGCATTAATAAAACTCTTTGAAACACTGGGAAGCTCTGCTGGATATAAATTCTCCATTCTAAAACACAGGTTCTGACCTTTAATCACTCACCTCCAGAACACATGGAGGAAACCCTCCACCTGGATTGGGGCCAGAACTCCTTGAAGATGATAGAAGAAGATGGAACTCCATTTCCTTTCTGAGTCTGAGTCACAGGGTTGATAGAGTAAAAATAAATGTCCTACCACAAGATCTCTTTCTAGTTCCAGGACCAACTGGAGAAATTGCCTTCAAAACCGTTTCTGAATTGAACAAAATGCTTTCCAGATTTATCTTGCAGGGGAAGAAACCCAGGCTCAAATTTAAACCACTACATGAATGAGCCCCAGTTCCTGCTGTACTGGCCCACCAAAATCTGGAAAAATGTTTCCGTAAAGTCCAAATCTCAATGAATAATTTGGAATGTTAACAGGAGAATATCACTACAAGTCATTTAATGATGTGCTTTTAATCCTGGGTTCAAGCCTCATGAAATGAACCCTAGATTTAAATCCTGGATTCAAAGAGAGTAACAACTTTCTACTCACTTGTGGAAAATGGAAATTTAAAAGATTTGAAAGCCTGAGAAGAGAATATCACTGAGAAAGTCTGACTTTTTAGAATCCTCTTAGGTGAGCAATTATTTTTGAACACGACATCAGAAATGAAACAGACTTTAATGATCCAATGCTGAAAATATTTTTGGCTGTCCATCAAGAAACAAGAAAAACCTCATATTGTTTGTTGTTTTCCGTTTGACCTGATTCTTGGTTGTCAACTAACTGCTCATTGGCTTTCTTGATGGAACAACAAAAGCAAAAGTTGAAGACTTTGAATATCCAGGCCTCTGGCGTGATTCTCAGCTGTCATTTAAATTTCACATGAACTCAGTGTCCAAGCAAATATCTGGTGGGCTAAAATTACTTTTGTCCTTCTGTTGACTTTTTCCATGAGAAGTCTGGAAAAGTATGTTAACACAGTTCATGTTCCCAATACTGGACGACACTGGTGGTTTCTATGGGAACACTGGTGACGGCCCCAGGCCTGGGTCCTATGCAGCGTTGTGTGTGCAGGGTCCTGTTGGTGGGTGTGTTTGTGTCTTTGCAGGTCTGGAGCAGCCTGGTCATCAGGCTGACTGGGAGCACCGGGAACACTGGCCTGGTGCTCCCAGTCAGCCTGATGACCAGGCTGCTCCAGACCTGCAAAGACACAAACGCCTTCCCAGACATTTGTCTCCCTTCTGCGCTCAGCCGGCGTGCTGTTGTTGTCCTTTTGTTTTTCCTTGTTTTCCACCAACAACATGCAGCACACATTGACATCACATCACACACTCACCTCCACTGCTGACACTGACTTCCACACCTCACATGGTTGATTATTTACTTTAATAAATGGTGATTTGCTGCTACCAGGTTTTGCTGCACCTCTGAGCCGGTCCTAACACATTCAGACATCAATCTTTGTCCTCTCAATGCCTGATATAATAGTCTTTGTAGATTTGTGCTCAGGTGCTTGGATTGAACCCATCATTGTTTAATGTAGGAGTCCCAAAGACAACTCCATTGATCAGTATTTATTTTCAAATGTGTCTGCTTGATTTTCCCTTCATACTTGAAACAACTTTCAATTCCTTTCAGCTCACAATGCAACCTAGAGTGTAGAGATCATTTGTTTCTATATCTTCCTAGAATCAGCAAAGAAACTGGTCATTGCACATTCATATTTTCCTAAAGTCAATTTTATCATTTGGAAACCATCTTGAGGATATTTGGAGAAAGTTCAATCATTCAGCTGCAGTTACAGTGACTTACAACACTGCAAAAAGAAAAAAATCACCCCTCCACAAACACTCTTGTCCAACTTTTGTGCCCAAATTTTCTCCTCATGAGGCACCAAATCAAGTCAAGTCATTTTTATTTGTATGGAACCAAATCACAACAAAAGTTCTCTCATGACTCTTTACTAGTAGAGCAGGTCCAGCACCAAACTCCTTCAATGAATCTACACCCAACAATTCTGCATCAGCAAGCACATCCTGCAACAGCGGCGATGAAAACCTTCCTTTTAACAAACAGGAATGTCGAGCAGATCCAGGATCAGTGGGGACGGCCTTCTGCTTTGACCGGTTGTATTCAAAGCTCCATCAGATTGGAAAAACCTTTCCTACCTTTCACTTCGGTCTCTCACTTCCTTTCTCATCTTCAAATCATCAAGCATTTTCAAACATCTGAATCAACACCCTCCTTGTTCTTCAAAAACCCAAACAGCGACCATCAGTCTCCCTCCAATCCTGTACTTGGGGTCAATGTTGCTGTTCCATTTTGCAGCAGTAGGTGTCGCTGTGATACCAGGTTCAGTTCAAGAGTCCCAACTCCAGCTCATGTTGGTGACCTCAGTGGCAGGGGAAAATGGCGCTTCAGTGGATCATGTGGATCAACTCATGTCTGTCCTCACTGCTCCACAGGTCTGTCAAATGTTCTGTAAAATAGTTTGAGCACAGCAGAGATGCTAGATTAGGAGTTGATGGGAGTTGTTGCAGATACCAGTGTCCAAAGTCCAGCTTGAACCCAGTTTGTGCACTTATTTGTCAAGCTAGCTGAGATTCTTTTCACTGCCAAGCTAAAGTGACTTCTGTCAACAAAGGTAAACATACAAAAGGATATTTCTACTGTCAGTTCAAGATTTTTATCAAACTCCTTTTTCATAGCTTCAACCTTCCTCTTGTGTTAGCTTTCTGTTCCCATCTCTGATGTTAACAGGTCAGTTTTGACCCACGTCTTCAATCAGCTGTAAAATAAACTAAAAACAATTTTCTATCATCCAAGTTGTTTCCCATCTCTTGGTTACCTTGTTAGGCTTCCTTATCCATGGAAATATTGATTTGAATATTTTGTTGTGGGCCTCTGGACCTTTTTTTCATCAGTAAACCCTCGATTTCAATTAAAAAAATGGTAAAATGAACCTCAAGAAAATCATAGAAATAAACAAAAGGTTGTTGTGTTTTCTGACCATTACTGAGGGGTGTTAGAACACATCTCTGACATGGATTGGTTTGATTTATTATTCATTTTAATACTATTTATTTATTTATTTATTTTTTACCTGTCCTGTTCAGTAGCTGAGGCAAGCAGCATCAGTGTTCCTGGTGCATTGTTGTACTGAAGCAGTTTTATTCTGCATAGGAGGAATATGATAAACTCCTCCTATCGCCATTTATGTTTAATTTTATAAGGAATGGTGTTGGTTCATTGATGAAGCTACCGGACTGAGGCTCAGGAGTGGACAGGAAGAGAGAACAGGGACAGGACAGTGAAGACAAGGAGGAGGGGGGAGACAAAAAAAACAACAGCAATAGCAGAAAACAACAACAACAACAACAAAAACACAAAAACAAACAAAGATAAAAACAAACAAAAAAGCAAATAAACAAACAAAGAAAAAGTAACAACAACAAAAGAAAAAGGAAAAAAAAAAACAATGGTTGCAGAATTTCTGGTGCAGGCTTACCATTTGGTTTAATGTAATTTTAAGATAAATGTCTGAGTGTGTGTTTATGGGTCAGTTTTGCGCTCCATGCGTGTATGTGTGTATACGCGTGTGTATGTGTATGTGTGTGTGCTACGGTTTGTCTTGGATGCTGTGCGTAGCTGGCTGTAGCTGATGTGGGGGGCCAGGACATCGCACCCCCAGTCCAGGATGGCAGGTAGGTCAGGACCAGGTCACCAGAGCACCCCAAAACCCCCAGGACACGGGGAGCCCCAGGCCACCCCTCCCCCAGGAAAAAGCCACAGGCCCAACCCATGCCAGGACCCATAGGAAAGCATAGGAGCAGCAACCCCCACCCAGAAGCAACCCACAGAGAGACGGGGCAGAGATGACCCCGGTCCTGCCGGGCACTCCCCCCCCCACAGCATGAGCAGAGCCCAGGGGCACAGGGCCCCTCCGGCCCAAGACCCGACCAGAGCCCCCCAAGGGGTCCGCCAGCGGCGAGGCCGACACTCACCCACACCCCACACCCAGGCGGGGCAGCCACAGCCCACCACAACGACCAGGCCCACCGCCCCCGAACAGAGTTACCCCCCCCCCCCAACCCTCGATCCCCATCCCCTCTACTCATCCCCTGTTCTCCCCCTCCCCCCAGAGCAGGAGGGCTTCAGGCTATAGGGCACAACCAGCCAGCCAGCCGGGACCCCCCACTCCCCGGAGAGGCCCAGCCCACCCGCCGGGGTGAGTCGAAGGCACGCACGCCCTGGACCGCCACCCCCGGACAAAACAATCATACTCTCATCTTCCTCATTTTAATATTATAAACTATTGTAACATCCATGGTGTTATGGGTCAGTTTCGACCCTCATATATTTACTTCAACAAAAAGGGAAAGAAGTCTTTTTTTCAGCAACAGAACTTTAATACAAACACAAAATGATAAGCAGAACAAGCCAGAACCCAAAATATGGATTTGCAAGGTCAAACAAACAACAACCAGTCAAGCAAATTAAACCAACAGAAACAAACTACTGGTTCACAACAAGGAAAAAACAAAAACAGAGGAAAAGTCTCTGTGTGCAAGAACATGCATGTGTATGTGTGTGTGTTTAGATGCGTGTGTGTCAAAAACTGACACTTTTTTTTGACAACATGAGCCAACAGTGGTGGTGTCTGTCAAAGAGGTGGAGCTCTGTCCTTCACCTGCAAGATTTCAGCAGGCAGCTCAGGTCCAGTTTTCTTCACTGTGCCACCATGATAAGTTTCCTCCTGAGAAGTTCTTGTCCAAGGTCATAGCTGGTAAAAGAATTGTCACAGTGATACTGGGACCCTGCAGTCCAGTCGTCATATCCAGGACCACACTGGACATGGCCGTCTTTGTTTGTTTTGTTGTTGTGCAACGTGAGAGAACGTGACAGACCATTTTATACCAAAGACAGGCTGTGTGTGTGTGTGTGTGTGTGTGTGTGTGTGTGTGTGTAACCATGTTAAATTCTTTTAAATAAATATGTTTCAACCTGCTATTATTTGTATGCTGTATGATTTCTGAAACCAAAAACTAACGCAGGTATACATACTGCAACCTAAAGTATGGTAATGAGGAGAATGATGAAAAATCCACAAGGTGATCAGAAAATAATAAATGTATTCAGGAAAAAAAAAAACATCTCTGAACATGTGTGATTGAAATATGTCAGTGGGACTGGCAGAATCTGGCTTTACCACAAAGTGTCTCATCAAGAGATCTGTCACATGCGTCTGCTGTGGAGGGTCAATCTGTCCGTCCACATTCAGATCATTGATGTAACGACTCTGCTATGATCAAACTACTCAGGATGAAACAGACCAATGTGGACATCAAGTAGCAACTCAGCAGCTGATCAACAGAGTCCTAAGCACCAGTAGAGCCTGTCCATCGTCCCTGGGTGGGCTCGAACCACCAGCCTCTCAGTTAACAGCCGAGCGCGCTGACCGATTGAGCCACAGAGACTCTGAGTCTCCTGCTTTTCATGAAGAGTTTTCAGGCTAAATTTCAGAGTGTGAGGTCCACACTGCACATTTGAGGGACCATGAAGGACAGATGAGAGTCTGACTGTCATGGTGAAAGCCTTCAGCACTAGAACTGAAACAGCCCCCACAATCTTAACCCCCCCAGACCAAACATCATCTTCCAGCCTCCAACCAGAGGTCCATCAGTTATCATGGGAGCCACATGTGGAGTCTGGATTCTTTTCTAGAATGAGACGGCAATGACAGTCCTGCCAAGTGACATCACTGACATGAATGGATGACTTCAGTCACGTGACTGAAGTGCTGTGGTTCTTCTGATGAAGGGCAGCATGATGTTTGCTGTCTCAGGCTCCACCAAATGTCCTCTTCAGGACGCCACAGTGTGTCCTCTTCAGTGCTCCATCTTCCCTGCATCGCAGACACAAGGGTTTCTCCTGGTGCCGACCCTATCATCCTTCTACCGAATGGTGCGGCGATGGATCCTCAGAGGACGCTGGGATCCTTCTTCTCATCAGTGCCACAGTTTTTCATGGAGGGAACAACAGGAGCTTTTTAGTCATGTTTTGCTTGGTGTTTCCTGCACAGAGCATCAGGATCTGTGATGCCATCTTGTGGTAGTGGGTCATCATCTTGTTGTGTGATAGTGGATTCATTTATCTGCTATTTCAACACATTCAAGTTCATTATCCCTACATGTCAAAATACATTTGGTGTGGAGTTTTACTTTCTGGCCTCAATCATAATGTGTGCATTTATTCTTCATGAACATTTCTCAGCTTTGTAAGTTTATGATATTTTGTCTTCCTCTGTTTTCTATTCCATTGTTGTTGATGATTCTATTGCAGGTTTGAGTTCCCTGTTGACTGAAGCAGAAACAGGAACAAAAAGCTGGAGGTGGTCAGAGCTCCAAGTTGGGACGCTGATATTAAAGTAGGAGATGAACACATCCAGGTTAGCCATCACTCTCAGAACCTGCTACTTTACCTCTTCAGAATGTAGCAGCATAGCATAGCTTCATCTCACCAGTTAGTGGCCCACTTTGATGTCTGGGATATGAGATTAAAGGTTCTTTACAGCTCTGAATGAAGGGTTTATAAAGTGTTAACAATGCCATAAATAACACAAGCATTCAGTAATCCTTGATAAAAGGAGACTCACCATCAAGTTGGACCAGTTGAAGAACAAAAGGACTTCTCCACGATCACATTTGTCCTCACTGGTCCATACTTGGGGACCTCTGTACTCAATGGAGAGTTGAGGAAATGGGCTTGTTGTGGCCCTGCGGTCCCCAGACCTCCTGTACAGTCACCAAGTGCTGGCAGACACAATCGTGATGGAACCAATTATTTTAAAATGACAGTAACAAGTAAGAAATAAGGCATTACAGCTTTGAAGGAACTTGTCCAGCACTGGTTTGTGAGTGGGTGTTGTCCTGTATTGGCAGGAAAAACTCCTTGAAATGTTTTTTCTTCAAAAGAAATGTGTCCTTCTCATGTTGAGCTGTGGACATCAGCTGACTGCTTTTCTTGCCACTGCCTTGCTGGCAGGAAAAGCCTGAGCAGAAATGAAGAGTGAGTTCAAGGCAGTAGATTTCACTCCATAGTTTAGGCCTTCATCCAGCAAGGAACCATAAATGATGATGTCAGCACTCCTCCAGCACTGCGATGAAGCTTAGAGAGGTCGGAGAATCACATGACTTCTCTCACTGGTTATTGATGTTTATCTGTGTCTATATATAATTTATGTCATGTATATATTTGTATATTAATGTTATTCATGTTACATAAAACATGTTAAACACGGAATGGCGTGGACAACAAATGAGCTGGTTCAGAGACACGAGGCAAAAAAAGCTGGATGAACTCTTCTTCATTCCAAAAATGACTTCACCCTTGAACACTGACGTCAGGTCATTTTATTGGGTCCTCCATTTTTTCATTTATGTGACGTTGCATATTGGGAAATAATTATAAAAAAATATATACATTTTGATGAAAACTATATTTGATCAGGAAAACTACATTGGGTCAAATAAATCCATCGTTAGTGACGGTGTTACTAATTTTAACTTTAGTGCTCTGGTGCTGATTGCCTCATTAAGATCTTCATGAAGAAATAAACTGAGATTTGTAAAAATGTTTTTTTTTTTTTTTTTTTTACAGAGTTGGCAGTTTGAGCATTGAATCTTTCTTTGTGTTGAGAACAAACCCTCAAAGCCTTCATGTTTCAGTTTGCTTCACAGCTAACAGACAAACACCTCTTAGCCTGGTTCTGGTAGTCCAGGTTTAAACACCAACACAAGGATTTTATGCTGATTTCTTCACATGCAGCTGAAATCTAGACTTCGAGTGTTCATGTGAGGTTACAGCTTCACGCCTATTTAGTTTTCAACAAATATTAAGTCACTTTAATGCATTGAGCTTACTAACGAACTTTAGTCTCAGTAGCTGAATCTGTTAGGGGGAAGGCAGTGTGGACCGGCAGGAGCCTCCTACAAAATGCAATGGAGAGAAGAAGAAATCCTGAGGAGTCGCTATGAGATTGAAGTGTTAAAGACGTGGCTCCTTTGGTGGTGATAGGATTTGAGCTATTGACTCTATTTTTAGTTTATTTCAATGTTATTGCAAACATCAGCTGCTCACTTATCAGCTAGCAAGTAAACAACAGTATTGTTCAGTGTGCGAGCTGAAGTAGACCGAGCGGTCAGTTGAGTCTTTATTTCCATGTGTGCTCATGGTAGCAGGGGTTTAGATTTCTAAATGTAACCCTTTTACCACCGGCTCCAATATTAAAACCCACCTTAGGCTTACAGGGAACACTTTAACTCATTTCAAATATCTTGTATGGTAAAAGTCCCATCTGGAATAATTAATATCAATCTAGGGCAATGTATGATTCTCACTCTTAAATATTCAAATGGAGGCTATGGGGAGTACACTTGACCTTTAAACTCTGCTGTAAAGCTTCAGTAACAACACACAAATTCAATGAAACACAAGATTTCAGTTTAGAAAATGTATTAAAAGCTTGCAGAAAAACACATTCAAACCTTGAATAAACAAGACTATAGAAAATAAAAAGAAGAACCCCGGGGTATATTGTTTGTCTCTTTCAACTGTCTAATTTTATTTCGAGTGCACTCTTGTTTACTTTCGTTGGCCCGCTTTAGTTGGAGCTCATGATGGAAACCTTTACCAGATCCCCCCGTGTGTCGGTGAAGTCAACAATACCGGACCGCAGCCGATGAATCCCTCGCTCGTTGTGGCAGCAACCGTCCCGCTCGCAGCAGCCCGCAGCAACAGACCTCCGTGACTCGGCAGCAGCGGCACATCCTCCGTTAACGACTCTCTCCCGAGGCGACTATCCGAAGCTCCTGTCCCGTCCTTGCAGCGGCGTCTCCCTTCAGCGTGGACAGCGTTAGCCTAGCTCCCGCTAGCTTCTGTAACTGGACTTGCCTGGTGCTCAACAAAACACAATCGGTGGCGGAGAATCCGACTCACGCACTCCGATCACGTCGGTCAATTACAGTTCACAGTCCGTTACCGATAAAAACTCCTCTCCGACGACACACAGTCTCCAAACTCCGATAACGTTACGCCATTCACACGATGCTCCTTCTTCCTCGCGCGCGTTTCTCCCGGAAGTGTAAACACTAAAGGTCATGAACTCACGCACGTAACCTAACGTAATAGAATTACTTTAACATTTTTGAAAGACATTCACACCCCATGAAATGATGTTTTTTTTGAAAGTTACTAATTTTAAACAAATTGTATACATTTTAATATCTTCTTCATAATACTAATTTATGTAAATTTTAGCTTAACCATGAACTGGCATTTTATTCTTAACTTATTCCTATGAAAATCATGAAATAAATACCACTGATTTATCAGAGTATTACATAAACCTAGGATTAAATTAAAGCTGCAGTCAGCGTTGTTTGGGCCTGAGCCTCCTCCCGCCCACCGGGGCCGAGCAGCAGGGGTCGTCCTGAATCCAGTGATGAATTTTATGAAAGCGGTGGGACTTGTACACTGCAAGCAATTGCTGTATGTTGGCCCTGCGATGGACTGTCGAACTGTCCAGGGTGAACCCCGCCTCTCGCCCGTTGATGCTGGGATAGTCTCCAGCCCCCCCGCGACCCTTAATAGTAAGGAATAAGCGGAAGACAACGATGGACGATAAAGCCTTAAGTAGCAAGGAAGGCGATTGTTAAAGGTACCTGAAGCTGGTAGACTTTAGCTGAAGTTAATGCTAATGCTACCTGACATTCTTGCTAGTTTATGAACTTTAATGGCAGGAGAATAAAGGGAACTATGTTCTTTTTCTGTACTGCATCAAACATGGAGGTGAGTTTAGTGTCATTTTGTGTATAAAATACTATCACAACATACAGACACAAGGTTTGATGAAACTTCACTATTTGAGGACATTTTTTTAAATATATTTTTTCTTTTTTTGGGGGGGGGGTGAATGTCCTGTATTATTTTGTTTAATTGTTGCTTTTCTTTTCCTGATAGTTCATGGTAGCATTATCAGCTTTAGTCAGTAGAGGGCAGTATGCCCCCTATTGTTGTTTAGTTTGATGTGTCAAATTAATTTGACCTTGTCTGCTGCCTCTTGCAGGTTTCAACTTGAATGAGAAAGTTTTTTATTATCCACCAGTAGCGGCTGGCTCATAGGGGGCGCTGGGGCGCCGCCCCACCAGATGTGGAGAGGAAAATCTCTACATGTATTTATACATATATATGTGCATATGTTTACAATTTTTAGCATCAGTGTCAGCCTTACTTAATTGTGTGTGTCTACATGCAATATGGGTCATTTAAACAACATTTACGCCAACTGACTCATTCAATTAATAGTGAATTTACTCTGATAGACTGTATAATTTGTCTTTAGGGGCGCTTGTCAAAGCGCCCCAGACCTGCAATTAATTAGCCAATCCTGTATGGTTGCTAGGGAAAAATAATGAATAATTGGCCAATCAACATCGCCAAATTTAACGGCGTAGGGGCGCCGGAAAAGTCGCCCCTACGCCAACGTAAAATGCGTGAAGGTTTGGATTGCGAAAGCTAGCTGAGGAGCCCGCGATATTCTTTTTGCGTAGTGAGATTCCCAGATTTCCGATGCCCTACGAAAAAAAATACAGCGAGAAGTGAGTGAGAGAGAAAATGGCGACAACAACGATCAAAGTTCAAGAGCAGAAGTTTCCACCGATTTCGGTGAGATCCCTTTTAAATTTCCCTTTTGCGAGGAGGACCATGGCGGAAAAAATCCGCGTTAAGGAGCTGGGACCGGACAAGCCTGAAATCAACATCCAGCAGCAGTCCAAGGAAAAGGCTAAATCCTACAACAGGACTTTTTGCCGGAGCTGGTTTCAGCGCAGGCCGTGGCTGACGGGTTGTGGAGCAGCCAACGCACTTTTTTGCTTCCCCTGCATCCCTTTCAGGAGTGACCGGTGTGATTCAGCATGGACACAGACAGGAATCACTGACCTGAAGCACCTCTCCGAGCGGATTAAGAAACACGAAAGAGCGAAAATTCACATGGAAAACTGCGTGAAGCTAGCGGTTCTTGGGAAGATTAGCATAGCAACGCAGCTCGATGACAGTCACCGCATCGCTGTAAGGAAGCACAATGATGAGGTAGATAAGAACCGTAACATCTTATCTAAGATAATTAACTGTTAAATTCTGTGGTGCTTTTGAACTGGCTCTGCGGGGACATGACAAAAGTGATTCCTCTGACAACGCTGGAATATTCAGAGGTCCAGTTGACTTGATGGCATCCATTGATCGGGACTTGAGGGAGCACCTTGAAAATGCAACCGTTTTTAAAGGCACCTCGAAGACAGTACAGAACGAGCTCCTGGACTGTATGCTGGCAGTTTTGAGAGAACAGATCCTGGATGAAGTTAAATCGGCAGACTTTTTAGCGATCCAGGCTGATGAAACTACTGACGTTTCAACACAGTGTCAGTTAGTCTTAGTTCTGAGATACATTGACGACCGCCACAATATTCAAGAGCGGTTCTTTGAATTTTTGAAACTGCCCAACACCTGTGCGGATGCAATAGCCAGTGCCTTATTGGAGAGGCTGCACAGCATCCTTTCTGAGGGACAAGAAAAGAAGCTGATTGCCCAGGCCTGTGATGGGGCAGCTGTGATGAGGGGTGCCAAAGGAGGAGTGCAGCGAAAGGTACAAGACATCTATCCAAACGCTCACTATGTTCACTGCTATGCCCATCAGTTAAACCTGATACTGCAGCAAGCAACCTCCCACATCCCTCAGATCAGTCACTTTTTTTCTGACATGGGGGGATTTGCTTCTTTTTTCTCTAAGTCAAGCAAGAGAACTGCAGTGCTTGATGAGATGGTTGCGCACCGACTTCCAAGTGCATCATCAACACGTTGGAACTTCAACAGTCGTGTTAACACAGTTTATGAGCACAAGAAGGATCTGGTGAATTGCTTTCAGGCTATCCGGAACAGTGAAGGGTTTGATAGCCAGACAAAGAGAGAAGCTGGTGGCTATGTGAGAATGCTGGAAGATGAAACTTTTTGTTTTTTACTGGCCCTGTTCCACAAAATCATGCCACATGTGGACATCCTTTACAACCAGCTGCAGAAGAGAAACATTGATGCTGTCTACATGGCAGGAGTCACCCAGACATTCATTGACCACATGCAGGCTATCAGGTATGCTAAATTAATAAATTTGTAGCCGAACCTCAATTTCTCTGTATATGTAGACTTAAATGCTTATATATCATCTTATTTAAAGAATTGATTTATCTGTATAATATAATTGACAGTAATGATATCCACCTTTGGTTTTGTTCATGTATCCCTAACCAGTTTTTAGAACTTACTCATGAAACTTATGTGTTGGGTCAGGGAGGATGTGCCTACTCTGGCTGAGGATGAGGAGTTCAGGGGACCTGCTCAGGAGCCACCCGCAAAGAGACGCAGAACCTTGGGAGAAGACACACTGCACCATTTGGCACTGGAGGTAAGAACTTGCTTCTTAGTGTGATTTGAATCACATTATTAAATAAAATCAAAATAAGATGTTGGCCATATGATACAGTGGTCCAGACTTAAATGTATATTGTTTTATGATGATATGAATCATTACAGTATGTTTATTACATAATATAGGCTAGCTCATCAGGTCAATGTATTAAGACAAGTGAAGATGCAATAATTCCTATTTTGTATAATTATATCATTGCATAGGTATGTGACACCATTGTGAGCCATGCCAAGGAGAGATTTAGTTTCACCAAGCATCTTGTCAGCGCCACACTCCTGCAAGGAGACCTGTTCCCACAGCACAGCCGAAAGTTCCCAGATTCAGCACTGAAAACCACAGTGGAAGCCTATCCCTCATTGGACAAGGCCAGACTTCAAACAGAGCTGTCTCTGATCTACGGGAACGAAGAGTTTCAGAGTTGCAGTGGTGCACTGGCTCTCTATCAGGTTTTGATGGAAAATAACCTTCAAGACACGTTCACTGAAACTGTAAGTCTGCTCAACATCCTCATCACCACACCAATGACAACGTCAGAATCTGAGAGGTGCTTCTCCACTTTGAAGAGGATAAAAACTTTTCTTACAAATACCATGGCACAAGATCGGCTCAACGCTCTGGCTATGCTCTCCACTGAGAAAAAACTGACACGAAACATTCCTGGTTTCAACACCAGGGTCATTGAGAAATTTGCCTCCCAGAAGGAGAGACGAGCAAAGTTCCTGTACAAATAACTGCTGAATTCAAACACACACCCAGAAAGACTGAAACAAATAGACAGAGAGACAGAGGGAGAGAGACAGGTAGACGAAGAGAGAAAGAGAGACGGACACAAAGAGAGAGAGACACACACACTAAGAGACAGACAAACAGAGATAGAGACACACAGAGAAAAGGACACAAAGACGGAGACACAGAGAAGGAGACAGAGACAGACACAGATGAACAAAGAGAGACAGAGAGAGACACACACACACACATTGTTGATTTGTATTGTATAGATTAAGCTCAAATCACCTTCTGTAAAGTTAACATCATTGTATAATATTTGATCGCATAAAATTTACTGTAGTTGTAAATTGTTGTTGTTTATTTTTGTCTTTGAAACTGTCGATTTTAAGAAGGAAAGTAAATACTATTTTAAAACATTTAATAATTGTCCGGCTGCTCTTTTTGAATGATTATACTAGACTAGGCACGGAAGTGTTTTTGGCACACCAGCCCCACCAAGAATTTTTTTCACCTGCCACCCCTGGCTTCTGTCATTTAGTTTACAGGAAATGTTGATGACACACTGGGATTTTTTGTTCTCCTGCTGTCACTGTCAAGTGCCAGCTTAACATGTGAGAGGTAGCAGGATCCATGCATGTGTTCATGTTTACAGCAGACAAGGAGGAAACCTTGGAGGATTTCAGGGACTTTTAGCAGTGGTTCACACTTCAGGTGTGAAAGCTTCTGAGTATAAAACTTTAAGTGAGCGAGCCAGGAGTTGAAGCTAGAATCTTCTGACAGTAGTCAGTCATGCTATCCATTGCACCACCAGCCCTGTGAAAACCTCTTCATGTTCATGTGTACTTGATTTTATAGAAAATCCAAACGATCTGGTGGCATTTTCAGGGGACACAATGGTGCAGTGGTCAGCACTGTGGCCTCACAGCAAGAAGGTTCCAGATTCGAGCCCCAGCTGTGGAGTCTGCATGTTCTCCCTGTGTCTGTGTGGGTTCTCTCTGGTACTCCAGCTTCCTCCCACAGTCCAAAGACATCAAGAGGGGACGAGGCTGATTGATACTCTAAACTGACTGTCGGTGTGACTGTGAGTGTGAATGGTTGTCTGTCTGTGTGTGTTGGCCCTGTGATGGACTGGTGACTCATCCAGGGTGAACCCCGCCTCTTGTCCTAAGGCTGCTGGGATAGGCTCCACCCCCACACACAAACCTTGACATATAATCAGTGGAGAAAAGGAAATTTATCTACACTCATGACTTCATCTGTTTTGAGAACTGAACTGGATATAAACTCTGAGAATTCAGAGTAAGGACCAGGAGGGTGGGACACAATAATAGACAGGAGTAAATGTGGAGTCTGGGTTCTTTTCTAGAATGTGAAGGCAATGACAGTCCTGCCAAGTGACATCACTGACATGAATGGATGACTTCAGTCACATGACTGGATGACTTCAGTCACCTGACTGGATGACAGTGTAGATGCCAATGGAGGTTGGGGAAATAGTCTCTGAGAATCCAGCTTGAACCAACGCCCTCCTTGTTCTTCAAAAACCCAAACAGCGACCATCAGTCTCCCTCCAATCCTGTACTTGGGTTCAATGTTGCTGTTCCATTTTGCAGCAGTAGGTGTCGCTGTGATACCAGGTTCAGTTCAAGATTCCCAACTCCAGCTCATGTTGGTGACCTCAGTGGCAGGGGAAAATGGCGCTTCAGTGGATCATGTGGATCAACTCATGTCTGTCCTCACTGCTCCACAGGTCTGTCAAATGTTCTGTAAAATAGTTTGAGCACAGCAGAGATGCTAGATTAGGAGTTGATGGGAGTTGTTGCAGATACCAGTGTCCAAAGTCCAGCTTGAACCCAGTTTGTGCACTTATTTGTCAAGCTAGCAGAGATTCTTTTCACTGCCAAGCTAAAGTGACTTCTGTCAACAAAGGTAAACATAAAAAAGGATATTTCTACTGTCAGTTCAAGATTTTTATCAAACTTCTTTTTCATAGCTTCAACCTTCCTCTTGTGTTAGCTTTCTGTTCCCATCTCTTATGTTAACAGGTCAGTTTTGACCCTCGTCTTCAATCAGCTGTAAAATAAACTAAAAAGAATTTTCTATCATCCAAGTTGTTTCCCATCTCTTGGTTTCCTTGTTAGGCTTCCTTATCCATGGAAATATTGATTGGAATATTTTGTTGTGGGCCTCTGGACCTTTTTTTAGTCAGTAAACCCTCAATTTCAGTTAAAAAAATGATCAAATGAACCTCAAGAAAATCATAGAAATAAACAAAAGGTTGTTGTGTTTCCTGACCATTACTGAGGGGTGTTAGAACACATCTCTGACATGGATTGGTTTGATTTATTATTCATTTTAATATTATTAACTATTGGAACATCCATGGTGTTATGGGTCAATTTTGACCCTCATATATTTACTTCAAGAAAAAGGCAAAAAAGTCTCTTTTTTTTTCAGCAATAGAACTTTAATACAAACACAAAATGAAAAGCAGAAATGGAGTGACTGCAGGAACAGGAGCTCCATGGAGCTCAAAGGAGTGATCACTCTCAACTTTGAGCAGTCCTGTTCAGAGTTTTCCAACAGGGCTTTGAGAGACCAAGAGTTCCCCAGAGCTGCAAGGAGGAACAAGAAGGAGACTTGGAAAAAGAAGGGAGGGAAACCTGCTGATGTGTTATGAACTTAAGTCACATAAAGTTCTCCATTTATTGAGTTTGTATTTTAAAACTTAATTGTGCAGTTCAGTGTTGAACAATAAAGAATGTGTTTATTGGTGATAAAGTATTTCAAGCTTTAAGTAGGAGGAATTGCTTTCTTGATCACCCCTTGACTAATAACACCTACAAAATAAAACACACCACTGCTGTGGGCACCCACCTCATGGGAGTCAGGCCCCTGGTGGTCATGGCCCCCAGGAGCCGTGGTGGGCGTCCCTGATTTTCATTTCTAAAAGGTGGCAACCTGACAGCAATCAAACCCATCCTCTGAACCAGGAGTCTCAGTTGAGGCTGCATCTGAAACCAAAGACTTTGTATGAATAACTGTCAACCCACATTCTTTGTCTGGACTAAAAGTTAATTAGTTAACAGTTAGCTAAGCTACCTGTGGTCAACTACTGACTTAAAAAAGGTCCAGAGGCCAACAACAAAATTTTCAAATCATCCAGTCATGTGACTGAAGTCATCCAGTCACGTGACTAAAGTCATCCAGTCATGTGACTGAAGTCATCCAGTCATGTGACTGAAGTCATCCATTCATGTCAGTGATGTCACTTGGCAGGACTGTCATTGCCGTCACATTCTAGAAAAGAACCCAGACTCCACATGTGGCTCCCATGATAACTGATGGACCTCTGGTTGGAGGCTGGACGATGATGTTTGGACTTGAAGGAAAACTCCTTGTCCAAATTCCATTGTGTTCAAATTTAAAGTCCCACAATAAAAAGTAGCTGAATCTGACAGGTGAAGGTTTGGAACTACAAGATGGTTGATGTTTACTTGACTTGATGCTCTGACTGTCAGGGTAGATGACAGCTTCTTTCTGCTGCTGCATCTGAGTGGCTATGATTGGAGGTTTTACCTCCCAAGTTTGTCTGGTTCCAGGGGAAATTTTAAAATTCCAGTCCCCAACCTTGGCTGTTCTGAAACTCTTCTCCTGAATCACTCCTGAGCTGCAGAAAGAAAAAATACCAGTGCCCAACCAGATCAACTTCATGGCTGCTAACAGCCTCAGACACTTGATTTCCATCAATCTGGAGCCAAGAAGGCCCTCACCTGTGGTTCTCCTCCAGGAGGGTCCAGGTTCTGCCATTGTGGCTCCTTGTGCCACTGCCAGAGAGTCTCAGCTGCACACTGCAACATTTCAAGAGGAGATTTACATTCCTTCAAATGTCCTGACATCTTCTTCCAATGGTTCTGTTCCATATTTATATTTTAAAATCAATCACACAATGAAAGCTGCCACAGCTGGTTTAACAGAGAGAACACACTAAGAGATTTGAAACCAGTAAAATATGCTTTTCTGTGTGCAAACTAGTGAGGGGCATGGAAGGATATTTTACCACCAATACAGAACCCAAACTTTAGTCATGTGATGAGATGGCGACTGTGAAGAGTGATTATGAAGTTAATGGACAAAATGTGAATTGAAAGAAAATACATTAAAAAATACTAAATAAACAAATAAATAAAAGAAGGAGCACAAATGACATTTTTCTGCACAAATTTACTGGTATTAGACTGCATTTTTGGTTCATGAGTAGATGAAAGAGTATCACATATATATTATATACATGTGATACATGCACGTGGCTTTGGACGAAAGCTGAAAGAAATTGTAGAATTATTTAAATGTACCAAGTGGACTGTTTCAGGTTTCTTGAAGATGCTTCAGCTCTCATCCAAGAGGCGTCTTCAGTTTTCTTCACTGATGGGAGGATTTATAGCTCTGTGGGGGCGGGACCTTCTACAGAGGTGATTGACACATGTGAGCTCTGGGTGTCTGAGTTGTTTTGGTCAGGTTGTGAAAGGGAAGTTGACTCAACTGGTATCTGTGTCAGTTAAAAGCCTCACAGTAATTCCATAATGTTGGAGTAGAAACCAGAGTCGCTCACAATGAGGATGGGATTCAAACCCACGCGTGCAGAGCACCATGGATTAGCAGTCCATCGCCTTAACCACTCGGCCACCTCGTCTGCTGACAGCAACGCTGAGCTTTTAAACACCTGAACTCTTTGGAGCCTATTTGTCAGAAATGGACCCAGCAGGAGCCACTGAACACAACTCTGACATAATCAGGCTTCTTCCCAGCAGCATCGTGCTACAGAAGGCAGAATACAGACCATCGATACATCATCAGAGTGAACACCAGCTGATGTTTACAAGTTTAATTCACCTTTTACTACAAAATGACATCCAAGCTCAGATTCTCTTGTCCTGATTGAACAAGTAAATGTTTAAGAAGATGAGAGTACCAGACTTTTTCATCCAAGGAAACAAGCATCCTATCACTGTCCTATGCAGAGTTTCTTTAAAAAAAAAAAGTGAGACAACCTCAAGATTTTCTGTTTCCTCTTGTTGGATTTTGCCACAGAGAATCAGAGACAATCAAAAGCTTGTTGGACTTTAACGTTGGAGGACTGAACAAGTCATGACATCATCAGTTTTACCTTCACAGGTGCTTCATTTACTTTACTTTCAATTTTACAGAGGTAGAACCTGAAATCAAAGCTGTCCATCAAAAGAAGTGAAAGCTTCCCAGGCTGTGATGTTCTTGTCTACAAACTGTCTTGTATGGAGCTTCAATCTTTAATAAAAAGAATAAAAAGAAGATAACACTTGTTGTGATTTGGCGCTTTAAAAATAAAACTTACGACTTACATGGAAACTGTCTGGGGGGGGGGGTGGAGCCTCCATCAGGTATGTGTTTGATGTCTGAATTCTTTCTCTGATGTCTGAATTCTGTCTTTGATCTCTGGGTTCTGAGCATTGATCTCCTGCTTCAGTCTTTGATCTCTGACTGATCCTAAACTAATCAAAGGATCACATCAGCATATTGGTCCAGTCTACAGATGGTGATTTTACCTATTTGAAGCCTTATTTTGTGTTTGATGGACATTTTTAAAATCATTAATGACTTTTTGACTGAACATCCTGGACACTGTGGTGCCTGATGAGGAGACAACTTGGGTACAAAGTTGAAGAGGAGGGTTTTTGGAGAGGGGATATTTTTGCAGTGTTCCAAGTCAATAATAACTGTGGCAAATATCATCATTTTTCAAAATGTCCTCACGAAGATGGTTTGAAATTCTGTCTCTCCCTCATCCTCAGCTGCTGCAGCACTTTAAAGAAAACCTTTGACTCGTGGATCTAAAAAGATCAGATGTTGTCTCCTCCAGAACATCAACACTTTAACGTTGTTGGCAGGACTCCAACCTGAGCAGGGAGACCCCAATGGATTTCTAGTCCATCGCCTTCACCACTCGGCCACAACAACCACATTCACACACACATTTGTAAAAGATTCACATTGACACAACTCTTTAAAATTGTGTCACAAGCCCATTTGTGTGAGGTCCTATTTTCTCTTTTTCCGCATTCCTTTGTTTCCAGGTCTCTAATAAGTGCAGAATTACAAAGACAAGCAAGCTGGATCCATCCTGGGCAGGTGATAGGAGCCATTGACCACTGGCCAGAGACCCTGGCACAGACTTTGGGGAGTGGTGAGAGAGAGCATTTCTACAATTATATTATACATTTATAGAATTCTACAATCCTACAATTTCATTGAGCAGACGCTTTTGTCCAAAGCCACTTGCATATTTTTTCGGTGAGTTTGGCTCCTGAGCTCAAGACAGTTGTGACTCATAAAGGACAGCTTCAAATGCAGCTGTGAAGCCTCATTGTCAGCTGGGAGGAACGACAGGTGTCTCCCTCTAGTGGCTCCTCACAGCAACACGAGCCTCATTTCATTCACATGCATCCACCACCTCACGACCAAAGGCCAGTTGGGCCTCCACAGACAGGTGAGTTTCAAGTGTTGGACAAAGGTCTTTAAGATGTTCTTATTAATTCTACAACATCTGAGATTAAAATCTATGGAATTACAACCAACAAGCAGTCAAACACCTGATCAGATGCTCCTTCATGAGGCTGAGAAGAATCAATCTAAACTGGGATGAAGAAAATTAATTGAGAAGAGAAACCTACTGATTGGATGACATGGACCCACCTGATCCATGTCAGCCTTGTTGGAGCAGAAAGAGGTGGATCAGAGGAATCAGTGGATCAAGACTCAGGTGTCAGATGAAGAATCTCTTTATTCACAATTGAGTCAGAGAAATCTTCCAACGTGAACGTGACAGACCATTTTATACCAAAGACAGGCTGTGTGTGTGTGTGTGTGTGTGTGTGTGTGTGCGTGTGTCCCTACTGACTGGAAACTGAATAATAACCAGACTTATTTTTGTTATTGACCAAGTCTGGGTGACTCACTAAATTCATAACTGAAGTGATTATTTAATTAATAAACAAGACATTTGTCCAAAAGTCATGATCAAATTCATGTAAAATCTGAGCAACGAGGGTTTGAAAATGTTCAAATGAGCCAAAACAATGTCCTGGGATCCAACCAGGGACCTTTAGATCCACACCAATCTTCCCTGACCTCATAGAAACTGGAACATTTCAACAAATAAATTCAAATTCAACTAAGCAGCAACTCTAGAACAGTCAGAGCACTTGCTAATTCCCCTGTTAGCTCCAGATCAGACAATGCAGGCTCACCTTCACACTTGGTTGTACGACCGTCACCAGTTGAAGCTTCTCTGGTTCAACAAACTCTGGGGACTCAAGACACAAATCAGCACCGGTGCAGGTCCAGATCCAGATGTTAGCTGATGGGGACAATGGCTTAAGGGAGCTCCAGGTAGCTGGTTTGAACTGGTCCCTCATCTCTGTGAGTAGAAACCATCTGAGGTGGAGGGTGAAGATCTGCTTTGACCTCCTGATCTCCCAGTAAAGCCAGTATAGATGTTGAGCTTGGAGGAGTTGATGGCCTCCTTCATCTTCTTGTTGGAGATGTTTGCTAAACTCAGCACCACCACAGATCAGAGGAAACTCCACTTGTCAGCTGGACACTGGAGTTTCTAGTGACCTGCAGGATCTTAGTTGTGGTGGCAGCAGGCCTGTTCTAAGAGCTTTGCTCACATTCATGATCAGGCTTCATAATGGTTCTGGACCACTGTGTGATAGGAGCTGATCCTGGAGCAGCAGAAGACAAATATAGAGAAGAAAAGACAAAAGACAGAGAGAAATGAGGGAGAGAATGACAAAAAGATGGGAACAAGATGAGGGTGAAAGA
This sequence comes from Aulostomus chinensis, assembly GCF_037954235.1. Lineage (NCBI taxonomy): Eukaryota > Metazoa > Chordata > Actinopteri > Syngnathiformes > Aulostomidae > Aulostomus > Aulostomus chinensis. The sequence continues at coordinate 32,239,417 of NC_141323.1, forward strand.
CAAGCAGAGAGAAAGACAGGGGGACAGGGGGATGGAAGACAGACACACAACCAACAACAGCAACAGCAGCAATAATAGTTTTGATATTGTCCTGTTATTGATGTTTTCATGTGAAAGTGGCATATTTAAGATAAAAGACACTGTTAGAACAGAAAGATCCATAAAACCCACCAACCAGAGGTGTGTCTGGTACAGATGTGGAATTATTGGCTCACACAATGTTGAGGCAACTGGGAAGAAGACAAACAAAAGAGGCTTGTTTGATTCAGACATTCATCAAAAATGGTCCTGTCGAACTGTTCAATGTGTCATGACTTCAGAAGCTCAAATCCTCTCTAAGTTCTAGTGAGAGTGGAAGAGATTATAAAATGAGAGAAGCAGGGCCCTCCCTCAGAGCTGAAATAGCTCAGTTGGGAGAGCGTTAGACTGAAGATCTAAAGGTCCCTGGTCCGATCCCAGGTTTCAGCAGAGGAACAGCATTGACTTTACTTTCCAGTGGAGGAACTGCAGACATGAAGGAAACGAACATCTTGTCCTGTGCATTCTTATGACATTCAAGACATTTTTGGAGCCTCTTGTTGGATTTTGCCACAGAGAATCAGAACCAATCAAAAGCATGGTGGACTTGAACATGGAGGATTGAACAAGTAAAGAAAGCAGCAGTTTGACCTTCACAGGTGTTTCTTTTCCTGTCTAAATGCTGAAGGAAGAGCCTGAGTAGCTCAGACGGTAGAGCATCAGACTTTTAATCTGAGGGTCCAGGGTTCAAGTCCCTGTTCAGGTGCTATGCTGGTGTTCCAGTGTTTAACAACATGGTACTGGATGAAGTTCATTGTTGAACAAACTGTTCTCGTCTTGCCACTGTGAGACTGTAGCTGCAGGTCAAATGTGAGATAAAAGTGACTAATAATAATTTCATGTGGCATGCAATTAACGAAAGACCACAAATGACACTGGTCAAGTTAATTTTATTTATATTGCACCAAATCACAACAAAACTTATCTCATGACACTTTACAGGTAGAGCAGGTCTAGTACCAAACTGCTTCAATGAATCTACACCCAACAATTCTCCATCAGCAAGCACATCCTGCAAAAGCGGCGACAAAAACCTTCCTTTTAACAGGCAGGAACATCGAGCAGATCCAGGCTCAATGGGGACGGCCTTCTGCTTTGACCGATTGGGGGGAAAGAGAACAGGAACAAAACAGATAATGGAGGAAGACGGATATGTAGAAGGAAAGAGAGGGACAGAGATAAAGAGAGAGAGAGACTGATGGAAAGACGGTGATGTGAGTAGGTGGAGCTACGGGTGGCAGCTTGAGCCTCTTCAGCTCTGCAGCCTCCTCCAGCAGCACCCAGATCTGGAATGAGAGGAGCCAAAAAGGCTCCAGAAAAGGAGACAAGTTAGTAATACCTATGAGTATAATTAATGTATGACACATATAGGAGGAGAGAGAGGAGTAGAGAGAAGCCCAGTACACTGCATCTGCCATCTTTCTACTTCAAATTAAATAGGTGTCCTGTCAATAAAAGAAAAGAAAGTTGATGTCATCGAGAGAAAAGTACTGCATCTGCCATCTGTCTACTTCAAATTAACCACTGCATGAAATTCCATTCCAAAGCTGCAGAGGGCGCTTCAAGAAAAGGTGTGTGAGGGAAGCTCGCTCATGCTGGTCCCCAAAGACTCAAAGCGGCCCTTTCCTCACAATGAAACAAAAAAGCTTACAGCACCTGGTATTCCCAGGCGGTCTTCCATCCAAGTACTAACCAGGCCCGACCCTGCTAAGCTTCCGAGATCAGACGAGATCGGGCATGTTCAGAGTGGTATGGCCGTAAGCCCTTGACTCTCAGACACATGGGCTCTATATCCATTTCACTCACTTTACAACCTCAAAAAAAATGTGATGTGCAACAGCCTCACGGTCTTTTTACACACCAAATAGTTGTCCTGTCAATACAAAGAAAAGAATGTTGATGTCATCTAGAGAAAAGTACTGCATCTGCAATCTGTCTACTTCAAATTACACACTGCATGACATTCCATTCGAAAGCTGTGGAGGGCGCTTCAAGAAAAGGTGTGTGAGGGAAGCTCGCTCATGCTGGTCCCCAAACACTCAAAGCTGCCCTTTCCTCACAATGAAACAAAAAAGCTTACAGCACCTGGTATTCCCAGGCGGTCTCCCATCCAAGTACTAACCAGGCCCGACCCTGCTTAGCTTCCGCGATCAGACGAGATCGGGCGTGTTCAGAGTGGTATGGCCGTAAGCCCTTGACTCTTACACACATGGGCTCTATATCCATTTCACTCACTTTACAACCTCAGAAAAAAAGTGAAGCGCAACAGCCTCAGGGTCTTTTCACACGCCAAATAGGTGTCCTGTCAATAAAAGAAAAGAATGTTGATGTCATCTAGAGAAAAGTACTGCATCTGCCATCTGTCTACTTCAAATTAACCACTGCATGACATTCCATTCCAAAGCTGTGGAGGGCGCTTCAAGAAAAGGTGTGTGAGGGAAGCTCGCTCATGCTGGTCCCCAAACACTCAAAGCTGCCCTTTCCTCACAATGAAACAAAAAAGCTTACAGCACCTGGTATTCCCAGGCGGTCTCCCATCCAAGTACTAACCAGGCCCAACCCTGCTTAGCTTTCGAGATCAGACGAGATCGGGCGTGTTCAGAGTGGTATGGCCGTAAGCTCTTGACTCTCACACACATGGGCTCTATATCCATTTCACACACTTTACAACCTCAGAAAAAAAGTGATGCGCAACAGCCTCAGGGTCTTTTCACATGCCAAATCGGTGTCCTGTCAATAAAACAAAAGAATGTTGATGTCATCGAGAGAAAAGTACTGCATCTGCCATCTGTCTTCTTCAAATTAACCACTGCATGAAATTCCATTCCAAAGCTGCAGAGGGCCCTTCAAGAAAAGGTGTGTGAGGGAAGCTCGCTCATGCTGGTCCCCAAAGTCTCAAAGCGGCCCTTTCCTCACAATGAAACAAAAAAGCTTACAGCACCTGGTATTCACAGGTGGTCTTCCATCCAAGTACTAACCAGGCCCGACCCTGCTAAGCTTCCGAGATCAGACGAGATCGGGCGTGTTCAGAGTGGTATGGCCGTAAGCCCTTGACTCTCACACACATGGGCTCTATATCCATTTCACTCACTTCACAACCTCAAAAAAAATGTGATGTGCAACAGCCTCACGGCTTTTTTCACACCAAATAGTTGTCCTGTCAATACAAAGAAAAGAATGTTGATGTCATCTAGAGAAAAGTACTGCATCTGCAATCTGTCTACTTCAAATTACACACTGCATGACATTCCATTCGAAAGCTGTGGAGGGCGCTTCAAGAAAAGGTGTGTGAGGGAAGTTCGCTCATGCTGGTCCCCAAACACTCAAAGCTGCCCTTTCCTCACAATGAAACAAAAAAGCTTACAGCACCTGGTATTCCCAGGCGGTCTCCCATCCAAGTACTAACCAGGCCCGACCCTGCTTAGCTTCCGAGATCAGACGAGATCGGGCGTGTTCAGAGTGGTATGGCCGTAAACCCTTGACTCTTACACACATGGGCTCTATATCCATTTCACTCACTTTACAACCTCAGAAAAAAAGTGAAGCGCAAAAGCCTCAGGGTCTTTTCACACGCCAAATAGGTGTCCTGTCAATAAAAGAAAAGAATGTTGATGTCATCTAGAGAAAAGTACTGCATCTGCCATCTGTCTACTTCAAATTAACCACTGCATGACATTCCATTCCAAAGCTGTGGAGGGCGCTTTAAGAAAAGGTGTGTGAGGGAAGCTCGCTCATGCTGGTCCCCAAAGACTCAAAGCTGCCCTTTCCTCACAAAGAAATAAAAAAGCTTACAGCACCTGGGATTCCCAGGCGGTCTTCCATCCAAGTACTAACCAGGCCCGACCCTGCTTAGCTTCCGAGATCAGACAAGATCGGGCGTGTTCAGAGTGGTATGGCCGTAAGCCCTTGACTCTGACACACATGGGCTCTATATCCGTTTCACACAATTTACAACCTCAGAAAAAAAGTGATGCGCAACAGCCTCAGGGTCTTTTCACACGCCAAATAGTTGTCCTGTCAATACAAAGAAAAGAATGTTGATGTCATCTAGAGAAAAGTACTGCATCTGCAATCTGTCTACTTCAAATTACACACTGCATGACATTCCATTCGAAAGCTGTGGAGGGCGCTTCAAGAAAAGGTGTGTGAGGGAAGTTCGCTCATGCTGGTCCCCAAACACTCAAAGGTGCCCTTTCCTCACAATGAAACAAAAAAGCTTACAGCACCTGGTATTCCCAGGCGGTCTCCCATCCAAGTACTAACCAGGCCCAACCCTGCTTAGCTTCCGAGATCAGACGAGATCGGGCGTGTTCAGAGTGGTATGGCCGTAAGCCCTTGACTCTTACACACATGGGCTCTATATCCATTTCACTCACTTTACAACCTCAGAAAAAAAGTGAAGCGCAAAAGCCTCAGGGTCTTTTCACACGCCAAATAGGTGTCCTGTCAATAAAAGAAAAGAATGTTGATGTCATCTAGAGAAAAGTACTGCATCTGCCATCTGTCTACTTCAAATTAACCACTGCATGACATTCCATTCCAAAGCTGTGGAGGGCGCTTCAAGAAAAGGTGTGTGAGGGAAGCTCGCTCATGCTGGTCCCCAAACACTCAAAGCTGCCCTTTCCTCACAATGAAACAAAAAAGCTTACAGCACCTGGTATTCCCAGGCGGTCTACCATCCAAGTACTAACCAGGCCCAACCCTGCTTAGCTTCCGAGATCAGACGAGATCGGGCGTGTTCAGAGTGGTATGGCCGTAAGCTCTTGACTCTCACACACATGGGCTCTATATCCATTTCACACACTTTACAACCTCAGAAAAAAAGTGATGCGCAAAAGCCTCAGGGTCTTTTCACACGCCAAATCGGTGTCATGTCAATAAAACAAAAGAATGTTGATGTCATCGAGAGAAAAGTACTGCATCTGCCATCTGTCTTCTTCAAATTAACCACTGCATGAAATTCCATTCCAAAGCTGCAGAGGGCCTTTCAAGAAAAGGTGTGTGAGGGAAGCTCGCTCATGCTGGTCCCCAAAGTCTCAAAGCGGCCCTTTCCTCACAATGAAACAAAAAAGCTTACAGCACCTGGTATTCCCAGGCGGTCTTCCATCCAAGTACTAACCAGGCCCGACCCTGCTAAGCTTCCGAGATCAGACGAGATCGGGCTTGTTCAGAGTGGTATGGCCGTAAGCCCTTGACTCTCACACACATGGGCTCTATATCCATTTCACTCACTTTACAACCTCAAAAAAAATGTGATGTGCAACAGCCTCACAGCCTTTTTACACACCAAATAGTTGTCCTGTCAATACAAAGAAAAGAATGTTGATGTCATCTAGAGAAAAGTACTGCATCTGCAATCTGTCTACTTCAAATTACACACTGCATGACATTCCATTCGAAAGCTGTGGAGGGCGCTTCAAGAAAAGGTGTGTGAGGGAAGTTCGCTCATGCTGGTCCCCAAACACTCAAAGCTGCCCTGTCCTCACAATGAAAAAAAAAAGCTTACAGCACCTGGTATTCCCAGGGAGTCTTCCATCCAAGTACTAACCAGGCCCAACCCTGCTTAGCTTCCGAGATCAGACGAGATCGGGCGTGTTCAGAGTAGTATGGCCATAAGCCTTTGACTCTGACACACATGGGCTCTATATCCATTTCACACAATTTACAACCTCAGAAAAAAAGTGATGCGCAACAGCCTCAGGGTCTTTTCACACGCCAAATCGGTGTCCTGTCAATAAAAGAAAAGAATGTTGATGTCATCTAGAGAAAAGTACTGCATCTGCCATCTGTCTACTTCAAATTAACCACTGCATGACATTCCATTCCAAAGCTGTGGAGGGCGCTTCAAGAAAAGGTGTGTGAGGGAAGCTCGCTCATGCTGGTCCCCAAAGACTCAAAGCTGCCCTTTCCTCACAATGAAACAAAAAAGCTTACAGCACCTGGTATTCCCAGGCGGTCTCCCATCCAAGTACTAACCAGGCCCAACCCTGCTTAGCTTCCGAGATCAGACGAGATCGGGCGTGTTCAGAGTGGTATGGCCGTAAGCTCTTGACTCTCACACACATGGGCTCTATATCCATTTCACACACTTTACAACCTCAGAAAAAAAGTGATGCGCAACAGCCTCAGGGTCTTTTCACACGCCAAATCGGTGTCCTGTCAATAAAAGAAAAGAATGTTGATGTCATCTAGAGAAAAGTACTGCATCTGCCATCTGTCTACTTCAAATTAACCACTGCATGACATTCCATTCCAAAGCTGTGGAGGGCGCTTCAAGAAAAGGTGTGTGAGGGAAGCTCGCTCATGCTGGTCCCCAAACACTCAAAGCTGCCCTTTCCTCACAAAGAAATAAAAAAGCTTACAGCACCTGGTATTCCCAGGCGGTCTCCCATCCAAGTACTAACCAGGCCCAACCCTGCTTAGCTTCCGAGATCAGACGAGATCGGGCGTGTTCAGAGTGGTATGGCCGTAAACTCTTGACTCTCACACACATGGCCTCTATATCCATTTCACACACTTTACAACCTCAGAAAAAAAGTGATGCGCAACAGCCTCAGGGTCTTTTCACACGCCAAATCGGTGTCCTGTCAATAAAACAAAAGAATGTTGATGTCATCGAGAGAAAAGTACTGCATCTGCCATCTGTCTTCTTCAAATTAACCACTGCATGAAATTCCATTCCAAAGCTGCAGAGGGCCCTTCAAGAAAAGGTGTGTGAGGGAAGCTCGCTCATGCTGGTCCCCAAAGTCTCAAAGCGGCCCTTTCCTCACAATGAAACAAAAAAGCTTACAGCACCTGGTATTCCCAGGCGGTCTTCCATCCAAGTACTAACCAGGCCCGACCCTGCTAAGCTTCCGAGATCAGACGAGATCGGGCTTGTTCAGAGTGGTATGGCCGTAAGCCCTTGACTCTCACACACATGGGCTCTATATCCATTTCACTCACTTTACAACCTCAAAAAAAATGTGATGTGCAACAGCCTCACAGCCTTTTTACACACCAAATAGTTGTCCTGTCAATACAAAGAAAAGAATGTTGATGTCATCTAGAGAAAAGTACTGCATCTGCAATCTGTCTACTTCAAATTACACACTGCATGACATTCCATTCGAAAGCTGTGGAGGGCGCTTCAAGAAAAGGTGTGTGAGGGAAGTTCGCTCATGCTGGTCCCCAAACACTCAAAGCTGCCCTGTCCTCACAATGAAAAAAAAAAGCTTACAGCACCTGGTATTCCCAGGCAGTCTTCCATCCAAGTACTAACCAGGCCCAACCCTGCTTAGCTTCCGAGATCAGACGAGATCGGGCGTGTTCAGAGTAGTATGGCCATAAGCCTTTGACTCTGACACACATGGGCTCTATATCCATTTCACACAATTTACAACCTCAGAAAAAAAGTGATGCGCAACAGCCTCAGGGTCTTTTCACACGCCAAATCGGTGTCCTGTCAATAAAAGAAAAGAATGTTGATGTCATCTAGAGAAAAGTACTGCATCTGCCATCTGTCTACTTCAAATTAACCACTGCATGACATTCCATTCCAAAGCTGTGGAGGGCGCTTCAAGAAAAGGTGTGTGAGGGAAGCTCGCTCATGCTGGTCCCCAAAGACTCAAAGCTGCCCTTTCCTCACAATGAAACAAAAAAGCTTACAGCACCTGGTATTCCCAGGCGGTCTCCCATCCAAGTACTAACCAGGCCCAACCCTGCTTAGCTTCCGAGATCAGACGAGATCGGGCGTGTTCAGAGTGGTATGGCCGTAAGCTCTTGACTCTCACACACATGGGCTCTATATCCATTTCACACACTTTACAACCTCAGAAAAAAAGTGATGCGCAACAGCCTCAGGGTCTTTTCACACGCCAAATCGGTGTCCTGTCAATAAAAGAAAAGAATGTTGATGTCATCTAGAGAAAAGTACTGCATCTGCCATCTGTCTACTTCAAATTAACCACTGCATGACATTCCATTCCAAAGCTGTGGAGGGCGCTTCAAGAAAAGGTGTGTGAGGGAAGCTCGCTCATGCTGGTCCCCAAACACTCAAAGCTGCCCTTTCCTCACAAAGAAATAAAAAAGCTTACAGCACCTGGTATTCCCAGGCGGTCTCCCATCCAAGTACTAACCAGGCCCAACCCTGCTTAGCTTCCGAGATCAGACGAGATCGGGCGTGTTCAGAGTGGTATGGCCGTAAACTCTTGACTCTCACACACATGGGCTCTATATCCATTTCACACACTTTACAACCTCAGAAAAAAAGTGATGCGCAACAGCCTCAGGGTCTTTTCACACGCCAAATCGGTGTCCTGTCAATAAAACAAAAGAATGTTGATGTCATCGAGAGAAAAGTACTGCATCTGCCATCTGTCTTCTTCAAATTAACCACTGCATGAAATTCCATTCCAAAGCTGCAGAGGGCCCTTCAAGAAAAGGTGTGTGAGGGAAGCTCGCTCATGCTGGTCCCCAAAGTCTCAAAGCGGCCCTTTCCTCACAATGAAACAAAAAAGCTTACAGCACCTGGTATTCACAGGCGGTCTTCCATCCCGGTACTAACCAGGCCCGACCCTGCTAAGCTTCCGAGATCAGACGAGATCGGGCGTGTTCAGAGTGGTATGGCCGTAAGCCCTTGACTCTCACACACATGGGCTCTATATCCATTTCACTCACTTCACAACCTCAAAAAAAATGTGATGTGCAACAGCCTCACGGCCTTTTTACACACCAAATAGTTGTCCTGTCAATACAAAGAAAAGAATGTTGATGTCATCTAGAGAAAAGTACTGCATCTGCAATCTGTCTACTTCAAATTACACACTGCATGACATTCCATTCCAAAGCTGTGGAGGGCGCTTCAAGAAAAGGTGTGTGAGGGAAGTTCGCTCATGCTGGTCCCCAAACACTCAAAGCTGCCCTTTCCTCACAATGAAACAAAAAAGCTTACAGCACCTGGTATTCCCAGGCGGTCTCCCATCCAAGTACTAACCAGGCCCGACCCTGCTTAGCTTCCGAGATCAGACGAGATCGGGCGTGTTCAGAGTGGTATGGCCGTAAGCCCTTGACTCTTACACACATGGGCTCTATATCCATTTCACTCACTTTACAACCTCAGAAAAAAAGTGAAGCGCAAAAGCCTCAGGGTCTTTTCACACGCCAAATAGGTGTCCTGTCAATAAAAGAAAAGAATGTTGATGTCATCTAGAGAAAAGTACTGCATCTGCCATCTGTCTACTTCAAATTAACCACTGCATGACATTCCATTCCAAAGCTGTGGAGGGCGCTTCAAGAAAAGGTGTGTGAGGGAAGCTCGCTCATGCTGGTCCCCAAAGACTCAAAGCTGCCCTTTCCTCACAAAGAAATAAAAAAGCTTACAGCACCTGGTATTCCCAGGCGGTCTTCCATCCAAGTACTAACCAGGCCCGACCCTGCTTAGCTTCCGAGATCAGACGAGATCGGGCGTGTTTTTTTTTTTTTTTGTCTTTTATTATCAAAAATACATCATACATTTTTACCAACTGTACATTCTTATTTACATGACAAAATTTAACAATTATATAAAAAAAATAAATTCCTTCAGGAAAGAAATCTTACCAAAAAAAAACCCCCACCCTTGATACACCTCGAACTTGATGAAAACACCATCAGAGTTTTTTTTTTTTTTTTTTTTTTTTTTTTTTAATTAAGTTAAATTTAGACAAATAAACCAACACTATGTGCCTACAGCCACTGGAGCAATGCAGGTCATTCCAAAAAAAAAATAAATAAAAATTAAAGAGAGACAAAAAAAAAACTCATGGGACTAAAAAGAACAAATTCCTGTCGTGAAGTGTCACACACACAAATTTTTTAAATGAAATTTTATCAAAATGAAATGTTAAACACACCAAAAACATAAACCACCCAATTTGCTCACCCCTTTATTAAATTTGAAAAATACTTTGCTTTATAAAAAAAAAGAGACTACTTAGCTGGGAATTTGAAGAGAAAACATACCATTGTCAATCTTGTTTATTTCAATTTTGCCATTTGCTATGTTGAAAAATGTGTTTTTCCTGCAGAAAGTGTTTTCAAAAATATCCTTGTCCATGTCATGTAAGATTTGTAGGTGCGTCAAGAGTGTTGTGTAAAAAACCCCAAATATGTTTATTTTCTTCTTTTCATAGAGAGCGTAGTTTCTAGTTGTCCATATTGATTTTTTTGCAAAAATGAGTATGGTATTTATGAGAGTCCTGTTCTGATCCTTTTGTTTCAGTGTTGTACCAAAGAGAAGAGTCCATGTCCATAGTGTTTCATCTGTCAAACTGAAATTGCAGTGCTCTTGCAGTAGCATCCTTATGAAATTCCTGAATTTATCCGATTCCTTGCAGTTGATGAATAGATGCTCCTGGTCTTCCGGTTCTTTATTGCAGATTTGGCATGTCCTACTGTAGTTTTCCTTATTAATCTGGTGTAATTTGATTCCTGTGAAAATTCTCCTGTGTCTGATATTGAATTCTAGCTTGAAAGTATTGCTGTCCATGTAAGGTATGTTAAGGTTTTGCCAGATTTTTCCTATCGGTATTCCCTTGAATAATTGTGCCCAGTGTTTTTCTGCTTTTGGAGTGCGTTTCATTGAGTTAATCCCTATGGTGTACCAGTCCTTTGTTTTCACCTGTGACAGCTCTTTCCCTGTGTACTGTGTGACAAGCTCAAGCGGTGGGAGTTCGGGGTCTGCTCTCGATTTGTCCGTGATGATTAAGTTTCTCCACAGTGAGGTTATGTTTCTGTTGATTTTGTTACCTAGTCCATTTAGGTAATCCTTTCTGCACGGTGTCCCTGTTTTTTTGAGTTGCGTTGTGACTTTCCTGAGACTGAACAGACCCCTTTCCCCCACCACTTGACCGACCCTTGTTATATTATGTTGCTGAAGTGCCCTGCATTTAAGTGTCCTACCATTGTGTGTGAAAAAGGTGCTTTCGAGAAAAGGTAACTGCAGCACATGACTTTTCTGACTGCACTTAGGCCTGAGGTGGGGCAGGAATTTGCCCCATGCCTCTAGCACCTCCTGGTAGAACATCGGTAGCGAGCCATGGCTTTTCCCAGGAAGGAGGTGATAAAGAGGGAGTTTCTCCCCCTCCCCGTACTCAGCCAGGTAGCCCGCCATTGTGTCCTCCCAGGGGTACTGCCTGTTCGAATCGAGAAAATTTCGAACTAATTTGGCCCTGAGTGCATCTTTTTTTGCACTGATGTCAATTAGTCCTAATCCCCCCTCCCTTTTATTCGCAATTATCACCCGATGAGCGATCGAATTTCCCTTTCCCCTCCAAAGGAAGGAGGAGATCGCTTCATTGAGCGAATTTAGTGCCCACTGCGGTAGCTCACAGGCCCCCAAAACATGATTAATTTTTGACAGTATTAAGGCATTGATGACAATTACCTTTCCTCTCAGGCTTAAACCCCTACTTCTCCATAAATTAAGTGTATTTTCTACCTTTTTTACAAGTTCTCTCCACCCTAAGTCCCTGGCTTCCCCTTCATTTTTACCAATGTATACACCCAGTATTTTCCTGTATTCTTTAGTGCTAAAACCCCAATTATTTTTTAAACTATTTTTGCCGAATTCCATCATTTCTGACTTATTTCTGTTAACCTTAGCTCCTGATGCTTTTTCATATCTTTCTAGATGTTTTATAATATAATTTAAATTTTCTTCATTTTTAAACATTATATTGATATCATCCGCAAATTGTGCTATTTTAACGACTTTGTCTCTATATGTTTTTATACCTATAATATTTGTATCATTCATTATACTTAAAGCTAGTGGCTCAGCAACAATACTGTATAAAAGAGCTGAAAGCGGGCATCCTTGCCTTACCGATCTTTTTAATTTGATCTTTTCTGTTAGTTGTCCATTTATCTTTATTTGACTGTATGCGTTATCGTATAATAATTTAATCCATCTAATAAAGCCTTCACCGTATCCAAATCTTTTTAAAGTTTTATATAAGAAAAGATGTTCTACTCTGTCGAATGCTTTCTCCAAATCAATTCCGAGCAGATACCCCCCCTGTGCTGCCATTGTCCTGACGGTATCCTTTATTGTAAGGATCGTATCTATGATGTCTCTATCTGGTATGCCGTATGCCTGTGTATTACCAATAATGGTTCCTATTGTAAGTTTAAGCCTGTTTGCCAGTGTTTTGGTCAGTATCTTGTAATCTGTATTGAGTAAACTTATTGGTCTATAGTTTGTTATATCCTGTTTTGAACCTTTATTTTTGTAGATAAGTGAAATTATTCCTGCAGTGAATGTATTGGATGTTCTCTGTTCCCGTTCCATTGAGTGGTACAATGACAGCAACAGGGGAGCTATCTGCTCTTTGAAACAAATATAAAATTCTGCTGTTAAACCATCTACCCCTGGACTTTTGTTTTTATTTAAGCTATCTATTGCCGTCTTTATCTCATTAATAGTAATTTGTGCATCAGACCATTCCTTATCCTCCACTGAAATACTAGTTTGGATATTTGATAACAACTTGTCTACCTCTTCGCTATTGCTATATCCATTATCAAATAATTCTTTATAAAACTCTGTAGTTACTCTTAGTATATTTTCTTGATCGTCATATTCTTTTCCAGTTATATCGTTGATTTTTTCTATTATAGTTTTGTTTTGTTTTTGCTTTTCGAGCCCCAAAAAATATGCGGTGCATTTTTCTCCTTCTACTAAATTTTTAACTCTGCTTCTTATCATTGCACCTCTGCATTTTATTTTTTCTATGTTTCCTAGTTTTGCTTTATATAATTCATAGTTTTCTGTGTTTCTGTTAGGTTCTTTATCAAATAATGCTATTTCATGATTGATTAATTTTCTTAGTCGATTTTCTTCCAGCTCCTCTCTCCACTTTTTCTCTTTACTATAATTTATACTACTTCTTTTAATTCTTTGCTTTAGAATTTCCCACTTTTCTATAAAATTATTTTCTATTTTCATTTCTATTTTTGCATAATCAAGCAGTTTTGTGATTTTTTTAACTTAAGTTGAATCTGCCAGGAGGCTGGAGTTGAGGCACCAGGTACCTCCCCCCCTGAAACCTCCTGCAGCACCCAAGTAACACTCAATTGTTGCGTGATCACTCCATGCGTTATAATTATATTGTATTTTATTGATCTGTTTTGTTGCTTCAGGGGCCGCTAGACATAAATCTATTCTGGCTTGTTTCATTTTTCCCTGCACAACCTGTCTTCTGGAGTACTCTTTCTTGAATGGGTTGTGAATTCTCCATACATCTGTCAAATTGTGAATATTCATTAAATTATATAGCTCAGTTCTGCTTGTGTCATTCTTGTATACATTGTTAATTGATATATCATCCTTAGTTAATGCGATATTGAAATCTCCTATTATTATGGTTCTATGATCTATCCATCTGCTTATACTATTTAGAAACATTTTCCTTTCCTTTTCACAGTTACTGGCATATATGTTAACAATTCTGTATGTTCTATTGTTTATGCAAACATCTATAATAAGTATTCTACCTTTCTTGTCATGATATATTAACTTGCTATTGGTACTTATAGTCTTTTTTACTAAAATAGCTACGCCACAAGATTTACTTGTGCCGTTGCTAAAAAAGACATCTCCTTCCCACATTTTGCTTGCTGCCGCCACGCTATCCCCTTCCCACCTTGTCTCCTGTAAGCAGAGAATGTCACACTTGCTTTTAAGTAAAATGGCGGTCATCCTGCCATAAGTGCGGAGTCCATTGACATTAAGGGAGTGCAGCAGAAACATGGTCAGACAAAAAAAAACCTTTAAACAGCCAATTTTCCCTCAAGATTTTTTACCTCTCCCTCCTTCTTTCTTCTGTTTTTTCTTCATCGCAGCATCTTTTATTGAGGTGTGCTTTTTCCGAATATTTTTTATTGTGGCAAAGTCCATTTCCGAGTCACTGTTTGATCTACTCTGAGGAGGGAAGGTGGAGGGCACATTTAAGGTAGGTACCCTGGTGGATGTGGCTGCCGCCGGCTGCAATTCTCTTGGGGTATCCCCCACCTCCATTGATTCCAGGAGTTGAGAAGGCTCCGGCTCCTTTTCGGACCCGTTTCCTCCTCCATCCTTTCCTCTCTGCTGTGGGCCTGAGTCAGTGCTCATGTCATTCAGACTTGAACCAAGCCTTGTGCCTGGGCTCTGCACCACTTTAGGAGGGCTCTGGGTTCTCTGAGGGGCGTAACCCTCACCAGCAGCCTGCTTGGCGGCGCCACTACCCACCTCGTCATCTTCCTCCTCATCCTCCGTTCCTCCCTCACTTAAACCTTCCATCTCACTGTACAGCTCCTCAGATCCAGATTCCACCACAATATCCTCATCACTATAATTACAATTACATTCATCAATTTTGTTCCAACACACCTCACATTTCTGTATCTTATTAGGTTTCCTGTTGCACTCCCTTGCATAATGCCCCTGGACACCACACTTATGGCAGGAGAACTCAGGACAGTCCCTTAGGATGTGCCCCGGCTGGAGGCACATCCTACACACCCTAGCCTGCCTATCATGTATGACCCTGAAATATTCCGGTCCCATTGCTGTGTCAAACCGTGCTGAATAAGGCAGAGATTGGACTTTATCTGTAAACTTTACTTTGAGAAACCGCGTCCCATCAGCAATTTGCGTACCCGGCCACATCCTCCTCCTTATAGTTGATGCAGCTGAGACTCCCCACCCTTCTAGCTTTTGTAAAATTTCCTCATCTCTGATGTAAGCTGGTAAGCTTAAAAAAGAAACCATGAGTTCATCATTACACAGATCTTTGACATGCACTGTGTTGTCCCCAATTTTGAAACCATCTAGGATTCTCTCTTTCCCTTTGATGTGTGACATGGTAATTTCATATTTCTGCGGCCCTGTCGCCCTACAGGCTATTAAACCTCCACACAGTGCTCTTATGCATCTCATTAATTCGAGAACTGGGACTTCATCCTGCCCAGTTACCTCGACACTGACCGTCAGTTCTCTGTCATACTTGTGGTCGCCACCCGCAGATTTCGCCGCTCCATGTCGCTGCTGCAGCTGCCTTTCCCCACCAGACGCCGCATCTCTTTCCGCCGCCAATTCTCTCTCACTCTCCGCCGCCTCTCCAGTAGCTCCTCGCTGCCCAGGTCTTCTCGGAACCACGTCTTCAGCTCTGTTCTTCAGGCCACCAGCTCTCGTTGCCTGTGGACCGGCTCCAGCGCTCATCTCCTCTGAATCAGCCGCTGCTCGCCGTCTTTCCCCCGCTGTCGCTGCGGAAGCCGCTCTCGCATTTCCCTCCGGCAGTTTTCCTTCCGACTTCTTCATGTTTCGTTTCTGATTGTTTCTTTTAACAAGCAACCATTTTTCATTTTCTTCACCTGTTTGTGCGTTTATGTCAAGTCCGTTTTCCATGCTCGTAATCTGAAATCCGTTTGCAGAGTTCAAATCCATTTGGTCCGTCCGAAAGTTTTCCATTAGGAAAAAAAAAACTCAAATTGACCTCCCCCGATCAGTATAAAAACTGTCGGGGGGAAAAAATGTTCCCCCTAAAAACGAACCAAAAATGCACGGAAAATAAGGAAGAACAATGAAAAAGGCTGAAAAAAACGAAAGAAATGGGAAAAGCGGAGTCCGCGACCTCCGTGTGTTGTGCTGTCAGCGTACCGTCTGATTGGCGCATGCGTGTTCAGAGTGGTATGGCCGAAAGCCCTTGACTCTGACACACATGGGCTCTATATCCATTTCACACAATTTACAACCTCAGAAAAAAAGTGATGCGCAACAGCCTCAGGGTCTTTTCACACGCCAAATACGTGTCCTGTCAATAAAAGAAAAGAATGTTGATGTCATCGAGAGAAAAGTACTGCATCTGCCATCTGTCTTCTTCAAATTAACCACTGCATGAAATTCCATTCCAAAGCTGCAGAGGGCGCTTCAAGAAAAGGTGTGTGAGGGAAGCTCGCTCATGCTGGTCCCCAAAGACTCAAAGCGGCCCTTTCCTCACAATGAAACAAAAAAGCTTACAGCACCTGGTATTCCCAGGCGGTCTTCCATCCAAGTACTAACCAGGCCCGACCCTGCTAAGCTTCCGAGATCAGACGAGATCGGGCGTGTTCAGAGTGGTATGGCCGTAAGCCCTTGACTCTCACACACATGGGCTCTATATCCATTTCACTCACTTTACAACCTCAAAAAAAATGTGATGTGCAACAGCCTCACGGTCTTTTTACACACCAAATAGTTGTCCTGTCAATACAAAGAAAAAAATGTTGATGTCATCTAGAGAAAAGTACTGCATCTGCAATCTGTCTACTTCAAATTACACACTGCATGACATTCCATTCGAAAGCTGTGGAGGGCACTTCAAGAAAAGGTGTGTGAGGGAAGCTCGCTCATGCTGGTCCCCAAAGACTAAAAGCTGCCCTTTCCTCACAAAGAAATAAAAAAGCTTACAGCACCTGGTATTCCCAGGCGGTCTTCCATCCAAGTACTAACCAGGCCCGACCCTGCTTAGCTTCTGAGATCAGGCGTGTTTTTTTTTTTTTTGTCTTTTATTATCAAAAATACATCATACATTTTTACCAACTGTACATTCTTATTTACATGACAAAATTTAACAATTATATAAAAAATAAATTCCTTCAGGAAAGAAATCTTACCAAAAAAAACCCCCCACCCTTGATACACCTCGAACTTGATGAAAACACCATCAGAGTTTTTTTTTTTTGTTTTTTTAAATTAAGTTAAATTTAGACAAATAAACCAACACTATGTGCCTACAGCCACTGGAGCAATGCAGGTCATTCCAAAAAAATAAATAAATAAAAATTAAAGAGAGACAAAAAAAACTCATGGGACTAAAAAGAACAAATTCCTGTCGTGAAGTGTCACACACACAAATTTTTTAAATGAAATTTTATCAAAATGAAATGTTAAACACACCAAAAACATAAACCACCCAATTTGCTCACCCCTTTATTAAATTTGAAAAATACTTTGCTTTATAAAAAAAAAGAGACTACTTAGCTGGGAATTTGAAGAGAAAACATACCATTGTCAATCTTGTTTATTTCAATTTTGCCATTTGCTATGTTGAAAAATGTGTTTTTCCTGCAGAAAGTGTTTTCAAAAATATCCTTGTCCATGTCATGTAAGATTTGTAGGTGCGTCAAGAGTGTTGTGTAAAAAACCCCAAATATGTTTATTTTCTTCTTTTCATAGAGAGCGTAGTTTCTAGTTGTCCATATTGATTTTTTTGCAAAAATGAGTATGGTATTTATGAGAGTCCTGTTCTGATCCTTTTGTTTCAGTGTTGTACCAAAGAGAAGAGTCCATGTCCATAGTGTTTCATCTGTCAAACTGAAATTGCAGTGCTCTTGCAGTAGCATCCTTATGAAATTCCTGAATTTATCCGATTCCTTGCAGTTGATGAATAGATGCTCCTGGTCTTCCGGTTCTTTATTGCAGATTTGGCATGTCCTACTGTAGTTTTCCTTATTAATCTGGTGTAATTTGATTCCTGTGAAAATTCTCCTGTGTCTGATATTGAATTCTAGCTTGAAAGTATTGCTGTCCATGTAAGGTATGTTAAGGTTTTGCCAGATTTTTCCTATCGGTATTCCCTTGAATAATTGTGCCCAGTGTTTTTCTGCTTTTGGAGTGCGTTTAATTGAGTTAATCCCTATGGTGTACCAGTCCTTTGTTTTCACCTGTGACAGCTCTTTCCCTGTGTACTGTGTGACAAGCTCAAGCGGTGGGAGTTCGGGGTCTGCTCTCGATTTGTCCGTGATGATTAAGTTTCTCCACAGTGAGGTTATGTTTCTGTTGATTTTGTTACCTAGTCCATTGAGGTAATCCTTTCTGCACGGTGTCCCTGTTTTTTTGAGTTGGGTTGTGACTTTCCTGAGACTGAACAGACCCCTTTCCCCCACCACTTGACCGACCCTTGTTATATTATGTTGCTGAAGTGCCCTGCATTTAAGTGTCCTACCATTGTGTGTGAAAAAGGTGCTTTCGAGAAAAGGTAACTGCAGCACATGACTTTTCTGACTGCACTTAGGCCTGAGGTGGGGCAGGAATTTGCCCCATGCCTCTAGCACCTCCTGGTAGAACATCGGTAGCGAGCCATGGCTTTTCCCAGGAAGGAGGTGATAAAGAGGGAGTTTCTCCCCCTCCCCGTACTCAGCCAGGTAGCCCGCCATTGTGTCCTCCCAGGGGTACTGCCTGTTCGAATCGAGAAAATTTCGAACTAATTTGGCCCTGAGTGCATCTTTTTTTGCACTGATGTCAATTAGTCCTAATCCCCCCTCCCTTTTATTAGCAATTATCACCCGATGAGCGATCGAATTTCCCTTTCCCCTCCAAAGGAAGGAGGAGATCGCTTCATTGAGCGAATTCAGTGCCCACTGCGGTAGCTCACAGGCCCCCAAAACATGATTAATTTTTGACAGTATTAAGGCATTGATGACAATTACCTTTCCTCTCAGGCTTAAACCCCTACTTCTCCATAAATTAAGTGTATTTTCTACCTTTTTTACAAGTTCTCTCCACCCTAAGTCCCTGGCTTCCCCTTCATTTTTACCAATGTATACACCCAGTATTTTCCTGTATTCTTTAGTGCTAAAACCCCAATTATTTTTTAAACTATTTTTACCGAATTCCATCATTTCTGACTTATTTCTGTTAACCTTAGCTCCTGATGCTTTTTCATATCTTTCTAGATGTTTTATAATATAATTTAAATTTTCTTCATTTTTAAACATTATATTGATATCATCCGCAAATTGTGCTATTTTAACGACTTTGTCTCTATATGTTTTTATACCTATAATATTCTTATCATTCATTATACTTAAAGCTAGTGGCTCAGCAACAATACTGTATAAAAGAGCTGAAAGCGGGCATCCTTGCCTTACCGATCTTTTTAATTTGATCTTTTCTGTTAGTTGTCCATTTATCTTTATTTGACTGTATGCGTTATCGTATAATAATTTAATCCATCTAATAAAGCCTTCACCGTATCCAAATCTTTTTAAAGTTTTATATAAGAAAAGATGTTCTACTCTGTCGAATGCTTTCTCCAAATCAATTCCGAGCAGATACCCCCCCTGTGCTGCCATTGTCCTGACGGTATCCTTTATTGTAAGGATCGTATCTATGATGTCTCTATCTGGTATGCCGTATGCCTGTGTATTACCAATAATGGTTCCTATTGTAAGTTTAAGCCTGTTTGCCAGTGTTTTGGTCAGTATCTTGTAATCTGTATTGAGTAAACTTATTGGTCTATAGTTTGTTATATCCTGTTTTGAACCTTTATTTTTGTAGATAAGTGAAATTATTCCTGCAGTGAATGTATTGGATGTTCTCTGTTCCCGTTCCATTGAGTGGTACAATGACAGCAACAGGGGAGCTATCTGCTCTTTGAAACAAATATAAAATTCTGCTGTTAAACCATCTACCCCTGGACTTTTGTTTTTATTTAAGCTATCTATTGCCGTCTTTATCTCATTAATAGTAATTTGTGCATCAGACCATTCCTTATCCTCCACTGAAATACTAGTTTGGATATTTGATAACAACTTGTCTACCTCTTCGCTATTGCTATATCCATTATCAAATAATTCTTTATAAAACTCTGTAGTTACTCTTAGTATATTTTCTTGATCGTCATATTCTTTTCCAGTTATATCGTTGATTTTTTCTATTATAGTTTTGTTTTGTTTTTGCTTTTCGAGCCCCAAAAAATATGCGGTGCATTTTTCTCCTTCTACTAAATTTTTAACTCTGCTTCTTATCATTGCACCTCTGCATTTTATTTTTTCTATGTTTCCTAGTTTTGCTTTATATAATTCATAGTTTTCTGTGTTTCTGTTAGGTTCTTTATCAAATAATGCTATTTCATGATTGATTAATTTTCTTAGTCGATTTTCTTCCAGCTCCTCTCTCCACTTTTTCTCTTTACTATAATTTATACTACTTCTTTTAATTCTTTGCTTTAGAATTTCCCACTTTTCTATAAAATTATTTTCTATTTTCATTTCAATTTTTGCATAATCAAGCAGTTTTGTGATTTTTTTAACGTAAGTTGAATCTGCCAGGAGGCTGGAGTTGAAGCACCAGGTACCTCCCCCCCTGAAACCTCCTGCAGCACCCAAGTAACACTCAATTGTTGCGTGATCACTCCATGCGTTATAATTATATTGTATTTTATTGATCTGTTTTGTTGCTTCAGGGGCCGCTAGACATAAATCTATTCTGGCTTGTTTCATTTTTCCCTGCACAACCTGTCTTCTGGAGTACTCTTTCTTGAATGGGTTGTGAATTCTCCATACATCTGTCAAATTGTGAATATTCATTAAATTATATAGCTCAGTTCTGCTTGTGTCATTCTTGTATACATTGTTAATTGATATATCATCCTTAGTTAATGCGATATTGAAATCTCCTATTATTATGGTTCTATGATCTATCCATCTGCTTATACTATTTAGAAACATTTTCCTTTCCTTTTCACAGTTACTGGCATATATGTTAACAATTCTGTATGTTCTATTGTTTATGCAAACATCTATAATAAGTATTCTACCTTTCTTGTCATGATATATTAGCTTGCTATTGGTACTTATAGTCTTTTTTACTAAAATAGCTACGCCACAAGATTTACTTGTGCCGTTGCTAAAAAAGACATCTCCTTCCCACATTTTGCTTGCTGCCGCCACGCTATCCCCTTCCCACCTTGTCTCCTGTAAGCAGAGAATGTCACACTTGCTTTTAAGTAAAATGGCGGTCATCCTGCCATAAGTGCGGAGTCCATTGACATTAAGGGAGTGCAGCAGAAACATGGTCAGACCAAAAAAACCTTTAAACAGCCAATTTTCCCTCAAGATTTTTTACCTCTCCCTCCTTCTTTCTTCTGTTTTTTCTTCATCGCAGCATCTTTTATTGAGGTGTGCTTTTTCCGAATATTTTTTATTGTGGCAAAGTCCATTTCCGAGTCACTGTTTGATTTACTCTGAGGAGGGAAGGTGGAGGGCACATTTAAGGTAGGTACCCTGGTGGATGTGGCTGCCGCCGGCTGCAATTCTCTTGGGGTATCCCCCACCTCCATTGATTCCAAGAGTTGAGAAGGCTCCGGCTCCTTTTCGGACCCGTTTCCTCCTCCATCCTTTCCTCTCTGCTGTGGGCCTGAGTCAGTGCTCATGTCATTCAGACTTGAACCAAGCCTTGTGCCTGGGCTCTGCACCACTTTAGGAGGGCTCTGGGTTCTCTGAGGGGCGTAACCCTCACCAGCAGCCTGCTTGGCGGCGCCACTACCCACCTCGTCATCTTCCTCCTCATCCCCCGTTCCTCCCTCACTTAAACCTTCCATCTCACTGTACAGCTCCTCAGATCCAGATTCCACCACAATATCCTCATCACTATAATTACAATTACATTCATCAATTTTGTTCCAACACACCTCACATTTCTGTATCTTATTAGGTTTCCTGTTGCACTCCCTTGCATAATGCCCCTGGACACCACACTTACGGCAGGAGAACTCAGGACAGTCCCTTAGGATGTGCCCCGGCTGGAGGCACATCCTACACACCCTAGCCTGCCTATCATGTATGACCCTGAAATATTCCGGTCCCATTGCTGTGTCAAACCGTGCTGAATAAGGCAGAGATTGGACTTTATCTGTAAACTTTACTTTGAGAAACCGTGTCCCATCAGCAATTTGCGTACCCGGCCACATCCTCCTCCTTATAGTTGATGCAGCTGAGACTCCCCACCCTTCTAGCTTTTGTAAAATTTCCTCATCTCTGATGTAAGCTGGTAAGCTTAAAAAAGAAACCATGAGTTCATCATTACACAGATCTTTGACATGCACTGTGTTGTCCCCAATTTTGAAACCATCTAGGATTCTCTCTTTCCCTTTGATGTGTGACATGGTAATTTCATATTTCTGCGGCCCTGTCGCCCTACAGGCTATTAAACCTCCACACAGTGCTCTTATGCATCTCATTAATTCGAGAACTGGGACTTCATCCTGCCCAGTTACCTCGACACTGACCGTCAGTTCTCTGTCATACTTGTGGTCGCCACCCGCAGATTTCGCCGCTCCATGTCGCTGCTGCAGCTGCCTTTCCCCACCAGACGCCGCATCTCTTTCCGCCGCCAATTCTCTCTCACTCTCCGTCGCCTCTCCAGTAGCTCCTCGCTGCCCAGGTCTTCTCGGAACCACGTCTTCAGCTCTGTTCTTCAGGCCACCAGCTCTCGTTGCCTGTGGACCGGCTCCAGCGCTCATCTCCTCTGAATCAGCCGCTGCTCGCCGTCTTTCCCCCGCTGTCGCTGCGGAAGCCGCTCTCGCATTTCCCTCCGGCAGTTTTCCTTCCGACTTCTTCATGTTTCGTTTCTGATTGTTTCTTTTAACAAGCAACCATTTTTCATTTTCTTCACCTGTTTGTGCGTTTATGTCAAGTCCGTTTTCCATGCTCGTAATCTGAAATCCGTTTGCAGAGTTCAAATCCATTTGGTCCGTCCGAAAGTTTTCCATTAGGAAAAAAAAACTCAAATTGACCTCCCCCGATCAGTATAAAAACTGTCGGGGGGAAAAAATGTTCACTCTAAAAACGAACCAAAAATGCACGGAAAATAAGGAAGAACAATGAAAAAGGCTGAAAAAAACGAAAGAAATGGGAAAAGCGGAGTCCGCGACCTCCGTGTGTCGTGCTGTCAGGGTACCGTCTGATTTGCGCATGCGTGTTCAGAGTGGTATGGCCGTAAGCCCTTGACTCTCACACACATGGGCTCTATATCCATTTCACACAATTTACAACCTCAGAAAAAAAGTGATGCGCAACAGCCTCAGGGTCTTTTAACACGCCAAATACGTGTCCTGTCAATAAAAGAAAAGAATGTTGATGTCATCAAGAGAAAAGTACTGCATCTGCCATCTGTCTTCTTCAAATTAACCACTGCATGAAATTCCATTCCAAAGCTGCAGAGGGCGCTTCAAGAAAAGGTGTGTGAGGGAAGCTCGCTCATGCTGGTCCCCAAAGACTCAAAGCGGCCCTTTCCTCACAATGAAACAAAAAAGCTTACAGCACCTGGTATTCCCAGGCGGTCTTCCATCCAAGTACTAACCAGGCCCGACCCTGCTAAGCTTCCGAGATCAGACGAGATCGGGCGTGTTCAGAGTGGTATGGCCGTAAGCCCTTGACTCTCACACACATGGGCTCTATATCCATTTCACTCACTTTACAACCTCAAAAAAAATGTGATGTGCAACAGCCTCACGGTCTTTTTACACACCAAATAGTTGTCCTGTCAATACAAAGAAAAAAATGTTGATGTCATCTAGAGAAAAGTACTGCATCTGCAATCTGTCTACTTCAAATTACACACTGCATGACATTCCATTCGAAAGCTGTGGAGGGCACTTCAAGAAAAGGTGTGTGAGGGAAGCTCGCTCATGCTGGTCCCCAAAGACTCAAAGCTGCCCTTTCCTCACAAAGAAATAAAAAAGCTTACAGCACCTGGTATTCCCAGGCGGTCTTCCATCCAAGTACTAACCAGGCCCGACCCTGCTTAGCTTCCGAGATCAGACGAGATCGGGCGTGTTCAGAGTAGTATGGCCATAAGCCTTTGACTCAGACACACATGGGCTCTATATCCATTTCACACACTTTACAACCTCAGAAAAAAAGTGATGCGCAACAGCCTCAGGGTCTTTTCACACGCCAAATCGGTGTCCTGTCAATAAAAGAAAAGAATGTTGATGTCATCTAGAGAAAAGTACTGCATCTGCCATCTGTCTACTTCAAATTAACCACTGCATGACATTCCATTCCAAAGCTGTGGAGGGCGCTTCAAGAAAAGGTGTGTGAGGGAAGCTCGCTCATGCTGGTCCCCAAACACTAAAAGCTGCCCTTTCCTCACAAAGAAATAAAAAAGCTTACAGCACCTGGTATTCCCAGGCGGTCTCCCATCCAAGTACTAACCAGGCCCAACCCTGCTTAGCTTCCGAGATCAGACGAGATCGGGCGTGTTCAGAGTGGTATGGCCGTAAGCTCTTGACTCTCACACACATGGGCTCTATATCCATTTCACACACTTTACAACCTCAGAAAAAAAGTGATGCGCAACAGCCTCAGGGTCTTTTCACACGCCAAATCGGTGTCCTGTCAATAAAACAAAAGAATGTTGATGTCATCGAGAGAAAAGTACTGCATCTGCCATCTGTCTTCTTCAAATTTACCACTGCATGAAATTCCATTCCAAAGCTGCAGAGGGCCCTTCAAGAAAAGGTGTGTGAGGGAAGCTCGCTCATGCTGGTCCCCAAAGTCTCAAAGCGGCCCTTTCCTCACAATGAAACAAAAAAGCTTACAGCACCTGGTATTCCCAGGCGGTCTTCCATCCAAGTACTAACCAGGCCCGACCCTGCTAAGCTTCCGAGATCAGACGAGATCGGGCGTGTTCAGAGTGGTATGGCCGTAAGCCCTTGACTCTCACACACATGGGCTCTATATCCATTTCACTCACTTTACAACCTCAAAAAAAATGTGATGTGCAACAGCCTATCAGTCTTTTTACACACCAAATAGTTGTCCTGTCAATAAAAAGAAAAGAATGTTGATGTCATCTCGAGAAAAGTACTGCATCTGCAATCTGTCTACTTCAAATTACACACTGCATGACATTCCATTCGAAAGCTGTGGAGGGCGCTTCAAGAAAAGGTGTGTGAGGGAAGCTCGCTCATGCTGGTCCCCAAACACTCAAAGCTGCCCTTTCCTCACAGTGAAATAAAAAAGCTTACAGCACCTGGTATTCCCAGGCGGTCTCCCATCCAAGTACTAACCAGGCCCGACCCTGCTTAGCTTCCGAGATCAGGCGTGTTCAGAGTGGTATGGCCGTAAGCCCTTGACTCTGACACACATGGGCTCTATATCCATTTCACACACTTTACAACCTCAGAAAAAAAGTGATGCGCAACAGCCTCAGGGTCTTTTAACACGCCAAATACGTGTCCTGTCAATAAAAGAAAAGAATGTTGATGTCATCAAGAGAAAAGTACTGCATCTGCCATCTGTCTTCTTCAAATTAACCACTGCATGAAATTCCATTCCAAAGCTGCAGAGGGCGCTTCAAGAAAAGGTGTGTGAGGGAAGCTCGCTCATGCTGGTCCCCAAAGACTCAAAGCGGCCCTTTCCTCACAATGAAACAAAAAAGCTTACAGCACCTGGTATTCCCAGGCGGTCTTCCATCCAAGTACTAACCAGGCCCGACCCTGCTAAGCTTCCGAGATCAGACGAGATCGGGCGTGTTCAGAGTGGTATGGCCGTAAGCCCTTGACTCTGACACACATGGGCTCTATATCCATTTCACACAATTTACAACCTCAGAAAAAAAGTGATGCGCAACAGCCTCAGGGTCTTTTCACACGCCAAATACGTGTCCTGTCAATAAAAGAAAAGAATGTTGATGTCATCGAGAGAAAAGTACTGCATCTGCCATCTGTCTACTTCAAATTAACCACTGCATGAAATTCCATTCCAAAGCTGCAGAGGGCGCTTCAAGAAAAGGTGTGTGAGGGAAGCTCGCTCATGCTGGTCCCCAAAGACTCAAAGCGGCCCTTTCCTCACAATGAAACAAAAAAGCTTACAGCACCTGGTATTCCCAGGCGGTCTTCCATCCAAGTACTAACCAGGCCCGACCCTGCTAAGCTTCCGAGATCAGACGAGATCGGGCGTGTTCAGAGTGCTATGGCCGTAAGCCCTTGACTCTCACACACATGGGCTCTATATCCATTTCACTCACTTTACAACCTCAAAAAAAATGTGATGTGCAACAGCCTCACGGTCTTTTTACACACCAAATAGTTGTCCTGTCAATACAAAGAAAAAAATGTTGATGTCATCTAGAGAAAAGTACTGCATCTGCAATCTGTCTACTTCAAATTACACACTGCATGACATTCCATCCGAAAGCTGTGTAGGGCGCTTCAAGAAAAGGTGTGTGAGGGAAGCTCGCTCATGCTGGTCCCCAAACACTCAAAGCTGCCCTTTCCTCACAATGAAACAAAAAAGCTTACAGCACCTGGTATTCCCAGGCGGTCTCCCATCCAAGTACTAACCAGGCTCGACCCTGCTTAGCTTCCGAGATCAGACGAGATCGGGCGTGTTCAGAGTGGTATGGCCGTAAGCCCTTGACTCTGACACACATGGGCTCTATATCCATTTCACACAATTTACAACCTCAGAAAAAAAGTGAAGCGCAACAGCCTCAGGGTCTTTTCACACGCCAAATAGGTGTCCTGTCAATAAAAGAAAAGAATGTTGATGTAATCTAGAGAAAAGTACTGCATCTGCCATCTGTCTACTTCAAATTAACCACTGCATGACATTCCATTCCAAAGCTGTGGAGGGCGCTTCAAGAAAAGGTGTGTGAGGGAAGCTCGCTCATGCTGGTCCCCAAAGACTCAAAGCTGCCCTTTCCTCACAAAGAAATAAAAAAGCTTACAGCACCTGGTATTCCCAGGCGGTCTTCCATCCAAGTACTAACCAGGCCCGACCCTGCTTAGCTTCCGAGATCAGACGAGATCGGGCGTGTTCAGAGTGGTATGACCGTAAGCCCTTGACTCTGACACACATGGGCTCTATATCCATTTCACACAATTTACAACCTCAGAAAAAAAGTGATGCGCAACAGCCTCAGGGTCTTTTCACACGCCAAATCGGTGTCCTGTCAATAAAAGAAAAGAATGTTGATGTCATCGAGAGAAAAGTACTGCATCTGCCATCTGTCTTCTTCAAATTAACCACTGCATGAAATTCCATTCCAAAGCTGCAGAGGGCGCTTCAAGAAAAGGTGTGTGAGGGAAGCTCGCTCATGCTGGTCCCCAAAGACTCAAAGCGGCCCTTTCCTCACAATGAAACAAAAAAGCTTACAGCACCTGGTATTCCAAGGCGGTCTTCCATCCAAGTACTAACCAGGCCCGACCCTGCTAAGCTTCCGAGATCAGACGAGATCGGGCGTGTTCAGAGTGCTATGGCCGTAAGCCCTTGACTCTCACACACATGGGCTCTATATCCATTTCACTCACTTTACAACCTCAAAAAAAATGTGATGTGCAACAGCCTCACGGTCTTTTTACACACCAAATAGTTGTCCTGTCAATACAAAGAAAAAAATGTTGATGTCATCTAGAGAAAAGTACTGCATCTGCAATCTGTCTACTTCAAATTACACACTGCATGACATTCCATTCGAAAGCTGTGGAGGGCACTTCAAGAAAAGGTGTGTGAGGGAAGCTCGCTCATGCTGGTCCCCAAAGACTCAAAGCTGCCCTTTCCTCACAAAGAAATAAAAAAGCTTACAGCACCTGGTATTCCCAGGCAGTCTTCCATCCAAGTACTAACCAGGCCCGACCCTGCATAGCTTCCGAGAT
>NC_141323.1:32276919-32371919 GCF_037954235.1 Aulostomus chinensis
ATGTCATCTAGAGAAAAGTACTGCATCTGCCATCTGTCTACTTCAAATTAACCACTGCATGACATTCCATTCCAAAGCTGTGGAGGGCGCTTCAAGAAAAGGTGTGTGAGGGAAGCTCGCTCATGCTGGTCCCCAAACACTAAAAGCTGCCCTTTCCTCACAATGAAACAAAAAAGCTTACAGCACCTGGTATTCCCAGGCGGTCTCCCATCCAAGTACTAACCAGGCCCAACCCTGCTTAGCTTCCGAGATCAGACGAGATCGGGCGTGTTCAGAGTGGTATGGCCGTAAGCCCTTGACTCTGACACACATGGGCTCTATATCCATTTCACACAATTTACAACCTCAGAAAAAAAGTGAAGCGCAACAGCCTCAGGGTCTTTTCACACGCCAAATAGGTGTCCTGTCAATAAAAGAAAAGAATGTTGATGTCATCTAGAGAAAAGTACTGCATCTGCCATCTGTCTACTTCAAATTAACCACTGCATGACATTCCATTCCAAAGCTGTGGAGGGCGCTTCAAGAAAAGGTGTGTGAGGGAAGCTCGCTCATGCTGGTCCCCAAAGACTCAAAGCTGCCCTTTCCTCACAAATAAATAAAAAAGCTTACAGCACCTGGTATTCCCAGGCAGTCTTCCATCCAAGTACTAACCAGGCCCAACCCTGCTGAGCTTCCGAGATCAGACGAGATCGGGCGTGTTCATAGTGGTATGGCCGTAAGCTCTTGACTCTCACACACATGGGCTCTATATCCATTTCACACACTTTACAACCTCAGAAAAAAAGTGATGCGCAACAG
Organism: Aulostomus chinensis; assembly: GCF_037954235.1. Taxonomy (NCBI): domain Eukaryota; kingdom Metazoa; phylum Chordata; class Actinopteri; order Syngnathiformes; family Aulostomidae; genus Aulostomus; species Aulostomus chinensis. The sequence continues at coordinate 32,277,718 of NC_141323.1, forward strand.
CCTCAGGGTCTTTTCACACGCCAAATCGGTGTCCTGTCAATAAAACAAAAGAATGTTGATGTCATCGAGAGAAAAGTACTGCATCTGCCATCTGTCTTCTTCAAATTAACCACTGCATGAAATTCCATTCCAAAGCTGCAGAGGGCCCTTCAAGAAAAGGTGTGTGAGGGAAGCTCGCTCATGCTGGTCCCCAAAGTCTCAAAGCGGCCCTTTCCTCACAATGAAACAAAAAATCTTACAGCACCTGGTATTCCCAGGCGGTCTTCCATCCAAGTACTAACCAGGCCCGACCCTGCTAAGCTTCCGAGATCAGACGAGATCGGGCGTGTTCATAGTGGTATGGCCGTAAGCCCTTGACACTCACACACATGGGCTCTATATCCATTTCACTCACTTTACAACCTCAAAAAAAATGTGATGTGCAACAGCCTCACGGCCTTTTCACACACCAAATCGGTGTCCTGTCAATAAAAGAAAAGAATGTTGATGTCATCGAGAGAAAAGTACTGCATCTGCCATCTGTCTTCTTCAAATTAACCACTGCATGAAATTCCATTCCAAAGCTGCAGAGGGCGCTTCAAGAAAAGGTGTGTGAGAGAAGCTTGCTCATGCTGGTCCCCAAAGACTCAAAGCGGCCCTTTCCTCACAATGAAACAAAAAAGCTTACAACACCTGGTATTCCCAGGCGGTCTTCGATCCAAGTACTAACCAGGCCCGACCCTGCTTAGCTTCCAAGATCAGACGAGAGCGGGCGTGTTCAGAGTAGTACGGCCATAAGCCTTTGACTCTGACACACATGGGCTCTATATCCATTTCACACAATTTACAACCTCAGAAAAAAAGTGATGCGCAACAGCCTCAGGGTCTTTTCACACGCCAAATCGGTGTCCTGTCAATAAAAGAAAAGAATGTTGATGTCATCTAGAGAAAAGTACTGCATCTGCCATCTGTCTACTTCAAATTAACCACTGCATGACATTCCATTCCAAAGCTGTGGAGGGCGCTTCAAGAAAAGGTGTGTGAGGGAAGCTCGCTCATGCTGGTCCCCAAACACTCAAAGCTGCCCTTTCCTCACAATGAAACAAAAAAGCTTACAGCACCTGGTATTCCCAGGCGGTCTCCCATCCAAGTACTAACCAGGCCCAACCCTGCTAAGCTTCCGAGATCAGACGAGATCGGGCGTGTTCAGAGTGGTATGGCCGTAAGCCCTTGCCTCTCACACACATGGGCTCTAAATCCATTTCACTCACTTTACAACCTCAAAAAAAAATGTGATGTGCAACAGCCTCACGGTCTTTTTACACACCAAATAGTTGTCCTGTCAATATCAAGAAAAGAATGTTGATGTCATCTCGAGAAAAGTACTGCATCTGAAATCTGTCTACTTCAAATTACACACTGCATGACATTCCATTCGAAAGCTGTGGAGGGCGCTTCAAGAAAAGGTGTGTGAGGGAAGCTCGCTCATGCTGGTCCCCAAACACTCAAAGCTGCCCTTTCCTCACAATGAAACAAAAAAGCTTACAGCACCTGGTATTCCCAGGCGGTCTCCCATCCAAGTACTAACCAGGCCCGACCCTGCTTAGCTTCCAAGATCAGACGAGATCGGGCGTGTTCAGAGTGGTATGGCCGTAAGCCTTTGACTCTGACACACATGGGCTCTATATCCATTTCACACACTTTACAACCTCAGAAAAAAAGTGATGCGCAACAGCCTCAGGGTCTTTTCACACGCCAAATACGTGTCCTGTCAATAAAAGAAAAGAATGTTGATGTCATCGAGAGAAAAGTACTGCATCTGCCATCTGTCTTCTTCAAATTAACCACTGCATGACATTCCATTCCAAAGCTGCGGAGGGCGCTTCAAGAAAAGGTGTGTGAGGGAAGCTCGCTCATGCTGGTCCCCAAAGACTCAAAGCGGCCCTTTCCTCACAAAGAAACAAAAAAGCTTACAGCATCTGGTATTCCCAGGCGGTCTTCCATCCAAGTACTAACCAGGCCCGACCCTGCTAAGCTTCCGAGATCAGACGAGATCGGGCGTGTTCAGAGTGGTATGGCCGTAAGCCCTTGACTCTCACACACATGGGCTCTATATCCATTTCACACACTTTACAACCTCAGAAAAAAAGTGATGCGCAACAGCCTCAGGGTCTTTTCACACGCCAAATCGGTGTCCTGTCAATAAAACAAAAGAATGTTGATGTCATCGAGAGAAAAGTACTGCATCTTCCATCTGTCTTCTTCAAATTAACCACTGCATGAAATTCCATTCCAAAGCTGCAGAGGGCCCTTCAAGAAAAGGTGTGTGAGGGAAGCTCGCTCATGCTGGTCCCCAAAGTCTCAAAGCGGCCCATTCCTCACAATGAAACAAAAAAGCTTACAGCACCTGGTATTCCCAGGCGGTCTTCCATCCAAGTACTAACCAGGCCCGACCCTGCTAAGCTTCCGAGATCAGACGAGATCGGGCGTGTTCAGAGTGGTATGGCCGTAAGCCCTTGACTCTCACACACATGGGCTCTATATCCATTTCACACAATTTACAACCTCAGAAAAAAAGTGATGCGCAACAGCCTCACGGTCATTTTACACACCAAATCGGTGTCCTGTCAATAAAAGAAAAGAATGTTGATGTCATCGAGAGAAAAGTACTGCATCTGCAATCTGTCTTCTTCAAATTAACCACTGCATGAAATTCCATTCCAAAGCTGCAGAGGGCGCTTCAAGAAAAGGTGTGTGAGGGAAGCTCGCTCATGCTGGTCCCCAAAGACTCAAAGCGGCCCTTTCCTCACAATGAAACAAAAAAGCTTACAACACCTGGTATTCCCAGGCAGTCTTCGATCCAAGTACTAACCAGGCCCGACCCTGCTTAGCTTCCAAGATCAGACGAGAGCGGGCGTGTTCAGAGTAGTATGGCCATAAGCCTTTGACTCTGACACACATGGGCTCTATATCCATTTCACACAATTTACAACCTCAGAAAAAAAGTGATGCGCAACAGCCTCAGGGTCTTTTCACACGCCAAATCGGTGTCCTGTCAATAAAAGAAAAGAATGTTGATGTCATCTAGAGAAAAGTACTGCATCTGCCATCTGTCTACTTCAAATTAACCACTGCATGACATTCCATTCCAAAGCTGTGGAGGGCGCTTCAAGAAAAGGTGTGTGAGGGAAGCTCGCTCATGCTGGTCCCCAAACACTCAAAGCTGCCCTTTCCTCACAATGAAACAAAAAAGCTTACAGCACCTGGTATTCCCAGGCAGTCTACCATCCAAGTACTAACCAGGCCCAACCCTGCTTAGCTTCCGAGATCAGACGAGATCGGGCGTGTTCAGAGTGGTATGGCCGTAAGCCCTTGCCTCTCACACACATGGGCTCTAAATCCATTTCACTCACTTTACAACCTCAAAAAAAAATGTGATGTGCAACAGCCTCACGGTCTTTTTACACACCAAATAGTTGTCCTGTCAATATCAAGAAAAGAATGTTGATGTCATCTCGAGAAAAGTACTGCATCTGAAATCTGTCTACTTCAAATTACACACTGCATGACATTCCATTCGAAAGCTGTGGAGGGCGCTTCAAGAAAAGGTGTGTGAGGGAAGCTCGCTCATGCTGGTCCCCAAACACTCAAAGCTGCCCTTTCCTCACAATGAAACAAAAAAGCTTACAGCACCTGGTATTCCCAGGCGGTCTCCCATCCAAGTACTAACCAGGCCCGACCCTGCTTAGCTTCCAAGATCAGACGAGATCGGGCGTGTTCAGAGTGGTATGGCCGTAAGCCCTTGACTCTCACACACATGGGCTCTATATCCATTTCACACACTTTACAACCTCAGAAAAAAAGTGATGCGCAACAGCCTCAGGGTCTTTTCACACGCCAAATACGTGTCCTGTCAATAAAAGAAAAGAATGTTGATGTCATCGAGAGAAAAGTACTGCATCTGCCATCTGTCTTCTTCAAATTAACCACTGCATGACATTCCATTCCAAAGCTGCGGAGGGCGCTTCAAGAAAAGGTGTGTGAGGGAAGCTCGCTCATGCTGGTCCCCAAAGACTCAAAGCGGCCCTTTCCTCACAAAGAAACAAAAAAGCTTACAGCATCTGGTATTCCCAGGCGGTCTTCCATCCAAGTACTAACCAGGCCCGACCCTGCTAAGCTTCCGAGATCAGACGAGATCGGGCGTGTTCAGAGTGGTATGGCCGTAAGCCCTTGACTCTCACACACATGGGCTCTATATCCATTTCACACACTTTACAACCTCAGAAAAAAAGTGATGCGCAACAGCCTCAGGGTCTTTTCACACGCCAAATCGGTGTCCTGTCAATAAAACAAAAGAATGTTGATGTCATCGAGAGAAAAGTACTGCATCTTCCATCTGTCTTCTTCAAATTAACCACTGCATGAAATTCCATTCCAAAGCTGCAGAGGGCCCTTCAAGAAAAGGTGTGTGAGGGAAGCTCGCTCATGCTGGTCCCCAAAGTCTCAAAGCGGCCCATTCCTCACAATGAAACAAAAAAGCTTACAGCACCTGGTATTCCCAGGCGGTCTTCCATCCAAGTACTAACCAGGCCCGACCCTGCTAAGCTTCCGAGATCAGACGAGATCGGGCGTGTTCAGAGTGGTATGGCCGTAAGCCCTTGCCTCTCACACACATGGGCTCTAAATCCATTTCACTCACTTTACAACCTCAAAAAAAAATGTGATGTGCAACAGCCTCACGGTCTTTTTACACACCAAATAGTTGTCCTGTCAATATCAAGAAAAGAATGTTGATGTCATCTCGAGAAAAGTACTGCATCTGAAATCTGTCTACTTCAAATTACACACTGCATGACATTCCATTCGAAAGCTGTGGAGGGCGCTTCAAGAAAAGGTGTGTGAGGGAAGCTCGCTCATGCTGGTCCCCAAACACTCAAAGCTGCCCTTTCCTCACAATGAAACAAAAAAGCTTACAGCACCTGGTATTCCCAGGCGGTCTCCCATCCAAGTACTAACCAGGCCCGACCCTGCTTAGCTTCCAAGATCAGACGAGATCGGGCGTGTTCAGAGTGGTATGGCCGTAAGCACTTGACTCTCACACACATGGGCTCTATATCCATTTCACACAATTTACAACCTCAGAAAAAAAGTGATGCGCAAAAGCCTCACGGTCATTTTACACACCAAATCGGTGTCCTGTCAATAAAAGAAAAGAATGTTGATGTCATCGAGAGAAAAGTACTGCATCTGCAATCTGTCTTCTTCAAATTAACCACTGCATGAAATTCCATTCCAAAGCTGCAGAGGGCGCTTCAAGAAAAGGTGTGTGAGGGAAGCTCGCTCATGCTGGTCCCCAAAGACTCAAAGCGGCCCTTTCCTCACAATGAAACAAAAAAGCTTACAACACCTGGTATTCCCAGGCAGTCTTCGATCCAAGTACTAACCAGGCCCGACCCTGCTTAGCTTCCAAGATCAGACGAGAGCGGGCGTGTTCAGAGTAGTATGGCCATAAGCCTTTGACTCTGACACACATGGGCTCTATATCCATTTCACACAATTTACAACCTCAGAAAAAAAGTGATGCGCAACAGCCTCAGGGTCTTTTCACACGCCAAATCGGTGTCCTGTCAATAAAAGAAAAGAATGTTGATGTCATCTAGAGAAAAGTACTGCATCTGCCATCTGTCTACTTCAAATTAACCACTGCATGACATTCCATTCCAAAGCTGTGGAGGGCGCTTCAAGAAAAGGTGTGTGAGGGAAGCTCGCTCATGCTGGTCCCCAAACACTCAAAGCTGCCCTTTCCTCACAATGAAACAAAAAAGCTTACAGCACCTGGTATTCCCAGGCGGTCTACCATCCAAGTACTAACCAGGCCCAACCCTGCTTAGCTTCCGAGATCAGACGAGATCGGGCGTGTTCAGAGTGGTATGGCCGTAAGCCCTTGCCTCTCACACACATGGGCTCTAAATCCATTTCACTCACTTTACAACCTCAAAAAAAAATGTGATGTGCAACAGCCTCACGGTCTTTTTACACACCAAATAGTTGTCCTGTCAATATCAAGAAAAGAATGTTGATGTCATCTCGAGAAAAGTACTGCATCTGAAATCTGTCTACTTCAAATTACACACTGCATGACATTCCATTCGAAAGCTGTGGAGGGCGCTTCAAGAAAAGGTGTGTGAGGGAAGCTCGCTCATGCTGGTCCCCAAACACTCAAAGCTGCCCTTTCCTCACAATGAAACAAAAAAGCTTACAGCACCTGGTATTCCCAGGCGGTCTCCCATCCAAGTACTAACCAGGCCCGACCCTGCTTAGCTTCCAAGATCAGACGAGATCGGGCGTGTTCAGAGTGGTATGGCCGTAAGCCCTTGACTCTCACACACATGGGCTCTATATCCATTTCACACACTTTACAACCTCAGAAAAAAAGTGATGCGCAACAGCCTCAGGGTCTTTTCACACGCCAAATACGTGTCCTGTCAATAAAAGAAAAGAATGTTGATGTCATCGAGAGAAAAGTACTGCATCTGCCATCTGTCTTCTTCAAATTAACCACTGCATGACATTCCATTCCAAAGCTGCGGAGGGCGCTTCAAGAAAAGGTGTGTGAGGGAAGCTCGCTCATGCTGGTCCCCAAAGACTCAAAGCGGCCCTTTCCTCACAAAGAAACAAAAAAGCTTACAGCATCTGGTATTCCCAGGCGGTCTTCCATCCAAGTACTAACCAGGCCCGACCCTGCTAAGCTTCCGAGATCAGACGAGATCGGGCGTGTTCAGAGTGGTATGGCCGTAAGCCCTTGACTCTCACACACATGGGCTCTATATCCATTTCACACACTTTACAACCTCAGAAAAAAAGTGATGCGCAACAGCCTCAGGGTCTTTTCACACGCCAAATCGGTGTCCTGTCAATAAAACAAAAGAATGTTGATGTCATCGAGAGAAAAGTACTGCATCTTCCATCTGTCTTCTTCAAATTAACCACTGCATGAAATTCCATTCCAAAGCTGCAGAGGGCCCTTCAAGAAAAGGTGTGTGAGGGAAGCTCGCTCATGCTGGTCCCCAAAGTCTCAAAGCGGCCCATTCCTCACAATGAAACAAAAAAGCTTACAGCACCTGGTGTTCCCAGGCGGTCTTCCATCCAAGTACTAACCAGGCCCGACCCTGCTAAGCTTCCGAGATCAGACGAGATCGGGCGTGTTCAGAGTGGTATGGCCGTAAGCCCTTGACTCTCACACACATGGGCTCTATATCCATTTCACACAATTTACAACCTCAGAAAAAAAGTGATGCGCAACAGCCTCACGGTCATTTTACACACCAAATCGGTGTCCTGTCAATAAAAGAAAAGAATGTTGATGTCATCGAGAGAAAAGTACTGCATCTGCAATCTGTCTTCTTCAAATTAACCACTGCATGAAATTCCATTCCAAAGCTGTGGAGGGCGCTTCAAGAAAAGGTGTGTGAGGGAAGCTCGCTCATGCTGGTCCCCAAACACTCAAAGCTGCCCTTTCCTCACAATGAAACAAAAAAGCTTACAGCACCTGGTATTCCCAGGCGGTCTACCATCCAAGTACTAACCAGGCCCAACCCTGCTTAGCTTCCGAGATCAGACGAGATCGGGCGTGTTCAGAGTGGTATGGCCGTAAGCCCTTGCCTCTCACACACATGGGCTCTAAATCCATTTCACTCACTTTACAACCTCAAAAAAAAATGTGATGTGCAACAGCCTCACGGTCTTTTTACACACCAAATAGTTGTCCTGTCAATAACAAGAAAAGAATGTTGATGTCATCTCGAGAAAAGTACTGCATCTGAAATCTGTCTACTTCAAATTACACACTGCATGACATTCCATTCGAAAGCTGTGGAGGGCGCTTCAAGAAAAGGTGTGTGAGGGAAGCTCGCTCATGCTGGTCCCCAAACACTCAAAGCTGCCCTTTCCTCACAATGAAACAAAAAAGCTTACAGCACCTGGTATTCCCAGGCGGTCTCCCATCCAAGTACTAACCAGGCCCGACCCTGCTTAGCTTCCAAGATCAGACGAGATCGGGCGTGTTCAGAGTGGTATGGCCGTAAGCACTTGACTCTCACACACATGGGCTCTATATCCATTTCACACACTTTACAACCTCAGAAAAAAAGTGATGCGCAACAGCCTCAGGGTCTTTTCACACGCCAAATACGTGTCCTGTCAATAAAAGAAAAGAATGTTGATGTCATCGAGAGAAAAGTACTGCATCTGCCATCTGTCTTCTTCAAATTAACCACTGCATGACATTCCATTCCAAAGCTGCGGAGGGCGTTTCAAGAAAAGGTGTGTGAGGGAAGCTCGCTCATGCTGGTCCCCAAAGACTCAAAGCGGCCCTTTCCTCACAAAGAAACAAAAAAGCTTACAGCATCTGGTATTCCCAGGCGGTCTTCCATCCAAGTACTAACCAGGCCCGACCCTGCTAAGCTTCCGAGATCAGACGAGATCGGGCGTGTTCAGAGTGGTATGGCCGTAAGCCCTTGACTCTCACACACATGGGCTCTATATCCATTTCACACACTTTACAACCTCAGAAAAAAAGTGATGCGCAAAAGCCTCAGGGTCTTTTCACACGCCAAATCGGTGTCCTGTCAATAAAACAAAAGAATGTTGATGTCATCGAGAGAAAAGAACTGCATCTGCCATCTGTCTTCTTCAAATTAACCACTGCATGAAATTCCATTCCAAAGCTGCAGAGGGCGCTTCAAGAAAAGGTGTGTGAGGGAAGCTCGCTCATGCTGGTCCCCAAAGTCTCAAAGCGGCCCTTTCCTCACAATGAAACAAAAAAGCTTACAGCACCTGGTATTCCCAGGCGGTCTTCCATCCAAGTACTAACCAGGCCCGACCCTGCTAAGCTTCCGAGATCAGACGAGATCGGGCGTGTTCAGAGTGGTATGGCCGTAAGCCCTTGACTCTCACACACATGGGCTCTATATCCATTTCACTCACTTTACAACCTCAAAAAAAATGTGATGTGCAACAGCCTCACGGTCTTTTTACACACCAAATAGTTGTCCTGTCAATACAAAGAAAAGAATGTTGATGTCATCTCGAGAAAAGTACTGCATCTGCAATCTGTCTACTTCAAATTACACACTGCATGACATTCCATTCCAAAGCTGTGGAGGGCGCTTCAAGAAAAGGTGTGTGAGGGAAGCTCGCTCATGCTGGTCCCCAAAGACTCAAAGCGGCCCTTTCCTCACAATGAAACCAAAAAGCTTACAGCAACTGGTATTTCCAGGCGGTCTCCCATCCAAGTACTATCCAGGCCCGACCCTGCTTAGTTTCCGCGATCAGACGAGTTCAGAATGGTATGGCCGTAAGCCCCTGACTCTGACACACATGGGCTCTATATCCATTTCACACACTTTACAACCTCAGAAAAAAAGTGATGCGCAACAGCCTCACGGTCTTTTCACACGCCAAATACGTGTCCTGTCAATAAAAGAAAAGAATGTTGATGTCATCGAGAGAAAAGTACTGCATCTGCCATCTGTCTTATTCAAATTAACCACTGCATGACATTCCATTCCAAAGCTGCGGAGGGCGCTTCAAGAAAAGGTGTGTGAGGGAAGCTCGCTCATGCTGGTCCCAAAAGACTCAAAGCGGCCCTTTCCTCACAAAGAAACAAAAAAGCTTACAGTATCTGGTATTCCCAGGCGGTCTTCCATCCAAGTACTAACCAGTCCCGACCCTGCTTAGCTTCCGAGATCAGACGAGATCGGGCGTGTTCAGAGTGGTATGGCCGTAAGCCCTTGACTCTGACACACATGGGCTCTATATCCATTTCACACACTTTACAACCTCAGAAAAAAAGTGATGCGCAACAGCCTCAGGGTCTTTTCACACGCCAAATCGGTGTCCTGTCAATAAAAGAAAAGAATGTTGATGTCATCGAGAGAAAAGTACTGCATCTGCCATCTGTCTTCTTCAAATTAACCACTGCATGAAATTCCTTTCCAAAGCTGCAGAGGGCGCTTCAAGAAAAGGTGTGTGAGGGAAGCTCGCTCATACTGGTCCCCAAAGACTCAAAGCGGCCCTTTCCTCACAATGAAACAAAAAAGCTTCCAGCACCTGGTATTCCCAGGCGGCCTTCCATCCAAGTACTACCCAGGCCCGACCCTGCTAAGCTTCCGAGATCAGACGAGATCGGGCGTGTTCAGAGTGGTATGGCCGTAAGCCCTTGACTCTCAGACACATGGGCTCTATATCCATTTCACTCACTTTAAAACCTCAAAAAAAATGTGATGTGCAACAGCCTCACGGTCTTTTTACACACCAAATAGTTGTCCTGTCAATGCAAAGAAAAGAATGTTGATGTCATCTAGAGAAAAGTACTGCATCTGCAATCTGTCTACTTCAAATTACACACTGCATGACATTCCATTCGAAAGCTGTGGAGGGCGCTTCAAGAAAAGGTGTGTGAGGGAAGCTCGCTCATGCTGGTCCCCAAACACTCAAAGCTGCCCTTTCCTCACAATGAAACAAAAAAGCTTACAGCACCTGGTATTCCCAGGCGGTCTCCCATCCAAGTACTAACCAGGCCCGACCCTGCTTAGCTTCCGAGATCAGACGAGATCGGGCGTGTTCAGAGTGGTATGGCCGTAAGCCCTTGACTCTCACACACATGGGCTCTATATCCATTTCACTCACTTTACAACCTCAAAAAAAATGTGATGTGCAACAGCCTCACAGTCTTTTTACACACCAAATAGTTGTCCTGTCAATACAAAGAAAAGAATGTTGATGTCATCTAGAGAAAAGTACTGCATCTGCCATCTGTCTTCTTCAAATTAACCACTGCATGACATTCCATTCCAAAGCTGCGGAGGGCGCTTCAAGAAAAGGTGTGTGAGGGAAGCTCGCTCATGCTGGTCCCCAAAGACTCAAAGCGGCCCTTTCCTCACAAAGAAACAAAAAAGCTTACAGCATCTGGTATTCCCAGGCGGTCTTCCATCCAAGTACTAACCAGGCCCGACCCTGCTAAGCTTCCGAGATCAGACGAGATCGGGCGTGTTCAGAGTGGTATGGCCGTAAGCCCTTGACTCTCACACACATGGGCTCTATATCCATTTCACACACTTTACAACCTCAGAAAAAAAGTGATGCGCAAAAGCCTCAGGGTCTTTTCACACGCCAAATCGGTGTCCTGTCAATAAAACAAAAGAATGTTGATGTCATCGAGAGAAAAGAACTGCATCTGCCATCTGTCTTCTTCAAATTAACCACTGCATGAAATTCCATTCCAAAGCTGCAGAGGGCGCTTCAAGAAAAGGTGTGTGAGGGAAGCTCGCTCATGCTGGTCCCCAAAGTCTCAAAGCGGCCCTTTCCTCACAATGAAACAAAAAAGCTTACAGCACCTGGTATTCCCAGGCGGTCTTCCATCCAAGTACTAACCAGGCCCGACCCTGCTAAGCTTCCGAGATCAGACGAGATCGGGCGTGTTCAGAGTGGTATGGCCGTAAGCCCTTGACTCTCACACACATGGGCTCTATATCCATTTCACTCACTTTACAACCTCAAAAAAAATGTGATGTGCAACAGCCTCACGGTCTTTTTACACACCAAATAGTTGTCCTGTCAATACAAAGAAAAGAATGTTGATGTCATCTCGAGAAAAGTACTGCATCTGCAATCTGTCTACTTCAAATTACACACTGCATGACATTCCATTCCAAAGCTGTGGAGGGCGCTTCAAGAAAAGGTGTGTGAGGGAAGCTCGCTCATGCTGGTCCCCAAAGACTCAAAGCGGCCCTTTCCTCACAATGAAACCAAAAAGCTTACAGCAACTGGTATTTCCAGGCGGTCTCCCATCCAAGTACTATCCAGGCCCGACCCTGCTTAGTTTCCGCGATCAGACGAGTTCAGAATGGTATGGCCGTAAGCCCCTGACTCTGACACACATGGGCTCTATATCCATTTCACACACTTTACAACCTCAGAAAAAAAGTGATGCGCAACAGCCTCACGGTCTTTTCACACGCCAAATACGTGTCCTGTCAATAAAAGAAAAGAATGTTGATGTCATCGAGAGAAAAGTACTGCATCTGCCATCTGTCTTATTCAAATTAACCACTGCATGACATTCCATTCCAAAGCTGCGGAGGGCGCTTCAAGAAAAGGTGTGTGAGGGAAGCTCGCTCATGCTGGTCCCAAAAGACTCAAAGCGGCCCTTTCCTCACAAAGAAACAAAAAAGCTTACAGCATCTGGTATTCCCAGGCGGTCTTCCATCCAAGTACTAACCAGTCCCGACCCTGCTTAGCTTCCGAGATCAGACGAGATCGGGCGTGTTCAGAGTGGTATGGCCGTAAGCCCTTGACTCTGACACACATGGGCTCTATATCCATTTCACACACTTTACAACCTCAGAAAAAAAGTGATGCGCAACAGCCTCAGGGTCTTTTCACACGCCAAATCGGTGTCCTGTCAATAAAAGAAAAGAATGTTGATGTCATCGAGAGAAAAGTACTGCATCTGCCATCTGTCTTCTTCAAATTAACCACTGCATGAAATTCCTTTCCAAAGCTGCAGAGGGCGCTTCAAGAAAAGGTGTGTGAGGGAAGCTCGCTCATACTGGTCCCCAAAGACTCAAAGCGGCCCTTTCCTCACAATGAAACAAAAAAGCTTCCAGCACCTGGTATTCCCAGGCGGCCTTCCATCCAAGTACTAACCAGGCCCGACCCTGCTAAGCTTCCGAGATCAGACGAGATCGGGCGTGTTCAGAGTGGTATGGCCATAAGCCCTTGACTCTCAGACACATGGGCTCTATATCCATTTCACTCACTTTAAAACCTCAAAAAAAATGTGATGTGCAACAGCCTCACGGTCTTTTTACACACCAAATAGTTGTCCTGTCAATGCAAAGAAAAGAATGTTGATGTCATCTAGAGAAAAGTACTGCATCTGCAATCTGTCTACTTCAAATTACACACTGCATGACATTCCATTCGAAAGCTGTGGAGGGCGCTTCAAGAAAAGGTGTGTGAGGGAAGCTCGCTCATGCTGGTCCCCAAACACTCAAAGCTGCCCTTTCCTCACAATGAAACAAAAAAGCTTACAGCACCTGGTATTCCCAGGCGGTCTCCCATCCAAGTACTAACCAGGCCCGACCCTGCTTAGCTTCCGAGGTCAGACGAGATCGGGCGTGTTCAGAGTGGTATGGCCGTAAGCCCTTTACTCTTACAAACATGGGCTCTATATCCATTTCACACACTTTACAACCTCAGAAAAAAAGTGATGCCCAACAGCCTCAGGGTCTTTTCACACGCCAAATCGGTGTCCTGTCAATAAAAGAAAAGAATGTTGATGTCATCGAGAGAAAAGTACTGCATCTGCCATCTGTCTTCTTCAAATTAACCACTGCATGAAATTCCATTCCAAAGCTGCAGAGGGCGCTTCAAGAAAAGGTGTGTGAGGGAAGCTCGCTCTTGCTGGTCCCCAAAGACTCAAAGCGGCCCTTTCCTCACAATGAAACAAAAAAGCTTAGAGCACCTGGTATTCCCAGGCGGTCTTCCATCCAAGTACTAACCAGGCCCGACCCTGCTAAGCTTCCGAGATCAGACGAGATCGGGCGTGTTCAGAGTGGGATGGCCGTAAGCCCTTGACTCATATACACATGGGCTCTATATCCATTTCACTCACTTTACAACCTCAGAAAAAAAGTGACGTGCAACAGCCTCACGGTCTTTTCAAACGCCAAATAGGTGTCCTGTCAATACAAAGAAAAGAATGTTGATGTCATCTAGAGAAAAGTACTGCATCTGCAATCTGTCTACTTCAAATTACACACTGCATGACATTCCATTCGAAAGCTGTGGAGGGCGCTTCAAGAAAAGGTGTGTGAGGGAAGCTCGCTCATGCTGGTCCCCAAACACTCAAAGCTGCCCTTTCCTCACAATGAAACAAAAAAGCTTACAGCACCTGGTATTCCCAGGCGGTCTCCCATCCAAGTACTAACCAGGCCCGACCCTGCTTAGCTTCCGAGATCAGACGAGATCGGGCGTGTTCAGAGTGGTATGGCCGTAAGCCCTTGACTCTCACACACATGGGCTCTATATCCATTTCACTCACTTTACAACCTCAAAAAAAATGTGATGTGCAACAGCCTCACAGTCTTTTTACACACCAAATAGTTGTCCTGTCAATACAAAGAAAAGAATGTTGATGTCATCTAGAGAAAAGTACTGCATCTGCCATCTGTCTTCTTCAAATTAACCACTGCATGACATTCCATTCCAAAGCTGCGGAGGGCGCTTCAAGAAAAGGTGTGTGAGGGAAGCTCGCTCATGCTGGTCCCCAAAGACTCAAAGCGGCCCTTTCCTCACAAAGAAACAAAAAAGCTTACAGCATCTGGTATTCCCAGGCGGTCTTCCATCCAAGTACTAACCAGGCCCGACCCTGCTAAGCTTCCGAGATCAGACGAGATCGGGCGTGTTCAGAGTGGTATGGCCGTAAGCCCTTGACTCTCACACACATGGGCTCTATATCCATTTCACACACTTTACAACCTCAGAAAAAAAGTGATGCGCAAAAGCCTCAGGGTCTTTTCACACGCCAAATCGGTGTCCTGTCAATAAAACAAAAGAATGTTGATGTCATCGAGAGAAAAGAACTGCATCTGCCATCTGTCTTCTTCAAATTAACCACTGCATGAAATTCCATTCCAAAGCTGCAGAGGGCGCTTCAAGAAAAGGTGTGTGAGGGAAGCTCGCTCATGCTGGTCCCCAAAGTCTCAAAGCGGCCCTTTCCTCACAATGAAACAAAAAAGCTTACAGCACCTGGTATTCCCAGGCGGTCTTCCATCCAAGTACTAACCAGGCCCGACCCTGCTAAGCTTCCGAGATCAGACGAGATCGGGCGTGTTCAGAGTGGTATGGCCGTAAGCCCTTGACTCTCACACACATGGGCTCTATATCCATTTCACTCACTTTACAACCTCAAAAAAAATGTGATGTGCAACAGCCTCACGGTCTTTTTACACACCAAATAGTTGTCCTGTCAATACAAAGAAAAGAATGTTGATGTCATCTCGAGAAAAGTACTGCATCTGCAATCTGTCTACTTCAAATTACACACTGCATGACATTCCATTCCAAAGCTGTGGAGGGCGCTTCAAGAAAAGGTGTGTGAGGGAAGCTCGCTCATGCTGGTCCCCAAAGACTCAAAGCGGCCCTTTCCTCACAATGAAACCAAAAAGCTTACAGCAACTGGTATTTCCAGGCGGTCTCCCATCCAAGTACTATCCAGGCCCGACCCTGCTTAGTTTCCGCGATCAGACGAGTTCAGAATGGTATGGCCGTAAGCCCCTGACTCTGACACACATGGGCTCTATATCCATTTCACACACTTTACAACCTCAGAAAAAAAGTGATGCGCAACAGCCTCACGGTCTTTTCACACGCCAAATACGTGTCCTGTCAATAAAAGAAAAGAATGTTGATGTCATCGAGAGAAAAGTACTGCATCTGCCATCTGTCTTATTCAAATTAACCACTGCATGACATTCCATTCCAAAGCTGCGGAGGGCGCTTCAAGAAAAGGTGTGTGAGGGAAGCTCGCTCATGCTGGTCCCAAAAGACTCAAAGCGGCCCTTTCCTCACAAAGAAACAAAAAAGCTTACAGCATCTGGTATTCCCAGGCGGTCTTCCATCCAAGTACTAACCAGTCCCGACCCTGCTTAGCTTCCGAGATCAGACGAGATCGGGCGTGTTCAGAGTGGTATGGCCGTAAGCCCTTGACTCTGACACACATGGGCTCTATATCCATTTCACACACTTTACAACCTCAGAAAAAAAGTGATGCGCAACAGCCTCAGGGTCTTTTCACACGCCAAATCGGTGTCCTGTCAATAAAAGAAAAGAATGTTGATGTCATCGAGAGAAAAGTACTGCATCTGCCATCTGTCTTCTTCAAATTAACCACTGCATGAAATTCCTTTCCAAAGCTGCAGAGGGCGCTTCAAGAAAAGGTGTGTGAGGGAAGCTCGCTCATACTGGTCCCCAAAGACTCAAAGCGGCCCTTTCCTCACAATGAAACAAAAAAGCTTCCAGCACCTGGTATTCCCAGGCGGCCTTCCATCCAAGTACTAACCAGGCCCGACCCTGCTAAGCTTCCGAGATCAGACGAGATCGGGCGTGTTCAGAGTGGTATGGCCATAAGCCCTTGACTCTCAGACACATGGGCTCTATATCCATTTCACTCACTTTAAAACCTCAAAAAAAATGTGATGTGCAACAGCCTCACGGTCTTTTTACACACCAAATAGTTGTCCTGTCAATGCAAAGAAAAGAATGTTGATGTCATCTAGAGAAAAGTACTGCATCTGCAATCTGTCTACTTCAAATTACACACTGCATGACATTCCATTCGAAAGCTGTGGAGGGCGCTTCAAGAAAAGGTGTGTGAGGGAAGCTCGCTCATGCTGGTCCCCAAACACTCAAAGCTGCCCTTTCCTCACAATGAAACAAAAAAGCTTACAGCACCTGGTATTCCCAGGCGGTCTCCCATCCAAGTACTAACCAGGCCCGACCCTGCTTAGCTTCCGAGATCAGACGAGATCGGGCGTGTTCAGAGTGGTATGGCCGTAAGCCCTTTACTCTTACAAACATGGGCTCTATATCCATTTCACACACTTTACAACCTCAGAAAAAAAGTGATGCCCAACAGCCTCAGGGTCTTTTCACACGCCAAATCGGTGTCCTGTCAATAAAAGAAAAGAATGTTGATGTCATCGAGAGAAAAGTACTGCATCTGCCATCTGTCTTCTTCAAATTAACCACTGCATGAAATTCCATTCCAAAGCTGCAGAGGGCGCTTCAAGAAAAGGTGTGTGAGGGAAGCTCGCTCTTGCTGGTCCCCAAAGACTCAAAGCGGCCCTTTCCTCACAATGAAACAAAAAAGCTTAGAGCACCTGGTATTCCCAGGCGGTCTTCCATCCAAGTACTAACCAGGCCCGACCCTGCTAAGCTTCCGAGATCAGACGAGATCGGGCGTGTTCAGAGTGGGATGGCCGTAAGCCCTTGACTCATATACACATGGGCTCTATATCCATTTCACTCACTTTACAACCTCAGAAAAAAAGTGACGTGCAACAGCCTCACGGTCTTTTCAAACGCCAAATAGGTGTCCTGTCAATACAAAGAAAAGAATGTTGATGTCATCTAGAGAAAAGTACTGCATCTGCCATCTGTCTACTTCAAATTACACGCTGCATGACATTCAATTTCAAAGCTGCAGAAAGGCGCTTCAAGAAAAGGTGTGTGAGGGAAGCTCGCTCATGCTGGTCCCCAAAGACTCAAAGCTGCCCTTTCCTCACAAAGAAACAAAATAGCTTACAGCACCTGGTATTCCCAGGCGGTCTTCCATCCAAGTACTAACCAGGCCCGACCCTGCTAAGCTTCCGAGATCAGACGAGATCGGGCGTGTTCAGAGTGGTATGGCCGTAAGCCCTTGACTGTGACACACATGGGCTCTATATCCATTTCACACACTTTACAACCTCAGAAAAAAAGTGATGCGCAACAGCCTCAGGGTTTTTTCACACGCCAAATAGGTGTCCTGTCAATACAACGAAAAGAATGTTAATGTCATCGAGAGAAAACTACTGCATCTGCCATCTGTCTACTTCAAATTACACGCTGCATGACATTCAATTTCAAAGCTGCGAAAGGCACTTCAAGAAAAGGTGTGTGAGGGAAGCTCGCTCATGCTGGTCCCCAAAGACTCAAAGCTGCCCTTTCCTCACAATGAAACAAAAAAGCTTACAGCACCTGGTATTCCCAGGCGGTCTCCCATCCAAGTACTAACCAGGCCCGACCCTGCTTAGCTTCCGAGATCCGGCAAGTTCAGAGTGGTAAGGCCGTAAGCCCTTGACTCTGACATACATGGGCTCTATATCCATTTCACTCACTTTACAACCTCAGAAAAAATGTGATGCGCAACAGCCTGAGGGACTTTTCACACGCCAAATAGGTGTCCTGTCAATATAAAGAAAAGAATGTTGATGTCATCTAGAGAAAAGTACTGCATCTTCCATCTGTCTTCTTCAAATTACACGCTGCATGACATTCAATTTCAAAGCTGCGGAAAGGCGCTTCAAGAAGAAGTGCGTGAGGGAAGCTCGCTCATGCTGGTCCCCAAAGACTCAAAGCTGCCCTTTCCTCAAGCTGAAGTTAAAAGAATTGCAAATTAATCCTTCACAGGTACTTGTTCACAGAGATGGATGAAATAAAAATTGAATATATTCTAGTATTATAAAAATACAATGAACTAAATTATTAACAATGAGTAAGAGGATTTTCAAAACAAAACAAACAGTGTCTTTCTTGGTTCTGAACTTTCGTTTCACTGAAAATAAAAATCTTTTTTAGTTGGATAGTTTCACATAAAATACCCTCAAGTCATCCTTTACACCTCAATTGTAAGGAAAAAAAGTTTCCTCTACAAAAGATAACCCTTTTGTTTTTTAAAAATATACATCATATTTAATCCCTTTCAGAATCCTTAAGTTACCTTCTAAACCGGTATTCTTTAATTTACAACAACTAAAACTCAATATTTTACCTGTGGGCACACACACATTCATATGAAACACCTTAAATTTAATTTTTACCTGTTTCAGGCCTGTTTATTGAAGCTCGTGTGCGGTCGGGGCTTCACAACTGTAATGGCCGCTTCACTCGCAGCTGAGCACACAATAAAAGCAAGTGCATGTGTATGTTAGTCCTCAAAAATCCAGGGTTTTATTAGAAGGGGGAGAACGGGAATGGAGGATGAGAGTCTGAATGGTAATGGCAATGGCGGTGGAAGTCACAATCCAAACACTCACACGCAATGGCGGGACAGCGAAAGTCACGAAGAAGAAAACACAGCAGGACAAGGCACAGCAGAACAGCAGAGCCATCGGATGGAAACCCGTCTCTCTCTCTCCAATGTCCGTCTCCTTCAAGCATATTATCTTAATTTAGCCACAATTATCAAACATTATCTCGTGTCGAATTCGCATTACCTTTACTTTCGCTCCAAACATATTACAACGCTAAAGCTACGATCTGCAGGCACATTAGCACGGAATGCTATCCCTAGCTAGCACGTCGCTAACCATGTACACATCCAGTCTCTTTTCACTATAACAGTTAGATAAAGCGCAAATACAGGCATAAATATTCACCTCTCGAAGGTCACACAGAAGTTTACATCAGGACCACCAGTCGTCGACCTCCAAAATAAACTTAAATGCTCTCCACACAAACGATGCCTCCCCTCTTAACTCTCTGATCATTGCCTCTGTTTCTCTCCCCATGCGCGCTAACTACTCACCTCACAAACCTGCGCCACTAGTCCCACCCCTTACACAGTAACTTTCCTCTCATTGGCTTTTGCGGTCTTAATACACCCAAAGATAAGACAGGAATGAAATGATTGACAGGTAACAATTGAGGTTACATATAAACACGGCTTCTTCCCCTCTCCTTATTCTCAGATCACTGATCTTTTCCAGACTCAGAGAACTTAAAGACCTTTATATGAATTTATTTTTTAACTGTAAATAGTTTTACTTTTTAAATGTTACATATTATATTTATGCTTTTAACCTGCTCACATTATAACCAATTTTAAAGATCATGAACTCTATTTATTTTTGAACTTTTTAACACATCTCTTTATGCTTTTTATGCGATGTAATTTATTTGATTTTTGTACAGGGCTACGTGTTGTATGATAACAAGAGTGTATATTGTTTACAATGTGTTACAGTCAATGGGTGGCACGGTGGTACCGTTGTTAACAGTGTCGCCTCAAAGCAAGTTCAAGTTCTGGCTCGAGCACAGGTTCTTTCTGTGTGGTGTGTGCATGTTCTCTCCGTGCCTGCGTGGGTATTCTGTCTGCAATGGACTGGCTACCTGTCCAGGGTGAAACCTGCCTCTCACCTGAAAGCCACTGGGAAAGGCTCCAGCCTCCCCCTGCAACCCTTAACAGAAATAAGCTGGGATGCATGGAAGTATAGAAAGCGGATACAATGAAGCGCATACAAATTTTTCGAATGCATGAAAAAGTCTCACCTTTTGTTTTTTTCATATTGGTTAGTTTGGAAGCATGGAATTTCTGACAAAGCCTAAGTTTGTATTGTTTATTCACTGATTTTTCTGACAATTTACAAACAAAGCTTTCAAAACTGAGAGGACAAGCAGTGGTGTTTAAGATCAACACCCAACATGGGGCTTGAACCAACAACCCTGAGACTAAGAGTCTCATGCTCGACTGACTGAGCTAATCAGGTTACGTCAGTGTAAGTCCCATAGCATGAAGCGGTCAGAGTGAGAGACTCACAGTCCTGTGAGTGATCACCCACCCATCTATCCATCCATCCATCCATCCGTCCATCCATCCATCCATCCATCCATCCATTTTTCCGCTTATCCTGTTAAGTGTCACAGGGTGGGGCTGGAGCCTATCCCAGAGGGGACATTACCTTGGACAGGTCAGTGGTCCATCGCAGTCCACCGCAGCCAACAAATATTGACAGACAACCATTCACACTCACAGCCATACCTACGGTCAATTTAGAGTTGCATTTCCATTTGCATGTCTTTGGACTGTGGAAGGAAGCTGGAGTACCTGGAGAGAACCAGCACAGGGAAAACATGCAGACACTCTCAGGATTTATTCCAATGAAGCGCCTAAAAAAGGAGTGTTGGAACTCACTCAGATGAATGAGACATTATAAGCCATCAAATATATACATGTAGATGTAGTGTTGGAGATCCAAGAAAACAGGGAGAAAAGAGAAGAGAAGAAGAAGAAGAAAAAAACAGCTTCTTTGACCAGATAACATAGTTGTCTATTTCAATGTTTGAGGTCTGAAAAAATAACTGATTAACTGTGAAATGTGATGGACAGGCAAGTACTTACTAGGATCAGGGCAGCTGGAAAATAGGCTCCTGCATCTGTAGGCAATATCAGAGACAAAGAAAAATCAACACAAATGAGCAGTCACTTGAACGATGCTAAAACCACTCTTTTTTAAACAAATACAACCACAGCTTCTGCTCTATGGCCTTAAGTACACTGTAATCATGCCATCAGACAGACTCATGCCAGAGCAGTAGCCTAGCACAAGATGGAGGAACGTAACTGCATGTAAACACAGTCAGTGTGCACTCATCTTAATATGAACCGACTTAACTGTTGCGTGACACGTATATTGTGTGTACTGTAAAATGGTTCAGACTATCAGAAAGCTTCATGAATTCACAGGCAAAATACAGATGTCGCACACATTAATTTGTGGAGGCTCGAGATGTAAAAAGTAAAGTCAACTCTCTGTCTCTTTTGGATTAATTTGCAAGCATTTTCAACGTTTTGGCTAGCTGCTAAATCTGGCTAGCATGATGTGCACCAAGTGTAATTATCAATGCAAATGTGGCAGGATGAGAGGTCCCATCCTAGCAGTGAGACTGGTTGGTGATGCCTGACTTGGCTTGTACCATCATTAGCCAACCAGTGTGAGGCGCTGCTCTATAAATAGGGGCAGCATCTACCTGGTCAATCTCTTGCTCTTGGGGTCCGCGGTCCTCCCACTTCCTGGTCACCTCGCTTCCGCTTCTGATCGCCTCACGTCTGCCTTCTCGCCACCGTCTGTGCTGGTATGTAGCAGTAGCTCCCTGTAGCTCGTGTTGCATGCTGATCATGCACGTTTTTCATATTCACGTGTTTAATTGTAGGCGTCCGGCTTTTGGGACACGGTCCCTTAATCGCCGCTAGTGGGGAAACACCCCCCCCCCCCCCATCTGACGTGCAGAGGCTGTTTGCCACAGCATACTAGCTGTGAAACCCTTTGCTCTGCATGCGTGCGATCTACACCTGATTGGCACAGCTGGTGAGCCGTGACACTGAGGAAGAACTAGCTGCTGCTTTGCTACCGGGCGCTATCTTGCCAGACTACCCTGCTTTGCTAGATGCTCCTGCTTTGCTCTGGCTGCTGTTTTGCTACAGACTACCCTGCTTTGCTCTGGCTGCTGTTTTGCTACAGACTACCCTGCTTTGCTCTGGCTGCTGTTTTGCTACAGACTACCCTGCTTTGCTCTGGCTGCTGTTTTGCTACAGACTACCCTGCTTTGCTCTGGCTGCTGTTTTGCTACAGACTACCCTGCTTTGCTCTGGCTGCTGTTTTGCTACAGACTACCCTGCTTTGCTCTGGCTGCTGTTTTGCTAAGGACTACCCTGCTTTGCTCTGGCTACTGTTTTGCTACAGACTACCCTGCTTTGCGCTGGCTACTGTTTTGCTACAGACTACCCTGCTTTGTTACAGGCTCCTGTTTTGCTACAGACTACCCTGCTTTGTTACAGGCTCCTGCTCTATTAGCCTGCTCTGCTACTAGCCTGTTCTGCGACCTACTGGCCATCTACACATGTTTTGCTTGTTTGTTTGTTCACTGTTTACTGTGTTCACTGGAGTGCTCTGCTTCTGTGTTAACGAAGTGGAATCTGCTGTGTGTTGAACTGGAGGTTGTTTCAGTAATTCACCTTGTTTAACCAGGGTCTGCCAGATCCTGATGTCCACCGTGTGGCGCCACTGAACTGTACTTCATGGTGCTCTGAAGGTTTGGATCTGCATTGTTTCCCATTCCTCTGCTTGGGCTTCAGGGTGCAGCAAGCTGCTGGACGGCTATCCGTTAGCTCCCTGGTCTAGCAATGGAGAAATGAACTCGTTTCTGGTTATTTTGGGTTGTATTATTTTTCCTTGCTAATCTGTGTTTAATAATTAAATCTTGTTTCTTGAATTAATTTTTAAATTGTGGTTTGAGTTTGGTTCTGGTTTTTGTGTTTTTTTTTTTTTAGTTTTGGTGTTAAATTATAATTCTTGTCACTTCGTTTCAGGTACTGGAAGCTCACGGTCCTGGCGTCGCTTTTCCTCTTGTGTGCTGTGCACCCCTGTTTGCTTTAATCATGTGTTTTTTAAATGTGATGTCCCAATTGATCAGGGTGTCTTCTGCCTTGGGATCCCTCACCCCCACTGGTAAGCTCCAGACTTGTTTAGATTTATTCTTCTCTTTTTAATCTGCTGGCCTGTTTACAATAAAATATTTTTGTCATGGAACCACGTCTCCTGCCAATTAGTAAATGAACCTGTGAGTGCCTTTTGGTCGGTACGTTAACTATTTCCTTGGGCAAAATTCCCAAGGTGGCGTTGTCCGGCTTTGGTCACTACTATATTTTAATAAGTGCACCCCCCACTCGTGTGTGTCGCCACACAAACTGGAAACTTCACTTAGCCTCCACTGGCCTACAGACTTTGCGCCAGTGTCTATAATAAATGCAATCGCTACTCACCAAATGATTGAGATTGAGATGGATGACGAAAACCAAGGCTCTGGCCTCACGTGCAGCTCAGGAGATTCTCCTTGCGTCCATAAGGCAAAGATACTGTTGATTTATTTACAGTGAAGTACTGTATTTTAGCATTACAGCATAGTTCTGTTAAACAGTCATGGGGTGTAATTTAACAGATTCCTATTAGAATTAACGGCAAAGTACTGTATTTTTATAAACGGTGATACTATTGAAATCTTGTAGTAAATTTACAGCAGTTGCTTGCAGTGTACAAGTCCCACCGCTTTCATAAAATTCATCACTGGATTCAGGACGACCCCTGCTACTCGGCCCCGGTGGGCGGGAGGAGGCTCAGGCCCAAACAACGCTGACTGCAGCTTTAATTTAATCCTAGGTTGATGTAATACTGATAAATCAGTGGTATTTATTTCATGATTTTCATAGGAATAAGTTGAATAAAATGCCAGTTCATGGTTAAGCTAAAATTTACATAAATAAGTATTTGTTATGAAGAAGATATTAAAATGTCAATAAAATTTGTTTAAAATTAGTAACTTTCAAAAAAACATCATTTCACGGGGTGTGAATGTCTTTAAAAAATGTTAAAGTAATTCTGTTACGTGCGTGAGTTCATGACCTTTAGTGTTTACACTTCCGGGAGAAACGAGCGCGAGGAAGGAGCATCGTGTGAATGGCGTAACGTTATCGGAGTTTGGAGACTGTGTGTCGTCGGAGAGGAGTTTTTATCGGTAACGGACTGTGAACTGTAATTGACCGACGTGATCGGAGTGCGTGAGTCGGATTCTCCGCCACCGATTGTGTTTTGAGCACCAGGCAAGTCCAGTTACAGAAGCTAGCGGGAGCTAGGCTAACGCTGTCCACGCTGAATGGAGACGCCGCTGCACGGACGGGACAGGAGCTTCGGATAGTCGCCTCTGGAGAGAGTCGTTAACGGAGGATGTGCCGCTGCTGCCGAATCACGGAGGTCTGTTGCTGCGGGCTGCTGCGAGCGGGACGGTTGCTGCCACAACGAGCGAGGGATTCATCGGCTGCGGTCCGGTATTGTTGACTTCACCGACACACGGGGGGATCTGGTAAAGGTTTCCATCATGAGCTCCAATTAAAGCGGGCCAACGAAAGTAAACATGAGTGCACTCGAAATAAAATTAGACAGTTGAAAAAAAGACAAACAATATACCCCGGGGTTCTTTTTATTTTCTATAGTCTTGTTTATTCAAGGTTTGAATGTGTTTTTCTGCAAGCTTTTAATACATTTTCTAAACTGAAATCTTGTGTTGGTTTCATTGAATTTGTGTGTTACTGAAGCTTTTCAGCAGAGTTTAAAGGTCAAGTGTACTCCCCATAGCCTCCATTTGAATATTTAAGAGTGAGAATCATACATTGCCCTAGATTGATATTAATTATTCCAGATGGGACTTTTACCATACAAGATATTTGAAATGAGTTAAAGTGTTCCCTGTAAGCCTAAGGTGGGTTTTAATATTGGAGCCGGTGGTAAAAGGGTTACATTTAGAAATCTAAACCCCTGCTACCATGAGCACACATGGAAATAAAGACTCAACTGACCGCTCGGTCTACTTCAGCTAGCACACTGAACAATACTGTTGTTTACTTGCTAGCTGATAAGTGAGCAGCTGATGTTTGCAATAACATTGAAATAAACTAAAAATAGTCAATAACTCAAATCCTATCACCACCAAAGGAGCCACGTCTTTAACACTTCAATCTCATAGCGACTCCTCAGGATTTCTTCTTCTCTCCATTGCATTTTGTAGGAGGCTCCTGCCGGTCCACACTGCCTTCCCCCTAACAGATTCAGCTACTGAGACTAAAGTTCGTTAGTGAGCTCAATGCATAAAAGTGACTTAATATTTGTTGAAAACTAAATAGGCGTGAAGCTGTAACCTCACATGAACACTTGAAGTCTAGATTTCAGCTGCATGTGAAGAAATCAGCATAAAATCCTTGTGTTGGTGTTTAAACCTGGACTACCAGAACCAGGCTAAGAGGTGTTTGTCTGTTAGCTGTGAAGCAAACTGAAACATGAAGGCTTTGAGGGTTTGTTCTCAACACAAAGAAAGATTCAATGCTCAAACTGCCAACTCTGTAAAAACAAAACATTTTTACAAATCTCAGTTTATTTCTTCATGAAGATCTTAATGAGGCAATCAGCACCAGAGCACTAAAGTTAAAATTAGTAACACCGTCACGAACGATGGATTTATTTGACCCAATGTAGTTTTCCTGATCAAATATAGTTTTCATCAAAATATATATTTTTTTATAATTATTTCCCAATATGCAACGTCACATAAATAAAAAATGGAGGACCCTATAAAATGACCTGACGTCAGTGTTCAAGGGTGAAGTCATTTTTGGAATGAAGAGTTCATCCAGCTTTTTTTGCCTCGTGTCTCTGAACCAGTTCATTTGTTGTGTCCACGCTGTTCCGTGTTTAACATGTTTTATGTAACATGAATAACATATTAATATACAAATATATACATGCCATAAATTATATATAGACACAGATAAACATCAATAACCAGTGAGAGAAGTCATGTGATTCTCCGACCTCTCTAAGCTGCATCGCAGTGCTGGAGGAGTGCTGACATCATCATTTATGGTTCCTTGCTGGATGAAGGCCTAAACTATGGAGTGAAATCTACTGCCTTGAACTCACTCTTCATTTCTGCTCAGGCTTTTCCTGCCAGCAAGGCAGTGGCAAGAAAAGCAGTCAGCTGATGTCCACAGCTCAACATGAGAAGGACACATTTCTTTTGAAGAAAAAACATTTCAAGGAGTTTTTCCTGCCAATACAGGACAACACCCACTCACAAACCAGTGCTGGACAAGTTCCTTCAAAGCTGTAATGCCTTATTTCTTACTTGTTACTGTCATTTTAAAATAATTGGTTCCATTACGATTGTGTCTGCCAGCACTTGGTGACTGTACAGGAGATCTGGGGACCGCAGGGCCACAACAAGCCCATTTCCTCAACTCTCCATTGAGTACAGAGGTCCCCAAGTATGGACCAGTGAGGATAAATGTGATAGTGTAGAAGTCCTTTTGTTCTTCAACTTGTCCAACTTGATGGTGAGTCTCCTTTTATCAAGGATTACTGAATGCTTGTGTTATTCATGGCATTGTTAACACTTTATAAACCCTTCATTCAGAGCTGTAAAGAACCTTTAACCTCATATCCCAGACATCAAAGTGGGCCACTAACCGGTGAGATGAAGCTATGCTATGCTGCTACATTCTGAAGAGGTAAAGTAGCAGGTTCTGAGAGTGATGGCTAACCTGGATGTGTTCATCTCCTACTTTAATATCAGCGTCCCAACTTGGAGCTCTGACCACCTCCAGCTTTTTGTTCCTGTTTCTGCTTCAGTCAACAGGGAACTCAAACCTGCAATAGAATCATCAACAACAATGGAATAGAAAACAGAGGAAGACAAAATATCATAAACTTACAAAGCTGAGAAATGTTCATGAAGAATAAATGCACACATTATGATTGAGGCCAGAAAGTAAAACTCCACACCAAATGTATTTTGACATGTAGGGATAATGAACTTGAATGTGTTGAAATAGCAGATGAATGAATCCACTATCACAAGATGGCGTCACAGAT
This sequence comes from Aulostomus chinensis, assembly GCF_037954235.1. Lineage (NCBI taxonomy): Eukaryota > Metazoa > Chordata > Actinopteri > Syngnathiformes > Aulostomidae > Aulostomus > Aulostomus chinensis. The sequence continues at coordinate 32,304,720 of NC_141323.1, forward strand.
CTCACCATCAAGTTGGACCAGTTGAAGAACAAACAGACTTCTCCACGATCACATTTATCCTCACTGGTCCGTACTTGGGGACCTCTGTACTAAATGGAGAGTTGAGGAAATGGGCTTGTTGTGGCCCTGCGGTCCCCAGACCTCCTGTACAGTCACCAAGCGCTGGCAGACACAATCGTAATGGAACCAATTATTTTAAAATGACAGTAACAAGTAAGAAATAAGGCATTACAGCTTTGAAGGAACTTGTCCAGCACTGGTTTGTGAGTGGGTGTTGTCCTGTATTGGCAGGAAAAACTCCTTGAAATGTCATGCAAGTTTTTTCTTAAAAAGAATTGTGTAAAACATTCATTAACATCCAGGCCCAAAGACAAGAGAGGGCAACGCTCCAGGAGTCTTTGATCTCTGAATGCTGAGCATTGATCTCCTGCTTCAGTCTTTGATCTCTGACTGATCCGAAACTAATCAAAGGATCACATCAGCATATTGGTCCAGTCTACAGATGGTGATTTTACCAAGTGCACTACAGCAGTCCTTGTTGCTGTCTGCTGTTGTGTCACAGCAAAGTAAGGAAACAGCCTGACGGTCCTCAGGAGGAAATTCAACAACCTCCAAAGATGGAGGTGAATCTAGACCTGCTCATGTTTACTGTCCTTGATGAACTTGACAAACACACCACATGTCACACACTCTACAGTTTCAATCTGTTGAGAACATGAAACGTGTGGCCCCAGTGACCCTGCATGAAATTTTTGTCCAATTCAAATTTTGATTCATGACCCAGAACCACTCAAAACCCCTGAAAAATAAAGGTTTGGGTGCATTAAAGACATAAATAATAACATCATCATGTTTCAAGGGGGCTGCAGGAGGGTGCAGTGGTTAGCACTGTGGCCTCACAGCAAGAAAGTTCTGGGTTCGAGTACCGGCTCGGGCGCAGTATCTTCTTGTGTAGAGTCTGCAAGTTCTCCCCGTGCCTGTGTGGGTTCTCTCTGGTACTCCGGCTTCCTCCCACAGTCTAAAGACGTGCAATTTGGGGAAAAGGCTGATTGGATTCTCTAAATTGACTGTAGGTATGAATGTGAGTGTGAATGGTTGTTTGTCCCTGTATGTTGTCCCTGTGATGGACTGGTGACTGGTCCAGGGTGAACGCTGCCTTTTGCCCGTAGACACTGGGATAGGCTCCAGCTCCCCCCGAGACCCTGAACAGGAATAAGTGGAAGAAGATGAATGAATGTTTCAAGGTTTTCTTCCCTCAAATCTCAAGGTCAAGCTGCATTATTTGCAGTGCTCATTAGCAGGGGAATTAGCTCCAATGGTAGAGTGCTAGCTTAGCATGTGAGAGGTAGAGGGATCCATGCCCTCATTCTCCAGAATACTTCAGCTTGTTCTGTTGATCAGAGGAGCTGCTGTGTGATGAATGCTGATGTTTGTCCACTGCTGTGATAAAGTGTCACCCTGTTACTGATACTGACCATTTCAGCTAATTCCCCTGCTAATGAGCACAGCAGATAATGCAGCTTGACCTTCATGCATGGTTGGATGAGCGTCACCAGGTGAAGCTTCTCTGGTTGACCAACATGTGGAATCTCTTTCAATACTCCAGTGGTGGTTTAAGTGATGAAAATATGGATTAGTCACTGGAAGTGTGTGTGTGTGTTTAAAAAGGCAAAAAAACCTTTTTTCAGCAATAGAACTTTAATACAAACACAAAATGAAAAGCAGAAAAGGCCAGAATCCAAAATATGGATTTACAGAGGAAGCGTGCTGGGCTCAGAACCCAGAGGTTGATGGATCAAAACCATCCTCTACTAAAAGAAGGGAATAAAATAAACTTGGTTGTTTTGAAATGTGAATCTGTTAAAGAGGGGTGGAAATGGTGAGGTAGTCATTGTCCCTTTTGTTTTATTACAGAGACCTCATTGTTACTTAAATAATTTTAATTCTTTACTTGAAGATTCACGCTTTTTCGCTCAAAATGTATAAAACTTCTTGCATGTTGGTGCCCCATCACACACAACAGGTGCACTTGTACTCTTTTCACCTCTGACCCACAAACATTCATAGTCTTCCAGTGAACGTCCAATTATCTTCTGAAATCAGTGATGAATCTTTACCTGCTGAGACTCATTGTCGATGACTGTGACTAGCATGTGCTAGCAGAATACAGCACTCCTTCTTCATTGTCTGTCTTTGTCTCTGACCAGCTCTCCTGCTCTCTTTCCTCCTACCAGTCAAAGCAGACATCTTCGCCTACTGATCTTGGATCTGCTGCCTGTTCCTGCCTAGTAAAAGAAGGAACCAGCACCTGGTTCTACAGGCTGAATTAACTCCAGGACGTTGGCCAGCCGTGTCAGTTGAAACCTTATTTGTCCAAATAGAGAAAAAATTTGATCTGATTGTTAATGAAAGATGTCATCATGGCTTTGAAACTGTGGTTGGGGACAAGCCAACATGAGCACATTCATGGAAGAATAGCAATAAAAACAGGAAGTGTTAGTTAGCAAGTACTCACCAGTCTTTCACTATCATACATGAGTCTAGTGGAACAAAATGGCTGCTGCTGACTGTGCTGCCTGGTGGTGGATCACTCTTCACCATCCTCACAGGCCTTGATGGAACCAAAAAGGCGACTTCCTGGAGAAGATCTTCCAGGGGGTCCAGGTTAAAGCGGTGCCCCAGCTGGCACCAGGCACTGACCCAGGTCCTGCATGTGAGATACTGTCAGTTCTGTTCTGCCCTGCTCACAACCACAGGCTGGTGTTGAGGCCTGCAGCAACCAGGGCCCCAGTCACCAAGTGTATAAAGGCTGGTCATTGTGGCAGTGGGAGGAGTCAAAATGAAGACAGACCAATGTGAGCAGGACTTGACTGCAAAAGTAAGAAGAACTTGACCATGTTTCCTACAGTACCCAGGAGGCTTGGTAGTTGTTGAAGGAAGCTCCAAAAGCAAAGAGCAGTCAGCAGGATATAAAAAGAAAAGATCCAGACAATAAAACTACAAGTAGAAACAAGATGAAATACTAAAAGCTTTGGAAAGATACTCCAAGGTTTTATATACATTATTATATACACTACTATTCTCCATGACTCCTAAAGAGGGAAAGGAAAAATTAGAATGTGGATCAGATCAGCTGATTTCAGTGTTAAGTCCATCCCTCCATCCACTTTCTATTCTTATCCTTTAAGGGTCACGGGGGGGGGGGGGGGGGGGCATCTGTCTCATGCAACCTAAACTAAAACTTCAGTCAGATCAAATTCAGATTAAAGCAAGAGTTTCCAGATCAAAGTCAGAATTCCTGATGATGTCATCAGGGCTTTGACAGTACCTAGAATTCTGTCTTTGATCTCAGGAGGACATGAAAGAAACACAATTGAGGAAAGTATAAGAGAGCACATTCAGCTTCATTAGAAACACTTGAACTGTTGAACAGTAGAATTTGTTTGAAACAGTTTACAACACTGAGTGACAGGATTGAAGAGGGAAGATTTTTCTACTTAACATTTAATTCTAACTTAAAACTGGGGATGAACATTCTCAGTAGTTCATATACTAATATACAGAGTAAGTCATGTCATTCCCTTTTGGAAAAAAAAACAAGAGAAAAAACATGTGAAGCTCCTCCCCCCAGCTCCAGATGGTACAGACAGATATGAGAGTGACAAGGAAGCAAAGAAGTGTTGTGCTCCTCTCCAGTGCTCTTGTGTTGTTGTGTTCTTCTCAGCTCCATCATGAAGACGTGCTGGCAGTGGGCGCTGGTGGAAGTTTGCAGCTCTCACTGGAAAGTCCTGAGGCTCCTCCCATTCTGAAGCAGGCAGTTGCTCCTAGCCAGCCGACACTTTCCCTCTCTTGTGTAGGAGTGAAGAACAAAATCAAAATAAAGAATCATCACTCTTTCATTGGGGGAAATTTTTTCTCATTCTAAAAATTCAACAGCTTCTATCATTTCTTTTACAGAATATGTCAGTGATATACTCGGATTTTCTGTTGTGCTGTCAAATTAACTTTTATCGATGCTTCACACTTCAGGTGTGAAAGTTTTTCAGTGGGAAAGACATGAGGATGAGGACGAGGCTGATTGATACTCTAAACTGACTCTAGGTGTGACTGTGAGTGTGAATGGTTGTCTGTCTTTATGTGTTGGCCCTGCAATGGACTGGCGACCCCTCCAGGGTGAACCCACTTCACGCTGAAAGCTGGGGAGACAGGTCCCCCCACCCCACAACCCTTAACAGGATAAGTGGAAGAAAATGAATGGATGGATGGATGGATGGATGGATGGGCTACAGTTCAGTCACTGTGTCTCTTGTTCCCACAGTGATTTGATGCATCCTACCAACACAGCAGGACTCACCAGGAGACAATGGATTGTCAGTCATTTTTCACTGACAGCGCTGGAGCCGGAGCCCACAAGGTCACAACTGGCATTGGTGGACTCCAGGATATGTTTGGACCTACAGAAATGCACAACCTGTTAATGACAACACTTTCATATATTTAGCCCTGCTCACAGATCTCTAATACAATTTTCAAGTCATACAACAGGTTCAATGTTGACCCTTCGACCACCGTTACACTGAAGCAGAGTTCAATGGCAGTGTTGCATATGTTGGGAGGAGCCTGTGGCTCTCGGTTCAGAGGATGATTTGAAGAATTTGTTGTTGCTGAACTGTTTATGCTTCAATTTCTGGACGTTCACTGGTGGAATGTTTGTGGGTCAGAGGTGAAAAGAGTACAACTGCACCTTTTTTGTGTGATGGGGCACCAACATGCAAGAAGTTGTCAAACATTTCCAGCAAAACAGCATGAAAATTCAAGTTAAGAATTAAAATTATTTAATTCAGCGTTTAACGACCAGGCCTCTGGAATAAAACACAAGGAACAACTGACTACCTCACCATTGACTTCACACTGATAACCAGGAGGTAACGTGGTAGTCAGAGCAGCGATGCTCAGGTCTGTGGACTGAACAATGTCCTCTCATTCACACACACACCACTCTTTCATTGGGGCTCCTTTGTCCTTGTTCTGACACAGAAATTCAACAGCTTCTGTCATTTAGTTTACAGGAAATGTTGATGACACTCTGGGATTTTTTGTTCTCCTGCTGTCACTGTCAAGTGCCAGCTTAACATGTGAGAGGTAGCAGGATCCATGCATGTGTTCATGTTTACAGCAGACAAGGAGGAAACCTTGGAGGATGTCAGTGACTTTTAGCAGTGGTTCTCACTTCATTTTCTCAGTATAAAGTTTAAAGCGAGCTGGCCAGGAGTTGAACCTAGAATCTTCTGATCCGTAGTCAGACGCGTTATCCATTGCGCCACCAGCCCTGTGAAGAAGCTGCTATGTTCATGTGTGCTTGCTTTTACAGAAAATCCCAACAACGTGGTGGCATTTTCAGGGGACACAATGGTGCAGTGGTCAGCACTGTGGCCTCACAGCAAGAAGGTTCAGCTCTCCTCTGTATTTGGTTGCTAGGAACTTGAATCAGTCCTCAGTGGAGCGGTGCTGCTGAGGCTGAGTGAGGCTTGAGTGAGGGACTGAGCAGGAGCAAACAGGTTCAAGCAGGTTCAGGCAAACTCCACTCAGTCCACCAACATCAAAGCAGAGGAACTGAGTTCATCTAACAAAATGATTCATATCATCTCCACTTGGAATGCTCTGGAACTACAAGTACACTTAAAATGGCCGACTTAAGACAACAGAAGGAACTTTGAAGTAGATTTGATTTATTTAAGTCAGTGACAGTCATTTTTTTCAAGAATTTAGTTCAGGTAACTTCATTGTTTTACTAAGATGAGCTTAATGTTATAACATTGAAACAAGATCTTCATGTGTTGATGGATCCATCACAAATATGAGCCTTCCCAGTCTGTCAGGTGGTAGAATTCAGTCAGCACCAATAACAGGAGAGTCAGAGTTTAGAAACCAAAGACAGACATTAAAGTCTCACATTAAAGTGTTATATCTTTGAAAATATACTGCAATACATGAAATATTATATTTCCATGGATGGAAACCTTGTTCTTATATTCTTTAATATACTGCAATAGTAATGGACCCTCTATGACCCTGTAGTGATGAATCTATCAAGGAGTACAAATTATTATAATCAGAGAATTTTGAAGTCAAGTTTGAGATCAGTTTGATCCTCTCTCCCTCCCTCTCTCTCTCTCTCCCTCTCTCTCTCTCTCTCTCTCTCTCTCTCTCTCTCTCTCAGGAGCTTTTCAATGAATATTTTAATAAAACGGAACAGGAGACTGAAGAGTGATCACTAAAACCCACAGGCTGAATGGGACATCTTTTAAAAATATTGAACCACTGAGTAAAACCATAGAAGCGCTCCTGTCTCGTCGGTGCTAACAAGTTAGCTGTTGAGTGAGTCCAGCTGTGCTGTCTAGGAATCCTGGTAAAAAGCCTCCACACATCAAACAGCTGGTGTGTTGGTGGATCTGTGGATCCTGCTGGAAGAAGCAGGATGGAGCTCTGAATGGTTCCTGTCTAAAAGAGCTTCTCTGTGCAGCTCCCATCAGCTCCTAAAAACAGGAAACCAGCAGATTCAGTGTTGAACAGTGGCATTAAAATGTTTCAAAAGCTGTCCTGTCCACCATTTGTTGGTGCAAAGACATTTAAAAACACCAGTTGAACATTTTCCAAAGTTTTCTGTGTAGGTTCTCATTCATCCAGGTCATCGTAGATCGAAGCGAAGTAAAATCTGGTCAACTGGACGTAAGTTTTCATACCGTAGTTTAAAACTTACGTTCAGTTGACCAGATTTTACTTCGCTTCGATTTTCCAAAGTTGCTCTCACCTTCTTTCAAACACCTGGAACGATTTCCTCCAAACCAAAAGAAACCGGTGAAAAAACAACGACAAAAAACTCCTGGAGAATCAAACTCCACCCTCTGCTCCAACTGGACTTGGGACTTCAAATGACCTCCATTAAAAGCCTGCCTGCATCCCCATTCACTGACTGTTGTGCTGTGGGTCTCCTGGACAAACATGGCAGGGATCCTCTAGATCTCCAGGAGTTTAAAAAGAGCAGCTCTTTTAAAATGGGTTCTGGCTCCATTCAGGTTTAGAGAGCTGAGATTAAAATCACACATGAATAAAAGAGGGAACCCAAGAAAACAAGTCAGCATGAAAGAGGAGCAGATTTTAAAACTCCTCATCATTTCCACCTCCAGGAGTGAAGCCTCCCGGGACCCAAGAGGCTCCAGCTGGCAGAGCTCTCACTCATTGCTCCACCACCTCGCTAACCTGAGCTGTAGCATCTGAGAACAAATCAGTGACCCCCTTCAGTCCAGAGCCAACTCCACAAACTCTGAGCCCCACTTTACCCACAGCCAGCCGGCCTCCTCAACACTGCATGACACACGACGACTAAATTGAAGACTGAGGAGTCTCATCAAGAGATCTGTCACATGCGTCTGCTGTGGAGGGTCAATCTGTCCGTCCACATTCAGCTCATTGATGCAACGACTCTGCTATGATCAAACTACTCAGGATGAAACAGACCAATGTTGACATCAAGTAGCAACTCAGCAGCTGATCAACAGAGTCCTAAGCACCAGTAGAGCCTGTTCATCATCCCTGGGTGATCTTAGAATTCTTTCTTTGATCTCACCTTGATTTCTCAATGATTTTTTTGTACACACAAATTAGGAGTTGTTGCAGATACCAGTGTCCAAAGTCCAGCTTGAACTCAGTTTGTGCCACTTATTTGTCAAACTAGCAGAGATTCTTTTCACTGCCAAGCTAAAGTGACTTCTGTCAACAAAGGTAAACATACAAAAGGATATTTCTACTGTCAGTTCAAGATTTTTATCAAACTCCTTTTTCATAGCTTCAACCTTCCTCTTGTGTTAGCTTTCTGTTCCCATCTCTGATGTTAAAAGGTCGGTTTTGACCCACATCTTCAATCAGCTGTCAAATAAACTAAAAACAATTTTCTATCATCCAAGTTGTTTCCCATCTCTTGGTTACCTTGTTAGGCTTCCTTATCCATGGAAATATTGATTTGAATATTTTGTTGTGGGCCTCTGGACCTTTTTTTCGTCAGTAAACCCTTGATTTCAGTTTAAAAAATGATCAAATGAACCTCAAGAAAATCATAGAAATAAACAAAAGGTTGTTGTGTTTGCTGACCATTACTGAGGGGTGTTAGAACACATCTCTGACATGGATTGGTTTGATTTATTATTCATTTTAATATTATTAACTATTGTAACATCCATGGTGTTATGGGTCAGTTTAGACCCTCATATATTTACTTCAAGAAAAAGACAAAAAAGTATTTTTTTCAGCAACAGAACTTTAATACAAACACAAAATGAAAAGCAGAACAAGCGAGAACCCAAAATATGGATTTGCAAGGTCAAACAAACAACAACCAGTCAAGCAAACCAAACCAACAGAAACCAACTACTGGTTCAAAACCAGTAAAAAACAAAAACAGAGGAAAAGTCTCTGTGTGTTTAGATGCGTGTGTATGTGTGTGTGTCAAAAACGGACACTTTATTTTTTTGACAACTTGAGCCAACAGTGGTGGTGTCTGTCAAAGAGGTGGAGCTCTGTCCTTCACCTGCAAGATTTCAGCAGGCAGCTCAGGTCTAGTTTTCTTCACTGTGCCACCATGATAAGTTTCCTCCTGAGAAGTTCTTGTCCAAGGTCATAGCTGGTAAAAGAATTGTCACAGTGATACTGGGACCCTGCAGTCCAGTCGTCATATCCAGGACCACACTGGACATGGCCGTCTTTGTTTGTTTTGTTGTTGTGCAACGTGAGAGAACGTGACAGACCATTTTATACCAAAGACAGGCTGTGTGTGTGTGTGTGTGTGTGTGTGTGTGTGTGTGTAACCATGTTAAATTCTTTTAAATAAATATGTTTCAACCTGCTATTATTTGTATGCTGTATGATTTCTGAAACCCAAGACTAACTCAGGTGTACATACTGCAACCTAAAGTATGGTAATGAGGAGAATGATGAAAAATCCACAAGGTGATCAGAAAATAATAAATGTATTCAGGAAAACAAAATCATCTCTGAACATGTGTCATTGAAATATGTCAGTGGGACTGGCAGAATCTGGCTTTACCACAAAGTGTCTCATCAAGAGATCTGTCACATGCGTCTGCTGTGGAGGGTCAATCTGTCCGTCCACATTCAGATCATTGATGCAACGACTCTGCTATGATCAAACTACTCAGGATGAGACAGACCAATGTTGACATCAAGTAGCAACTCAGCAGCTGATCAACAGAGTCCTAAGCACCAGTAGAGCCTGTTCATCGTCCCTGGGTGGGCTCGAACCACCAGCCTCTTGGTGAACAGCCGAGCGCACTGATCGGTTGCGCAACAGAGACTCTGAGTCTGCTGTTTTTCATGAAAACCAAACATCTGTTAAAATGACTCAATATTTCAAATGCTTTTGTTGTGAAGCCCTGGATGGAACACATTCCATGAAAATGCTTCTTTTATTGTGAGGCTTGGCCTCCAAATCAGTCCACACATTCAACACTGATGTCATCAGATCAGAAGGAGTGGCAGTGTTGTGTCTGTCTGTGTGTTTCTGGTTCCTCTTCCTGCCTCTGCTGTCTTTTTTCAGGTCTTCTTCATGGTCTGGCTTCTTCTACTTCCTCGAGGGGTTGCTCTCACCTTGTGGAAGCCTTGTCAACTTGGTGATTCCAAGATGGCTGCTACATTTATTTTTCATTACTGTTATGGTGTTGATTCACTACATGCCCACATTGTTGTCCTAATTAGAGAAAAAGGTTATATTTCCATCAAAGTGTCCTGCATAACTCTCAGCAAGTAACTTCATATGAGAGGTAACTTAGTGTGGAGAGTAGTGAAGTGTGAAGACTGAGAATACTTCAATATGTGAGCCTGTGTACTTGAGCTTCAGGTAAGAGTAGAAAATACTTGAAGTGTGAAGACTGAGAATACTTCAATATGTGAGCCTGTGTACTTGAGCTTCAGGTAAGAGTAGAAAATACTTGAAGTGTGAAGACTGAGAATACTTCAATATGTGAGTCTGTGTACTTGAGCTTCAGGTAAGAGTAGAAAATACTTGAAGTGTGAAGACTCAGAATACTTCAATATGTGAGCCTGTGTACTTGAGCTTCAGGTAGTTTTGAATCTAAATTGGCCTCCCAGGCCCAAACGTGGTGGTTCAAATGTGTCCAGACTCCCCAGGTGAACATTTCCAGTCCCACTAACCTCCTGTGTGCAATGCTGCTTGAACTACGTCTTCATTTTGGTGCGTTCAGAGCAGTTTGAAGTTTCTTAATTCCATTTGAAAACTAATAACATGTTGGATTATTCAGCAGAGAGCACAGAGCTTTGGTCGGAAAGAAAATCAGCAGCAGACCAACAAACACGACAAGGAGCAAAACTGCATCCATCCATTTTCTACTGCCTCCTGTTAAGGGACATGGGGTGGGGGGGGGTGAGGGGGTGGAGCCTTCTTGCTGTGAGGTGACAGTGTTAACCACTGCACTACCGTGCCACCCCAATATAAAACTGGGTTTCCATTTATGGTTATTCAACATTTAATATATTGCTCTGTATTTTTGTTTTATTAGAGTGACTTTAATGTCTGTCTTTGATGTCTAAACTCTGACTCTCCTGTTATTGGTGCTGACTGAATTCTACCACCTGAAAGACTGGGAAGACTCATATTTGTGATGGATCCATAAATGTATGAAGGTCTTGTTTCAATGGCAGGACTCCATCAGAGCAGCCTCCTCCTGGTAGAACAGCTCTACTCATCAAGCCCCTGACTCCAGACTCTTCTTGGTGAACTGATCAGAGGATCAAAGTAGAGAAGCAGTGACACAAAGGGAAACTTCCTCATTCCCTGAACGCAGCTTCATCAAACAGAGCAGTTGCTAACTCTTCACCTGTAGTAGTGATGTCACCAGGACAGGAAGTTGATCAAACACGTGAAGTTTGACTCAGATCGACCAGGCAGGGAGGAGTTATCAGATTGATTGTTGTGATGAATCATCAAACTCTCCATCACGCCATGGTCTCAGCGTTTGACCTGAAGTCCCAGGCTTCAAGGGTTCTCACCAAACTCTCAGGGTGGGTCTGACCACGTCTTAAGGAAGTAATTCCATCAGTATTAAACTCAATGCCATGTCTCATTACTACAGAGATCCCTGATTCTGAGTGGAGTCATTTGGAGGTTGACCTCATCGTAGGTAAAACTGCAGGTTCACTCCCAGCAACTCCAGACTCCATTGCTTCTTTAAAAGAAGATAATTAAACACCAGAGAACAGCTGTGTGGTGTCACTCCAACACCAGGCAACTAAAGCAAGAGGCAGAATCGTCTTCAAATGTACAAGAAGGCCCTCAGTGAAGACAGAGCTGCCTATTATTCATCACTAACAGAGGAAAATAAAAACAGTCCAGGTTTCTTTTCAGTACTGAGCTAAACTGACAGAGTCCTGACTCTGTAGACCCTGGATTCCTTCAGCTCTCAGTAGAGACGACTTTAGCAGTTTCTTTGATGACAAAATGTGAACTATTAGTATAAAACTAATCAGCTGCTGCCCTCAATAGATTCTGATTGACCTGTAAACTCAGTAAACATAGAAACTGCTGTTAAACCAGATATTTATTGAGACCACTTTTATCAAATTAACAGTTCAGAACTTAAGTCAGTGATTACTTCATCAAAACCTTCATCCTGTCTCTTCGATTGTTTCCTACTAGGCTGCTTAAGGAAGTCTTTCCCTCAGTGAGCACCTCTTTATTAAATCTGATGAATCTGTCTTTAGGAACAGGATATGAACCACAGTCCTTGAAGGTAGCTGTCATTAAAGCGCTGCTGAAGAAGCCTCCTCTAGACCCTGAGGTTGTAGCCAATTACAGACTGATATCTAACCTCTCCTTTCTCTCTAAAATCCTGGAGGAAGCAGTTGCTCATCAGCTGTGTGACTTCCTCCATAACAAGAGTTTACTTGAGGGTTTCAGTCTGGTTTTAGAGCCCAGCACAGAGACAGCACTGGTAGAAATTACTGACACCTTGAATTTCATCAGATCATGGCTTTCAGTCTGTACTCATCCTGTGAGACCTCAGTGCTGCCTTTGACACAATTGACCATCAAATCCTGCTACAGGGACTTGAACACTTCAACGCTTCCTTTTGGTCATTTTATTCAAAAACACTCCGTAAATTTCCATTGTTACTCAGATGATATTCAATTCATTCATCAACAAAGCCGGATGAAGGCCAACATTTATCTAAACTGCAAGCATGCATTCCAGACATAAAGGCCCGGATGACTTATAGCTTTTTACAGTTCAACTCTGATAAGACAGAAGTTCCTGTGCTTGGCCCCAAACCCTTCAAGGCACATGACTGAGTGATATCACTGCTCTGGATGGCATCACTATGGCCTCCAGCAGCACAGTGAAGAACCTAGGGAGTTCTATTTGGTCAGGATTTGTCCTTCAGTTCCCACATGAAACAAATTTCAAGGACCGCCTTTTTAAATCAACAAAATATCTGAAATTAGAAACATTCTGTCTCAAGATGTTGCTCAAAAAATAGTCCATGCATTTGTTACTTCTAGGCTGGACTATTGTAACTCTTTATTATCAGGCTGCACCAACAAGTGGTTGAAGACTGCAGCTGGTCCAGAATGCACCTGCACGTGTATTGACAGAAACTAGGAGGAGAGACCACACCACCCAAGTCTTAGCTTCGCTGCACTGGCCTCCAGTAAAATCCAGAGTTGTGTTTAAAATCTTTCTGCCTGCTTTTGAAAAAACAAACCTGATGTATGTTCTTGTATGATAATTATTTGAATGATTGCAGGGATGTATTTTTGCAGCATCCAAAAGTAACCTGGTTTCAGCCCATACAGCAAGTTAGCTCCCAACACAGGTTGAACTGAAGTCACGTGGAACCTCATGTCTTTCATGATGTTTCTGGTGTTGCAGCAGGTATCTGGAGGGTGGGGAGCTGTTCATTCCTCCTAGTTGGAAGCACCTGGGCCCATTTTTGGTTCATCGTTGTGTTTTTTTTTTTAGTTAAATACATTCATTAATTGGCTTTCAACCTGCGTCTCCCACTCTTTTGTCACAGCTTCAGTGCCACATTTTGACAAATGTTTTCTCCCCAGTGTGTGTTCTTATGTGTCTTTTCCAGTTTCCCTTTTACCACAAACTGAGCAGGGAAATGGTTTCTCTCCGGTGTGCGTTCTCATGTGCTTTTCTAGATTTCCCTTTTCTGACCATCTTTTGCCACAAACTGAGCAGGTTAATGGTTTCTCCACAGTGTGCGTTCTCATGTGCCTTGTTATTTGTCCCTTTTGTGAGAATCTTTTGCCACAAACAGGGCAGGTGACTGGTTTCTCCCCAGTGTGCATGCTCATGTGTGTTTTCAGATGTCCCTTAACTGAGAATGTTTTGCCACAAATGGAGCAGGGGAATGGTTTCTCCCCAGTGTGTGTTCTCATGTGGTTTTTCAGATATCTCTTTTCTGAGAATCTTGTGCCACAAACTGAGCAGGGGAATGGTTTCTCTCTAGTATGTGTTCTCATGTGTCTTTTCAGATATCTCTTTTCTGAGAATCTTGTGTCACAAACTGAGCAGGGGAATGGTTTCTCTCCAGTGTGTATTCTCATGTGTGTGGTCAAATATCCCTTTGAGAATCTCCTGCCACAAACGGAGCATGGGAACATGTTCTCCCCAGTGTGTTTTCTCATGTGTTCATCCAAACTCCCTCTGTTTCTAAAACTTGTACTACATGTGGAGCACTGAAACGGATGCTCATCCTCACTGACTTCTGTTTGAGATTCAGATGGACATAACATCACATTCTTGATCATCTCTGATTCTCTTTCAGTCTTTACTTTTTGCTCTTTTGAGCTGCAATGAGTCACTTCCTGTCCTGGCCTCGATTTCTGAAGCAAATTCTGTCTTGAGCAAAAGAGTTCCTTGTGCTCTCAAAGAGCTGCAATAGTGACATCAGTTCAAGCCGGCAAAACGACTCCTGCTCTGGTCCTGCTAAGTGTTGTGATGCTCTGTGTTTAGCTGACAAGCTAGCAGCTCAAGACTCATTGATCTGGACTGAAACTGCATTTAAATGAAAAAATAAGGCTTCATTTGTGTCTGCATGAGTTTTGCCTTTGTATTTTGTTCTCTAAAGCGACTGTAACATTGGTTAATTCTGACGTGACTCATTTGGATATCATGTGACTTGCTGCAGGAGAGAGAGACTGCTGAAATGTGTGTGTGTGTGTGTGTGTGTGTGTGTGTGTGTGTGTGTGTGTGTGTGTGTGTGTGTGTGTGTGTGTGTGTGCTGACTGTGTTTTAATGTTGAAGTGTTAATTATAATGTTGTATGCATTTCTTTGGAGGCTTTATATTAAATCAGGAGTGTAACAGGGAAGAAGCCAATAGTTTTAGGTTGCTTTTAATTTATCTGTTTATTTTCTTGTGAAGGAAAGCTTGTTTGTAGATTACATTCATGAACCAATTAACATCATTAATATATTTTGTTTTTCTGTAATTGTTAATTTCAAGTTAGCTGCCAAAACATCCATTTTGATGTACACATTTACTTTATTTACATTATTATTATGTTAATTTTTGAAAGTTTTTTTAAAGACACACACATAAGAAAACAAACTAGTACAGCTGTGGTCCTGGAGACAGAGACACTGCTGAAGTGTGTGCACAAAATTACTACTTTAAGAGTTGACAAAATTATCTACAGTCGCTGAAAAATGTGAGTGATACAGTATCAGCTTCCTCTCATCTCTCTGTCACTCAGCTGTGTGTGTGTGTGTGTGTGTGTGTGTGTGTGTGTGTGTGTGTATCTTCTTAGGCTGCACAGCGCGCACACACACACACACACACACACACACACACACACACACACACACACACACACACACACACACCCCTCCCAGCTCCACGACCCTCCGTCAACTTCCAATCACTGTTTGGATGCAAACGACCCAAGATGGAGCCTGTCAGGTTTCAGCACCAACACTGACTTCTGCTGCGTTCGGTTGCACTCAGAATATGAAGATTCTCTTTCTCTCTCTCCCTTAAGAAAATAACAGATTCCCCACAAACTGAGTATGAACAAGAGTTACTACAGTAACTGAAAAATCCACTGGAAAAGGCACCAATGAGATGAGAGGTTACACCTCTTCTCACTCTTTCCCTCCTGAGTCCGTGCCCTGTCACTGATGCGTCTTCAGCATCTTGGGAGAGTTCCTTCTCTACTTTGTCACGGCTCCTAACCCCCTACAATCGCACCATGTTCCATAAAAGAAAGAGGAACAGGTGATGTTGGTCCATGAGAAGTCCATCACAAATGACTTGGATATGGAGGATTTGATAGAGTTCTGCAAAGGGAAACAGGAGACTGTTGTTGTAGAATGGATTGATGAGAAAGGAGAGTGGAGCTGTTCAGGTGCTTGCAAAACAAACAAGCTTAAAATGAGACGAAAAGACAGAAAAAGAGATTTAATACAATGCTTACCCTTTTTAGTTTTGTTGATATTGGCTTTATTGAGAGGTCTTATTTTATTACTTTAATTTGCAAATTAATCTATGAATTAGACCATCCAATGAAGATAAATTTTATGTTGTTGGTTGTCAAGATCTGGATGGATGTTTTATTTTATTCTTTATTTTATTTATTTTCTATTTATCAGTTTTGTTTTTCAAGACTTGGTGAAGGAATTTTTCTCGAATAACTTGGCCTACCCTTTTTGTTTTGTTGATATTGGCAATAGTGACAAGTGTTATTGTTGGGTTTGAATATGTTTGATACAGGCCATCCAGTGAAGGTAGATGTCAAGATTTAGTTGGTGTCATCTGAGGAAGAATTTTTTTTTTTAGTTTTCTTTTTCCTGTGTCCAAGGATATCACAAACCCCATAGAATCCATGCCTCTCGTCATTTTTGTTGTTGTTGTTTTCTATGCGTGACTCCCCCACTGCCAGAGCTCTTTTCATCTGGGTTCACGTACCTCCAGTGTCTGCAGCTCCGTTTACGTCACTGTGATTAGTCCTGATATCTAGCAGTGCTAGAATGTCCAGTTTTTTCGCAGATGTCGCATGCGACCTCCCAGTCCACTGTCTTTGAGCTGTTCACACCTCATTACTTTTGTCGCGGCGGAGGTTAGTGCCTCACCTTGATTTGGGGGAGGAAAGTCGCCGACGCCTAAAATCTTGTGAACTGGGCTTTAACCTTCATGTGGGACAAGTGGGACCAAGTTGGACCGGTCTTAGGGTAAAGGTCTGATAAAGAGCAATCCAGTTACATGACAAAATCAGTTATCCAGAGAACCACCTAACACCCCCACCCCTCCACCCCACCACACTCTTTCCAACCTCCATCACCACCATGTGCCCCCTTCCCATTTCTGTCTGCCCCCTTACATATGCCTGTCTAGAACCGGCCCTGCTGCAGCTCCACTTCCTGGGCTGAATTCGGGGCCCAGCAGGTCCCTGGCGGGGACTCACCTGCTCTGTAGAGCCTGACTCGGGGCTTCAGCACGGCATCGAGCAGCAACCTCCGCCGGCGGTTCTCCCGCTCGTACTCCACCACGGTTTCCTCCAGCAGAGCCACGATCTGCTCCGCGGCCGCAGCCAGCCGCTTGGTGAGCAGCGCTCTCAGCACCGGGACTCCAGCCGCTGAGTCTCCTTCTCCCAGCTGCAGCAGGAAGTCTTCAGCGGCGGCGAGGATCCGCTCCTGGACAGACACCCGCAGAAGCTGCGTGGCGCACATGTTGCGGCTCTACTGGCGCCACTCAGCCTTCAGGAAACACAGACCGAGATCGGGGGTTCACGGACTTCTCCTTCTTTCCTTTTTTGAAAATGTCCCGCTTTCTTATGTTTCTTCATCTTCCTCTCCTTCTTCTTCTTCTTCGGTTGGCATCCAGCTTATTTGCCCATTCCCGCCACCTTCTGTTCCAGAGTGTGGACCAAACAGTCACTTCCAGTCTTCTTCCGATCCTAACCAGATCTACTACAATATTCGACCATCATGTCTATCATTAAACTCCTCATCCCTCACCTGTGTCCCCTACTGCCACCTCAGATATCCCTGCTCCACCTGCTCCTCTTCCTGACATCCCTCACACAAGCCTGTCTGGTGCTTCCCTATCAGTTTCAGTGGTTTATTTCCTGCTCTGACAAGTCAAGACTAAGGAGGTGATTGTGGACATGAGGAAGGAGAGGAGACCTCAGCAGCCACTGTTCATCCAGGAGCTTGAAGTGGAGAGGGTGTGCAGCTTCAAATACCTGGGTGTCCACATCAGCCAGGACCTCACCTGGACACTTATCTCCACACAGCTGGTGAAGAAGGCACAACAGTGGCTGTACTTCCTTTGGAGGCTGAGGAAATTTGACATGTCGCCTAAGATCCTCAGCAACTTCTACAGCTGCATCACTGAGAGCATCTGAGCAGCTGCATCACAGCGTGGTACGGCAGTGCTGCTGCTATGGACCGCAAACGCCTGCAGAGAGTGGTGGAGACTGCTGAGGAGACCACCAGGACTCCACTGCCCCCCCTGCAGAGCATCGACCACCACAGTCCACAGCAGAGCTGCCTCCATCTTGAAGGACCCCACCCACCCCAACACGTCTGTTCACACTTCTACCCTCAGGCCGGAGGGACAGAAGTGAGAAATGCAGAACCACAAGACGAAAGAAGTCTTTCTTTCCCTCTGCAATCAGACTCCTAAACTCCTAACAAAACTACCTCAGGACCCTACTTGAACTCTGCCTACACGTGAACAATTTTTGTTTTTGCAATACTCAAATATTTGGCACAGTACTGTTTAATTACACTGTTTCCTCACTTCTCTACTGTCATTGTTTATTGGAAATTTATCCAAAAAAAAGTAATTTCTTTTTATATTCCTAGCATAAGGAATATACGTTTCTATACTGTACATATGACAACAAACACTTTGAATCTTTAATCTTTGAATCTTGAGTTTTGTGTTTGATCTTAGAATTCTTTCTTTGATCTCACTTTGATTCCTCAATGATTTCTTTGTGGACACAAATTGTCTTTGATCTCTCAATGAGACAAAGACATAGAAGCTCAAACCTCAGCCTCCAGGAGGCCATGATCCTATAGTGGGCAGTACTCTGTGTTGTGGCTGCAGCAACCCTGGTTTAAATCCGGGTCACGGCAGCAACATGAATACTGACTAGTATTTGTTGTTAAACTGGACAGTTTGTCTGTTGAAGCTCTCTCAGACATTCCTTTATTCATCCTACCTTCAGGCTCAGCAGCATCATAGTGAATGTGTCTGACTAGGATCAGAACCCTCAACCTGTAGGGCTGTGGTGCAATGAGAACACATCTGACAACGGATCAGAGGAGTGTCTCTTTGACTCCTGGAAAACTCCATTTAAAGCTGAGAGGAACTTGTTCTTCATCACCAAATTCCCTCCCTGCACGTTGTCTCTCGAAAAGCATTCAAATCAAAGTTGAACCTTTGACAAAAAGCTCCCAGTAGGTGATGCAGGCTCCACCTCGCTCTTGGTTCTGGAACCTCACCAGTTGAAGCTTTCTCACCACTTGGATCTCATGTTTCTGACATCTCTGAGCTTGTTTCCTATCCACCTGTCTCATATTGATGAGGTCATACAGCCTGATGATGTCTATGGTTCTCCTTTGAGTGGTTCCTTCTGGGAGAGTTCTCTCTCTGTAACTTGTGTGTGTGTTTGGTCGTATCCTGTTTCTCCTTGACAGCACTTTAGTGTTTTTACCACTGGTGTCTCATCTGTGATACACCTTTTATTTTACTGTTTTGTCAAAGATGAAGGTGTGTTTGTTGTCATTCATTAATCATGTGATTGCTCATGTGACTGTGAGTCTGATGAATTGCTTGTGTGCAGCAAACGTCTCTCACTCTGATCACTTCATGCTATTGAAGCTACTCAGATGTAGCCTGACTAGCTCAGTTGGTAGAGCATGAGACTCTTAATCTCAGGGTCGTGGGTTCAAGCCCCACGTTGGGCGTTCACTTAAACATCACTGCTTGTCCTCTCACTTTCTGCAGCTGTGATTGTGAATTGTAAGAAGAATCAATGAATAAACAACATGAACACAGGCTGTGTCTGCAGCTGCACCTGACTCAGAATGAAAAACCACTATGTACTCAATTGTATCCACTGTCCATACTGACTCTGGAGAAATTTCTTTGTGTGTATTGATGGACACGAGCCAAGCAGAAAGTTCCCATAATGCCATAAGGCAGTGTTTGGTCAGTGTGGAGCAGGCGTCAGTCTGACAACAATGTCATATTAGTTTGTTATCACTTGACCAGACCCAAAAGTAGGCTCCAGGTATCAGTTTCTTCTCAATGCTAATGTCTGCTAGCTTCGTCTGCTACTTTGATGGCTCTGACGACAAAAAGGTCCAGACCCCTGGATATGGTGGTTCCTACCTAAACGTAGATTCTGTCAGCTCATCTTTAGAAATCAACTCACCATGAACACAAGTAGATTTCAATGGACTGCAAATGTGTCTCATTTAATGGTAAACATGTCAAATATAAATTCCATCACCAGAGGAGGTCTGCTGCTGGAATTAAGCTCCAGCTATTCACAAGATATTCTAGATCTTAAAATAAAGCATTTTTACATTTGATTTATTTTTCATTAGCCTGCTTCATGTGGTGTGATTTTATGCATCTTATATTAAATAGAGCTTCTTCAATGATAGTCCCTGAGGATGTTGGATGATATAAAAAGATGATATAAAAAGAGTGTCATGACTTGATAAACTGGTGATGACGGCGTATCTTTAGAATGTTTTATCCAGTTGTTACTCGGGGCTCCACTCGTTGCATTTTTGTCTCGTCCAATGAGAAACGATCAGTCTCAGGTTTAAGCTCATCAATGAGTCCTTGTTGATCAGTGGCTTGCATGCATGAATGAGTTGGAACACTTCTTGGAAATTAAATTAAAATAAATTAAATTAAATTAAAGAGGATTTAATACAAATAAGAAAACACTTAAGACAGAGTGATAATTCCAGCAGCGTAATTAAGGCACTTATTGAGTAGCAGGGATGAATTAGCCTCCATTTATCTGAGCTTCAAGTAGACGGCAAAGAGGCAGGTGGAAAGGTGTGTAGGATGAACGATAGTGACCTCCAAACAAATGAAGAGGACTGAGTGGAGGCTGACCAGCTCTACGGAGTCAGGCGGAGTTTGGCAGTGAGACAGGAGTCCAGGCCTGAATAGGTGAAAACCAATGTAACCGGCTGACGTTCTCAGCTGTATTCTCCCATCGATGTACGATGCCTCTCCAATGAACTGGAGGGAGGACGGCTTCCAAAGCCTCCACCTCGTCGACCGTGGCTCCCGCTGACATTCGCTCGATGAAGAAGGGAAGCGCGTTGATTCGCTACCCTCTGGTCTCAGGCTGCTGGCTGCCTCGACTAAGCTGC
Organism: Aulostomus chinensis; assembly: GCF_037954235.1. Taxonomy (NCBI): domain Eukaryota; kingdom Metazoa; phylum Chordata; class Actinopteri; order Syngnathiformes; family Aulostomidae; genus Aulostomus; species Aulostomus chinensis. Next base: position 32,325,170 of record NC_141323.1, read on the forward strand.
TCTTCTCCAACACAAAGGTGGCTTCTCTTTGCTGGTCAGGATGGAGATTCAAGGCTCACAGGAGGTCGAGAGTGTAGCGACCGTGAGCTGAGATTGATGATGAATTACAAAAATAGAAAATAAAAAAAAAAAAATTAGTGGAATAGAAAAGGGGGAGAGCCGGACCAGCTGCTCTAGGAGCTCAAGCACAAAGGGCAGAAACAAGAAGCACTGAAGAGAGCGCCAGCAGTGGATGGTGTCACCACTGATATAGTCAGGGGAGCACATAAGCGGTCCGCATGCGCGCATGCGTAAGGAACCTGGACAAATGCGCTCGGCTTCAAAGGCTTTTATACGCTTTTGCGTACGAAACACGAAAATAATTACTTAGCGGGGCCTGTCTCTTTGACATTTTGAGAAGTGCTTTTGCCCGCGGTCGGTAGCAGTCGGTACGCAAAAGCGTATAAAAGCCTTTGAAGCCGAGCGCATTTGTCCAGGTTCCTTAACCATTCGCGCATGCGGACTGCTTATGTGCACCCCTGGTTATAGTAAACTGGTCTGCCTCAGAGCAGTGACCTTTGACCTTTGTGGGGTTGTTTGCCAATCAGCACACTTTGCTGTCTTCAGTCCTTCTCAGATATCAACAAATGAAGCTGGTTGAACAGACAGCAATCATCATCACTCAGAGACATCACCTAGAGAGGAAGACTGCTCAGAGTTCTGACAATGACAGTGAAGAGGCAAGGAAAGATGGACAACCACAGACAGTGAAACATTCGGAACATCATGTTTATACACATGTGTGTGTGTGTGTGTGTGTGTGTGTGTGTGTGTGTGTGTGTGTGTGTGTGTCAGAATCAGAATCAGAATCTTTTATTTTCGTTAAAGGGGGGGGGGGTTCCAGTTAAAATAGTTAGATAGAGCGCTCTTCCAGAGCCACCGTGCAGCACAGAATGCAGATATAAAGAAAAGATCCAAAAGATAAAAGATAAAAGCAAGATAAAAGACACTGTTAGAACAGAAAGATCCATAAACCCACCAACCAGAGGTGTGTCTGGTACAGATGTGGAATTATTGGCTCACACAATGTTGAGGCAACTGGGAAGAAGACAAACAAAAAAGGCTTGTGTGATTCAGACATTCATCAAAAATGGTCCTGTAGAACTGTTCAATGTGTCATGACTTCTATCCATTTTCTTCTGCTTATCCTGTTCAGGGTCATGGAGGGGGTGGAGCCTATCCAAGCAGCTTTTGGGCGACAGGCCGTGTTCACCCTGGACAGGTCACCAGTCCATGACAGGGTTAACACATCCACAGAATAACATTCAAAGCCAGACTCAGGAGGATCTCTCCACCCTACAGACTGTAAAGGAATCATCAAAGATGGCAGTTGGAGTTCTGTGGATCTGTGCTGGATTCCTCATCCTCACGGACCAGAAGTCTGTCTGAAATACTACACTGATTGATGATCTTTTCATGAATCTGTAAATGCTTCTAAAATTAAGAGTAAAAAAAATCCTATCTTCTTCATGTCTCAAGCCAAATCAAATCAAGAGTTCTTTTATGATAATTTTTTTTAACCGGACGTCTGCTTTGACTGGTTGATTGTTGAAAGAGAGCAGGACAGGACAGACAGCAGAAGACAAATATAGAGAAGAAAAGACAAAAGACAGAGAGAAAGGAGGGAGAGAATGACAAAAAGATGGGGAACAAGATGAGGGTGCAAGACAAGCAGAGAGAAAGACAAAGGGACAGGGGGATGGAAGACAGACACACAACAAACAGAGGTCAGGGAAGATTGGTGTGGATCTAAAGGTCCCTGGTTGGATCCCAGGACATTGTTTTGGCTCATTTGAACATTTTCAAACCCTCGTTGCTCAGATTTTACATGAATTTGATCATGACTTTTGGACAAATGTTTTGTTTATTAATTAAATAATCACTTCAGTTATGAATTTAGTGAGTCACCCAGACTTGGTCAATAACAAAAGTTAGTCTGGTTATTATTCAGTTTCCAGTCAGTAGGGACACACACACACGCACACACACACACACACACACACACACACACACACACACACACACACACACACACACACACACACACACACAGCCTGTCTTTGGTATAAAATGGTCTGTCACGTTCACGTTGGAAGATTTCTCTGACTCCATTGTGAATAAAGAGATTCTTCATCTGACACCTGAGTCTTGATCCACTGATTCCTCTGATCCACCTCTTTCTGCTCCAACAAGGCTGACATGGATCAGGTGGGTCCATGACATCCAATCAGTAGGTTTCTCTTCTCAATTAATTTTCTTCATCCCAGTTTAGATTGATTCTTCTCAGCCTAATGAAGGAGCATCTGATCAGGTGTTTGACTGCTTGTTGGTTGTAATTCCATAGATTTTAGTCTCAGATGTTATAGAATTAATAAGAACATCTTAAAGACCTTTGTCCAACACTTGAAACTCACCTGTCTGTGGAGGCCCAACTGGCCTTTGGTAGTGAGGTGGTGGACGCATGTGAATGAAATGAGGCTCGTGTTGCTGTGAGGAGCCACTAGAGGGAGACACCTGTCGTTCCTCCCAGCTGACAATGAGGCTTCACAGCTGCATTTGAAGCTGTCCTTTATGAGTCACAACTGTCTTGAGCTCAGGAGCCAAACTCACCGAAAAAATACGCAAGTGGCTCTGGACAAAAGCGTCTGCTCAATGAAATTGTAGGATTATAGAATTCTATAAATGTATAATATAATTGTAGAAATGCTCTCTCTCACCACCCCCCCAAAGTCTGTGCCAGGGTCTCTGGCCAGTGGTCAATGGCTCATATCACCTGCCCAGGATGGATCAAGCTTGCTTGTCTTTGTAATTCTGCACTTATTAGAGACCTGGAAACAAAGGAATGCTGAAAAAGAGAAAATAGGACCTCACACAAATGGGCTTGTGACACAATTTTAAAGAATTGTGTAAATGTGAATCTTTTACAAATGTGTGTGTGAATGTGGTTGTTGTGGCCGAGTGGTGAAGGCGATGGACTAGAAATCCATTGGGGTCTCCCTGCTCAGGTTGGAGTCCTGCCAACAACGTTAAAGTGTTGATGTTCTGGAGGAGACAACATCTGATCTTTGTTAGATCCACGAGTCAAAGGTTTTCTTTAAAGTGCTGCAGCAGCTGAGGATGAGGGAGAGACAGAATTTCAAACCATCTTCGTGAGGACATTTTGAAAAACGATGACATTTTGCCACAGTTATTATTGACTTGGAACACTGCAAAAATATCCCCTCTCCAAAAACCCTCCTCTTCAACTTTGTACCCAAGTTGTCTCCTCATCAGGCACCACATTGTCCAGGATGTTCAGTCAAAAAGTCATTAATGATTATAAAAATGTCCATCAAACACAAAATAAGGCTTCAAATAGGTAAAATCACCATCTGTAGACTGAACCAATATGCTGATGTGATCCTTTGATTAGTTTAGGATCAGTCAGAGATCAAAGACTGAAGTAGGAGATCAATGCTCAGAACCCAGAGATCAAAGAAAGAATTCAGACATCAGAGACAGAATTCAGACATCAAACACATACCTGATGGAGGCTCCACCCCCCCCCCAGACAGTTTCCATGTAAGTCGTAAGTTTTATTTTTAAAGCGCCAAATCACAACAAGTGTTATCTTCTTTTTATTCTTTTTATTAAAGATTGAAGCTCCATACAAGACAGTTTGTAGACAAGAACATCACAGCCTGGGAAGCTTTCACTTCTTTTGATGGACAGCTTTGATTTCAGGTTCTACCTCTGTAAAATTGAAAGTAAAGTAAATGAAGCACCTGTGAAGGTAAAACTGATGATGTCATGACTTGTTCAGTCCTCCAACGTTAAAGTCCAACAAGCTTTTGATTGTCTCTGATTCTCTGTGGCAAAATCCAACAAGAGGAAACAGAAAATCTTGAGGTTGTCTCACTTTTTTTTTTAAAGAAACTCTGCATAGGACAGTGATAGGATGCTTGTTTCCTTGGATGAAAAAGTCTGGTAGTCTCATCTTCTTAAACATTTACTTGTTCAGTCAGGACAAGAGAATCTGAGCTTGGATGTCATTTTGTAGTAAAAGGTGAGTTAAACTTGTAAACATCAGCTGGTGTTCACTCTGATGATGTATCGATGGTCTGTATTCTGCCTTCTGTAGCACGATGCTGCTGGGAAGAAGCCTGATTATGTCAGCGTTGTGTTCAGTGGCTCCTGCTGGGTCCATTTCTGACAAATAGGCTCCAAAGAGTTCAGGTGTTTAAAAGCTCAGGGTTGCTGTCAGCAGACGAGGTGGCCGAGTGGTTAAGGCGATGGACTGCTAATCCATTGTGCTCTGCACGCGTGGGTTTGAATCCCATCCTCGTCGTGAGCGACTCTGGTTTCTACTCCAACATTATGGAATTACTGTGAGGCTTTTAACTGACACAGATACCAGTTGAGTCAACTTCCCTTTCACAACCTGACCAAAACAACTCAGACACCCAGAGCTCACATGTGTCAATCACCTCTGTAGAAGGTCCCGCCCCCACAGAGCTATAAATCCTCCCATCAGTGAAGAAAACTGAAGACGCCTCTTGGATGAGAGCAGAAGCATCTTCAAGAAACCTGAAACAGTCCACTTGGTACATTTAAATAATTCTACAATTTCTTTCAGCTTTCGTCCAAAGCCACGTGCATGTATCACATGTATATAATATATATGTGATACTCTTTCATCTACTCATGAACCAAAAATGCAGTCTAATACCAGTAAATTTGTGCAGAAAAATGTCATTTGTGCTCCTTCTTTTATTTATTTGTTTATTTAGTATTTTTTAATGTATTTTCTTTCAATTCACATTTTGTCCATTAACTTCATAATCACTCTTCACAGTCGCCATCTCATCACATGACGAAAGTTTGGGTTCTGTATTGGTGGTAAAATATCCTTCCATGCCCCTCACTAGTTTGCACACAGAAAAGCATATTTTACTGGTTTCAAATCTCTTAGTGTGTTCTCTCACTTAAACCAGCTGTGGCAGCTTTCATTGTGTGATTGATTTTAAAATATAAAGATAGAACAGAACCATTGGAAGAAGATGTCAGGACATTTGAAGGAATGTAAATCTCCTCTTGAAATGTTGCAGTGTGCAGCTGAGACTCTCTGGCAGTGGCACAAGGAGCCACAATGGCAGAACCTGGACCCTCCTGGAGGAGAACCACAGGTGAGGGCCTTCTTGGCTCCAGATTGATGGAAATCAAGTGTCTGAGGCTGTTAGCAGCCATGAAGTTGATCTGGTTGGGCACTGGTATTTTTTCTTGCTGCAGCTCAGGAGTGATTCAGGAGAAGAGTTTCAGAACAGCCAAGGTTGGGGACTGGAATTTTCAAATTTCCCCTGGAACCAGACAAACTTGGGAGGTAAAACCTCCAATCATAGCCACTCAGATGCAGCTGCAGAAAGAAGCTGTCATCTACCCTGACAGTCAGAGCATCAAGTCAAGAAAACATCAACCATCTTGTAGTTCCAAACCTTCACCTGTCAGATTCAGCTACTTCTTATTGTGGGACTTTAAATTTGAACACAATGGAATTTGGACAAGGAGTTTTCCTTCAAGTCAGAACATCATCGTCCAGCCTCCAACCAGAGGTCCATCAGTTATCATGGGAGCCACATGTGGAGTCTGGATTCTTTTCTAGAATGTGACGGCAATGACAGTCCTGCCAAGTGACATCACTGACATGACTGGATGACTTCAGTCACATGACTGGATGGCTTCAGTCACGTGACTGGATGGCTTTAGTCACGTGACTGGATGACTTCAGTCACATGACTGGATGATTTGAAAATTTTGTTGTTGGCCTCTGGACCTTTTTTAAATCAGTAGTTGACCACAGGTAGCTTAGCTAACTGTTAACTAATTAACTTTTAGTCCAGACAAAGAATGTGGGTTGACAGTTATTCATACACAGTCTTTGGTTTCAGATGCAGCCTCAACTGAGACTCCTGGTTCAGAGGATGGGTTTGTTTGCTGTCAGGTTGCCACCTTTTAGAAATGAAAATCAGGGACGCCCACCACGGCTCCTGGGGGCCATGACCACCAGGGGCCTGACTCCCATGAGGTGGGTGCCCACAGCAGTGGTGTGTTTTATTTTGTAGGTGTTTTTAGTCAAGGGGTGATCAAGAAAGCAATTCCTCCTACTTAAAGCTTGAAATGCTTTATCACCAATAAACACATTCTTTATTGTTCAACACTGAACTGCACAATTAAGTTTTAAAATACAAACTCAATAAATGGAGAACTTTATGTGACTTAAGTTCATAACACATCAGCAGGTTTCCCTCCCTTCTTTTTCCAAGTCTCCTTCTTGTTCCTCCTTGCAGCTCTGGGGAACTCTTGGTCTCTCAAAGCCCTGTTGGAAAACTCTGAACAGGACTGCTCAAAGTTGAGAGTGATCACTCCTTTGAGCTCCATGGAGCTCCTGTTCCTGCAGTCACTCCATTTCTGCTTTTCATTTTGTGTTTGTATTAAAGTTCTATTGCTGAAAAAAAAGAGACTTTTTTGCCTTTTTCTTGAAGTAAATATATGAGGGTCTAAACTGACCCATAACACCATGGATGTTACAATAGTTAATAATATTAAAATGAAGAATAAATCAAACCAATCCATGTCAGAGATGTGTTCTAACACCCCTCAGTAATGGTCAGGAAACACAACAACCTTTTGTTTATTTCTATGATTTTCTTGAGGTTCATTTGATCATTTTTTAACTGAAATCGAGGGTTTACTGACTAAAAAAAGGTCCAGAGGCCCACAACAAAATATTCAAATCAATATTTCCATGATAAGGAAGCCTAACAAGGAAACCAAGAGATGGGAAACAACTTGGATGATAGAAAATTGTTTTAGTTTATTTGACAGCTGATTGAAGACGTGGGTCAAAACTGACCTGTTAACATAAGAGATGGGAACAGAAAGCTAACACAAGAGGAAGGTTGAAGCTATGAAAAAGGAGTTTGATAAAAATCTTGAACTGACAGTAGAAATATCCTTTTGTGTGTTTACCTTTGTTGACAGAAGTCACTTTAGCTTGGCAGCAGTGTTAATTTTGAAAGGAAAATTTTTCATTGACTACACTTTATTTAACTTAAATACTATACTATACTAATAAGTACTGACAACGAAAATTAAAACAAAATCGCTGTTCACTATAAGCTGACGAGTAAAAACGTGATGAAAAGGATGACGGCGGCCGGCCGGACTCTCAGGGTTACAACCATCCTTAATGCCTTGATTTCTTTTCTTTTGAACCAATTAATCATCTCAAAACAAATTTGACCTCTCAGTCTGACTTTTTGATTGGCAGCCCTGACCCCACACTCGCCCCGCCCTCCGCGGTGTGTCAGTGCACGTTGCAGAGACGCTGTGTAGACGAGCAGCAGACCTTCACCTGTGGCGGCAGCGTGGAAAGTTGGAAGAAAAAGACGAGCGGATTTATGGACGCATTTCTGTTATCATCCTGCTGAACAGAAGACGGAGTGTGTTGTTCCTGACAAGGATGGGGAGCGTTGTGGATCTTAGATTAGTGGAAAAAACACGACCAGTTTGAAAAGACACCTGAAGGCCCGCCATCCCGCAGCTGGAGCTTTACTCTTGTGGCTTGTCAGTCAAATACAGAAACAAGAACTTGCACTTTTTCTAACAGGCTTCTGACGTTTCATTATTATGATCATGATCCTTATTGACAAGAGCAATGTGCTTCAATCTCAGTTTAAATGACAGTTTCATGTTTGCTTTGTATGGAGGTTTATAGAACATCACATATCCCTTTGCAACATCTCAGGAAAATAAAACATTGCTTCAGACTAAAATGAGACTAAAACTTAAGACAAAAGACTAAATTTAAACTAAAACTGTTCTAAACTAAAAGGCTAAGATGGGAATTTAACTGAATCCAGTCTTCGATGACTGACGATAACTAAAACAAAAGGAAAAATTCTTGTCAAAAAGAATGTCTGCTAGCTTGACAAATAAGTGCACAAACTGGGTTCAAGCTGGACTTTGGACACTGGTATCTGCAACAACTCCCATCAACTCCTAATCTAGCATCTCTGCTGTGCTCAAACTATTTTACAGAACATTTGACAGACCTGTGGAGCAGTGAGGACAGACATGAGTTGATCCACATGATCCACTGAAGCGCCATTTTCCCCTGCCACTGAGGTCACCAACATGAGCTGGAGTTGGGACTCTTGAACTGAACCTGGTATCACAGCGACACCTACTGCTGCTAAATGGAACAGCAACATTGAACCCAAGTACAGGATTGGATGGAGACTGATGGTCGCTGTTTGGGTTTTTGAAGAACAAGGAGGGTGTTGGTTCAAGCTGGATTCTCAGAGACTATTTCCCCAACCTCTACATTGGCATCTACACTGTCATCCAGTCATGTGACTGAAGTCATCCAGTCATGTGACTGAAGTCATCCATTCATGTCAGTGATGTCACTTGGCAGGACTGTCATTGCCGTCACATTCTAGAAAAGAATCCAGACTCCACATGTGGCTCCCATGATAACAGATGGACCTCTGGTTGGAGGCTGAACGATGATGTTTGGACTTGAAGGAAAACTCCTTCTCCAAATTCCATTGTGTTCAAATTTCAAGTCCCACAATAAGAAGTAGCTGAATCTGACAGGTGAAGGTTTGGAACTCCAAGATGGTTGATGTTTTCTTGACTTGATGCTCTGACTGTCAGGGTAGATGACAGCTTCTTTCTGCTGCTGCATCTGAGTGGCTATGATGTGAGGTTTTACCTCCCAAGGTTGTCTGGTTCCAGGGGAAATTTGAAAATTCCAGTCCCCAACCTTGGCTGTTCTGAAACTCTTCTCCTGAATCACTCCTGAGCTGCAGCAAGAAAAAATACCAGTGCCCAACCAGATCAACTTCATGGCTGCTAACAGCCTCAGACACTTGATTTCCATCAATCTGGAGCCAAGAAGGCCCTCACCTGTGGTTCTCCTCCAGGAGGGTCCAGGTTCTGCCAAGTTTGGCTCCTTGTGCCACTGCCAGAGAGCCTCAGCTGCACACTGCAACATTTCAACAGGAGATTTACATTCCTTCAAATGTCCTAAAATCCTATTCCAATGGTTCTGTTCCATATTTATATTTTAAAATCAATCACACAATGAAAGCTGCCACAGCTGGTTTAAGAGAGAGAACACACTAAGAGATTTGAAACCAGTAAAATATGCTTTTCTGTGTGCAAACTAGTGAGGGGCATGGAAGGATATTTTACCACCAATACAGAACCCAAACTTCAGTCATGTGATGAGATGGCGACTCTGATTATGAAGTTAATGGACAAAATGTGAATTGAAAGAAAATGCATTTCTTCTGTAGACTTTGATCCAACATTTGTAGTTAGATTTTGGTGGCTGCTCCATGTTGGAGGAAACCAGGCCAATGTTGGAACGTCACAGGGAAACTCGTTTGCCTCCTCTGCTGCCAGTTCAACCCACTTTGGCAGACGACCACTCACTCCCATCAGTGGAGAGCAGCTTCAACTTGGTTTGGAAGTTTCCATTGTGGATGCATAGGAATGTGGAGAAAACATCCTTTGTCAGAAGTGGGATTTGAACCCACGCCTCCAGGAGAGACTGCGACCTGAACGCAGCGCCTTAGACCGCTCGGCCATCCTGACAGAAACTTAAAGTTGCAGACTGCAATATGAAATGAATTAATTCATTGACAAAGTAGAACTTTTCCACACGAGCAACTGGCTCCTGAGTTGTTGCATTTATTGTTAACATTAAACACACAGTCTGTGTTCATGGCAGTAAGAAATGAATTTAATTTTTCTAAGGGGCAAGAAATGAACCAGATCATTAGAACCTCATAATATCTCTTTATCAGTTTGTTCCATGGGACACATTCCAGACAGGAAGGTCCCCCTGAGACTTGAACTCTGATCACTGATTCAGAGTCCAGAGTGCTCACCATTTCACCATGGAGCCAAACACAAGGAGGAGTTTCCTCAAAATACAACTTGACATCACCTGCAATCCAAACTGTTGCTATTTGGAGGTTCATCTTGCTCTTGTTCCAGACTACATTGCCAAAAGGAACATGAACCACAAGGAAATCATGGAACTCCAGATTTATTCAGGACCTTCTTACTACATCGTATGACCTGTGAGCAAAGACTGGCCAGGCCTTCCTTAATTTATCAGTTAATTACTGCTTCAACAAACATGCCACATAATTAAGTTACCAGAATTTCTCTCATTGAAAAACCCACCAGCCTGATTTCTTGACATGACATGAAAAATTCTCCAAAACCACACAGTTGGGGTCCACAGATACAAGGTTAACCAGGAGGAATCCTGCTCCTGAACCATGGGTGGAACAAAATCCACTGGAAAACTCAGCAATTCCTGAGTGCCACATCCATCCAGGAGCTTGGGTCTCCACTTGACTGTGATGATCCATGAGATCCAAGGAGGACAGAGGAAAGAAGGATCCTGTTGGAGATCTCCTACCTTCTTCCTACAAGTCAGAGGTTCATAACCTCACTTGTTGGTGGTGCCCTCAACCTGCTGAGAGCATCACTTAGTTATCTACAGAGAAACATAGCAGCTCTTCTGAAGGCTGCAGGAAACCTGCTGGAACTGAGACTTGGACTCAGGTCACTGGATTCAAAGTCCAGGGTGCTAACAGGTCCACCATGGCATCTGGGCTTTACTTACCATGTAAAAAGGACCACAGTGGTCGTCTGGTTTTAATTTTCACAAACAAATACGGTTTAAAACTTTTAGACAGTGACACAGGGCTCTTATTTGAAGGGCCATGGGATGTGAAATATCCCAAACCTCTGAGATCAGAGCGCTCACTTTGATCTCAGGGTCCTGACTTTGGGGGTTCTTCCTTTGGTCTTCAAATACTTGTGGTTTTTATTGGCATAACTTTCAACTTGCATGCAAAAAGACAATCACAGTCAATTTAAACCCAGCAGACAGTGTTTATTTCTAATGAATCAGACAATCGCACAAATGAGAATTAAAGGAAAAACAAAAAAAAAAGGTTGAAAAAAATCATTCTCCACTCTGAAGCTTTTGAAAGTTCATTTGAAGGTTTAAAAGTGGTGGTGAGGAGGACACCCTGATCCTCCCTGTCGTCACTGCCAGGATTCTTTCTTCTGGTGCTGTGGTTCTTCTGATGAAGGGCGGCATGATGTTTGCTGTCTCAGGCTCCACCAAATGTCCTCTTAAGACGCCACAATGTGGCCTCTTCAGTGCTCCATCTTCCCTGCATCGCAGACACAAGGGTTTCTCCTGGTGCCGACCCTATCATCCTTCTACCGAATGGTGCGGCGATGGATCCTCAGAGGACGCTGGGATCCTTCTTCTCATCAGTGCCACAGTTTTTCATGGAGGGAACAACAGGAGCTTTTTAGTCATGTTTTGCTTGGTGTTTCCTGCACAGAGCATCAGGATCTGTGACGCCATCTTGTGATAGTGGATTCATTTATCTGCTATTTCAACACATTCAAGTTCATTATCCCTACATGACAAAATACATTTGGTGTGGAGTTTTACTTTCTGGCCTCAATCATAATGTGTGCATTTATTCTTCATTAACATTTCTCAGCTTTGTAAGTTTATGATATTTTGTCTTCCTCTGTTTTCTATTCCATTGTTGTTGATGATTCTATTCCAGGTTTGAGTTCCCTGTTGACTGAAGCAGAAACAGGAACAAAAAGCTGGAGGTGGTCAGAGCTCCAAGTTGGGACGCTGATATTAAAGTAGGAGATGAACACATCCAGGTTAGCCATCACTCTCAGAACCTGCTACTTTACCTCTTCAGAATGTAGCAGCATAGCATAGCTTCATCTCACCAGTTAGTGGCCCACTTTGATGTCTGGGATATGAGGTTAAAGGTTCTTTACAGCTCTGAATGAAGGGTTTATAAAGTGTTAACAATGCCATGAATAACACAAGCATTCAGTAATCCTTGATAAAAGGAGACTCACCATCAAGTTGGACCAGTTGAAGAACAAAAGGACTTCTCCACGATCACATTTATCCTCTCTCTCTCTCTGCGTGGACACAACAAATGAGCTGGTTCAGAGACACGAGGCAAAAAAAGCTGGATGAACTCTTCTTCATTCCAAAAATGACTTCACCCTTGAACACTGACGTCAGGTCATTTTATAGGGTCCTCCATTTTTTCATTTATGTGACGTTGCATATTGGGAAATAATTAATTATAAAAAAAATACTATATTTTGATGAAAACTATATTTGATCAGGAAAACTACATCGGGTCAAATAAATCCATCGTTAGTGACAGTGTTACTAATTTTAACTTTAGTGCTCTGGTGCTGATTGCCTCATTAAGATCTTCATGAAGAAATAAACTGAAATTTGTAAAAAAAAATTTTTTTTTTTTTTTTACAGAGTTGGCAGTTTGAGCATTGAATCTTTCTTTGTGTTGAGAACAAAGCCTCAAAGCCTTCATGTTTCAGTTTGCTTCACAGCTAACAGACAAACACCTCTTAGCCTGGTTCTGGTAGTCCAGGTTTAAACACCAACACAAGGATTTTATGCTGATTTCTTCACATGCAGCTGAAATCTAGACTTCAAGTGTTCATGTGAGGTTACAGCTTCACGCCTATTTAGTTTTCAACAAATATTACGTCACTTTTATGCATTGAGCTTACTAACGAACTTTAGTCTCAGTAGCTGAATCTGTTAGGGGGAAGGCAGTGTGGACCGGCAGGAGCCTCCTACAAAATGCAATGGAGAGAAGAAGAAATCCTGAGGAGTCGCTATGAGATTGAAGTGTGAAAGACGTGGCTCCTTTGGTGGTGATAGGATTTGAGCTATTGACTCTATTTTTAGTTTATTTCAATGTTATTGCAAACATCAGCTGCTCACTTATCAGCTAGCAAGTAAACAACAGTATTGTTCAGTGTGCTAGCTGAAGTAGACCGAGCGGTCAGTTGAGTCTTTATTTCCATGTGTGCTCATGGTAGCAGGGGTTTAGATTTCTAAATGTAACCCTTTTACCACCGGCTCCAATATTAAAACCCACCTTAGGCTTACAGGGAACACTTTAACTCATTTCAAATATCTTGTATGGTAAAAGTCCCATCTGGAATAATTAATATCAATCTAGGGCAATGTATGATTCTCACTCTTAAATATTCAACTGGAGGCTATGGGGAGTACACTTGACCTTTAAACTCTGCTGTAAAGCTTCAGTAACAACACACAAATTCAATGAAACAACACAAGATTTCAGTTTAGAAAATGTATTAAAGGCTTGCAGAAAAACACATTCAAACCTTGAATAAACAAGACTATAGAAAATAAAAAGAACCCCGGGGTATATTGTTTGTCTCTCTTTCAACTGTCTAATTTTATTTCGAGTGCACTCATGTTTACTTTCGTTGGCCTGCTTTAGTTGGAGCTCATGATGGAAACCTTTACCAGATCCCCCCGTGTGTCGGTGACGTCAACAATACCGGACCGCAGCCGATGAATCCCTCGCTCGTTATGGCAGCAACCGTCCCGCTCGCAGCAGCCCGCAGCAACAGACCTCCGTGACTCGGCAGCAGCGGCACATCCTCCGACTCCGTCGGCAGCAGTGACGCGTCCTCCGTTAACGACTCTCTCCCGAGGCGACTATCCGAAGCTCCTGTCCCGTCCGTGCAGCGGCGTCTCCCTTCAGCGTGGACAGCCTAGCCTCCCGCTAGCTTCTGTAACTGGACTTGCCTGGTGCTCAAAACACAATCGGTGGCGGAGAATCCGACTCACGCACTCCGATCACGTCGGTCAATTACAGTTCACAGTCCGTTACCGATAAAAACTCCTCTCCGACGACACACAGTCTCCAAACTCCGATAACGTTATGCCATTCACACGATGCTCCTTCTTCCTCGCGCGCGTTTCTCCCGGAAGTGTAAGCACTAAAGGTCATGAACTCACTCACGTAACCTAACGTAATAGAATTACTTTAACATTTTTGAAAGACATTCACACCCCATGAAATGATGTTTTTTTGAAAGTTACTAATTTTAAACAAATTTTATACATTTTAATATCTTCTTCATAACAAATACTAATTTATGTAAATTTTAGCTTAACCATGAACTGGCATTTTATTCTTAACTTATTCCTATGAAAATCATGAAATAAATACCACTGATTTATCGGAGTATTACATAAACCTAGGATTAAATTAAAGCTGCAGTCAGCGTTGTTTGGGCCTGAGCCTCCTCCCGCCCACCGGGGCCGAGCAGCAGGGGTCGTCCTGAATCCAGTGATGAATTTTATGAAAGTCTTGGGACTTGTACACTGCAAGCAACTGCTGTATGTTGGCCCTGCGATGGACTGTCGAACTGTCCAGGGTGAACCCCGCCTCTCGCCCGTTGATGCTGGGATAGTCTCCAGCCCCCCCGCGACCCTTCATAGTAAGGAATAAGCGGAAGACAACGATGGACGATAAAGCCTTAATTAGCGAGTAAGGGGATTGTTAAAGGTACCTGAAGCTGGTAGACTTTAGCTGAAGTTAATGCTAATGCTACCTGACATTCTTGCTAGTTTATGAACTTTAATGGCAGGAGAATAAAGGGAACTATGTTCTTTTTCTGTACTGCATCAAACATGGAGGTGAGTTTAGTCTCATTTTGTGTATAAAATACTATCACAACATACAGACACAAGGTTTGATGAAACTTCACTATTTGAGGACATTTTTTTTAATATATTTTTTCTTTTTGGGGGGGGGGGGGTGAATGTCCTGTATTATTTTGTTGAATTTGTGCTTTTCTTTTCCTGATAGTTCATGGTAGCATTATCAGCTTTAGTCAGTAGAGGGCAGTATGCCCCCTGTTGTTGTTTCGTTTGACGTGTCAAATTAATTTGACCTTGTCTGCTGCCTCTTGCAGGTTTCAACTTGAATGAGAAAGTTTTTTATTATCCACCAGTAGCGGCTGGCTCATAGGGGGCGCTGGGGCGCCGCCCCACCAGATGTGGAGAGGAAAATCTCTACATGTATTTATACATATATATGTGCATATGTTTACAATTTTTAGCGTCAATGTCAGCCTTACTTAATTGTGTGTGTCTACATGCAATATGGGTCATTTAAACAACATTTACGCCAACTGACTCATTCAATTAATAGTGAATTTACTCTGATAGACTGTATAATTTGTCTTTAGGGGCGCTCGTCAAAGCGCCCCAGACCTGCAATTAATTAGCCAATCCTGTATGGTTGCTAGGGAAAAATAATGAATAATTGGCCAATCAACATCGCCAAATTTAACGGCGTAGGGGCGCTGGAAAAGTCGCCCCAACGCCAACGTAAAATGCGTGAAGGTTTGGATTGCTAAAGCTAGCTGAGGAGCCCGCGATATTCTTTTTGCGTAGTGAGATTCCCAGATTTCCGATGCCCTACGAAAAAAAATACCGCGAGAAGTGAGTGAGAGAGAAAATGATGACAACAACGGTCGAAGTTCAAGAGCAGCAGTTTCCACTGATTTCGGTGAGATCCCTTTTAAATTTCCCTTTTGCGAGGAGGACCATGGCGGAAAAAATCCGCGTTAAGGAGCTGGGACCGGACAAGCCTGAAATCAACATCCAGCAGCAGTCCAAGGAAAAGGCTAAATCCTACAACAGGACTTTTTGCCGGAGCTGGTTTCAGCGCAAGCCGTGGCTGACGGGTTGTGGAGCAGCCAACGCACTTTTTTGCTTCCCCTGCATCCCTTTCAGGAGTGACCGGTGTGATTCAGCATGGACACAGACAGGAATCACTGACCTAAAGCACCTCTCCGAGCGGATTAAGAAACACGAAAGAGCGAAAATTCACATGGAAAACTGCGTGAAGCTAGCGGTTCTTGGGAAGATTAGCATAGCAACGCAGCTCGATGACAGTCACCGCATCGCTGTAAGGAAGCACAATGATGAGGTAGATAAGAACCGTAACATCTTATCTAAGATAATTAACTGTTAAATTCTGTGGTGCTTTTGAACTGGCTCTGCGGGGACATGACGAAAGTGATTCCTCTGACAACGCTGGAATATTCAGAGGTCCAGTTGACTTGATGGCATCCATTGATCGGGACTTGAGGGAGCACCTTGAAAATGCAACCGTTTTTAAAGGCACCTCGAAGACAGTACAGAACGAGCTCCTGGACTGTATGCTGGCAGTTTTGAGAGAACAGATCCTGGATGAAGTTAAATCGGCAGACTTTTTAGCGATCCAGGCTGATGAAACTACTGACGTTTCAACACAGTGTCAGTTAGTCTTAGTTCTGAGATACATTGACGACCGCCACAATATTCAAGAGCGGTTCTTTGAATTTTTGAAACTGCCCAACACCTGTGCGGATGCAATAGCCAGTGCCTTATTGGAGAGGCTGCACAGCATCCTTTCTGAGGGACAAGAAAAGAAGCTGATTGCCCAGGCCTGTGATGGGGCAGCTGTGATGAGGGGTGCCAAAGGAGGAGTGCAGCGAAAGGTACAAGACATCTATCCAAACGCTCACTATGTTCACTGCTATGCCCATCAGTTAAACCTGATACTGCAGCAAGCAACCTCCCACATCCCTCAGATCAGTCACTTTTTTTCTGACATGGGGGGATTTGCTTCTCTTTTCTCTAAGTCAAGCAAGAGAACTGCAGTGCTTGATGAGATGGTTGCGCACCGACTTCCAAGTGCATCATCAACACGTTGGAACTTCAACAGTCGTGTTAACACAGTTTATGAGCACAAGAAGGATCTGGTGAATTGCTTTCAGGCTATCCGGAACAGTGAAGGGTTTGATAGCCAGACAAAGAGAGAAGCTGGTGGCTATGTGAGAATGCTGGAAGATGAAACTTTTTGTTTTTTACTGGCCCTGTTCCACAAAATCATGCCACATGTGGACATCCTTTACAACCAGCTGCAGAAGAGAAACATTGATGCTGTCTACATGGCAGGAGTCACCCAGACATTCATTGACCACATGCAGGCTATCAGGTATGCTAAATTAATTAATTTGTAGCCTAACCTCAATTTCTCTGTATATGTAGACTTAAATGCTTATATATCACCTTATTTAAAGAATTGATTTATCTGTATAATATAACTGACAGTAATGATATCCACCTTTGGTTTTGTTCATGTATCCCTAACCAGTTTTTAGAACTTACTCATGAAACTTATGTGTTGGGTCAGGGAGGATGTGCCTACTCTGGCTGAGGATGAGGAGTTCAGGGGACCTGCTCAGGAGCCACCCGCAAAGAGACGCAGAACCTTGGGAGAAGACACACTGCACCATTTGGCACTGGAGGTAAGAACTTGCTTCTTAGTGTGATTTGAATCACATTATTAAATAAAATCAAAATAAGATGTTGGCCATATGATACAGTGGTCCAGACTTAAATGTATATTCTTTTATGATGATATGAATCATTACAGTATGTTTATTACATAATATAGGCTAGCTCATCAGGTCAATGTATTAAGACAAGTGAAGATGCAATAATTCCTATTTTGTATAATTATATCATTGCATAGGTATGTGACACCATTGTGAGCCATGCCAAGGAGAGATTTAGTTTCACCAAGCATCTTGTCAGCGCCACACTCCTGCAAGGAGACCTGTTCCCACAGCACAGCCGAAAGTTCCCAGATTCAGCACTGAAAACCACAGTGGAAGCCTATCCCTCATTGGACAAGGCCAGACTTCAAACAGAGCTGTCTCTGATCTACGGGAACGAAGAGTTTCAGAGTTGCAGTGGTGCACTGGCTCTCTATCAGGTTTTGATGGAAAATAACCTTCAAGACACGTTCACTGAAACTGTAAGTCTGCTCAACATCCTCATCACCACACCAATGACAACGTCAGAATCTGAGAGGTGCTTCTCCACTTTGAAGAGGATAAAAACTTTTCTTACAAATACCATGGCACAAGATCGGCTCAACGCTCTGGCTATGCTCTCCACTGAGAAAAAACTGACACGAAACATTCCTGGTTTCAACACCAGGGTCATTGAGAAATTTGCCTCCCAGAAAGAGAGACGAGCAAAGTTCCTGTACAAATAACTGCTGAATTCGAACACACACCCAGAAAGACTGAAACAAATAGACAGAGAGACAGAGGGAGAGAGACAGGTAGACGAAGAGAGAAAGAGAGACGGACACAAAGAGAGAGAGACAGAGAGAGACACACACACTAAGAGACAGACAAACAGAGATAGAGACACACAGAGAAAAGGACACAAAGACGGAGACACAGAGAAGGAGACAGAGACAGACACAGATGAACAAAGAGAGAGACAGAGAGAGAGAGACAAACACACACATTGTTGATTTGTATTGTATAGATTAAGCTCAAATCACCTTCTGTAAAGTTAACATCATTGTATAATATTTGATCGCATAAAATTTACTGTAGTTGTAAATTGTTGTTGTTTTTTTTTGTCTTTGAAACTGTCGATTTTAAGAAGGAAAGTAAATACTATTTTAAAACATTGAATAATTGTCCGGCTGCTCTTTTTGAAAGATTATACTAGACTAGGCACGGAAGTGTTTTTGGCACACCAGCCCCACAAAGAATTTTTTTCACCAGCCACCACTGGCTTCTGTCATTTAGTTTACAGGAAATGTTGATGACACACTGGGATTTTTTGTTCTCCTGCTGTCACTGTCAAGTGCCAGCTTAACATGTGAGAGGTAGCAGGATCCATGCATGTGTTCATGTTTACAGCAGACAAGGAGGAAACCTTGGAGGATTTCAGGGACTTTTAGCAGTGGTTCACACTTCAGGTGTGAAAGCTTCTAAGTATAAAATTTTAAGTGAGCGAGCCAGGAGTTGAAGCTAGAATCTTCTGACAGTAGTCAGTCATGCTATCCATTGCACCACCAGCCCTGTGAAAACCTCTTCATGTTCATGTGTACTTGATTTTATAGAAAATCCAAACGATCTGGTGGCATTTTCAGGGGACACAATGGTGCAGTGGTCAGCACTGTGGCCTCACAGCAAGAAGGTTCCAGATTTGAGCCCCAGCTGTGTGGAGTCTGCATGTTCTCCCTGTGTCTGTGTGGGTTCTCTCTGGTACTCCAGCTTCCTCCCACAGTCCAAAGACATCAAGAGGGGACAAGGCTGATTGATACTCTAAATTGACTGTAGGTGTGGCTGTGAGTGTGAATGGTTGTCTGTCTCTATGTGTTGGCCCTGTGATGGACTGGTGACCTGTCCAGGATGAACCCCGCCTCATGTCCGAAGGCTGCTGGGATAGGCTCCACCCCCACACACAAACCTTGACATATAATCAGTGGAGAAAAGGAAATTAATCTACACTCATGACTTCATCTGTTTTAAGAACTGAACTGGATATAAACTCTGAGAATTCAGAGTAAGGACCAGGAGGGTGGGACACAATAATAGATAGGAGGAAATGTGGAGTCTGGGTTCTTTTCTAGAATGTGAAGGCAATGACAGTCCTGCCAAGTGACATCACTGACATGAATGGATGACTTCAGTCACATGACTGGATGACTTCAGTCACATGACTGGATGACAGTGTAGATTCCAATGTAGAGGTTAGGGAAATAGTCTCTGAGAATCCAGCTTGAACCAACGCCCTCCTTGTTCTTCAAAAACCCAAACAGCGACCATCAGTCTCCCTCCAATCCTGTACTTGGGTTCAATGTTGCTGTTCCATTTTGCAGCAGTAGGTGTCACTGTGATACCAGGTTCAGTTCAAGAGTCCCAACTCCAGCTCATGTTGGTGACCTCAGTTGCAGGGGAAAATGGCGCTTCAGTGGATCATGTGGATCAACTCATGTCTGTCCTCACTGCTCCACAGGTCTGTCAAATGTTCTGTAAAATAGTTTGAGCACAGCAGAGATGCTAGATTAGGAGTTGATGGGAGTTGTTGCAGATACCAGTGTCCAAAGTCCAGCTTGAACCCAGTTTGTGCACTTATTTGTCAAGCTAGCAGAGATTCTTTTCACTGCCAAGCTAAAGTGACTTCTGTCAACAAAGGTAAACATACAAAAGGATATTTCTACTGTCAGTTCAAGATTTTTATCAAACTCCTTTTTCATAGCTTCAACCTTCCTCTTGTGTTAGCTTTCTGTTCCCATCTCTGATGTTAACAGGTCGGTTTTGACCCACGTCTTCAATCAGCTGTAAAATAAACTAAAAACAATTTTCTATGATCCAAGTTGTTTCCCATCTCTTGGTTACCTTGTTAGGCTTCCTTATCCATGGAAATATTGATTGGAATATTTTGTTGTGGGCCTCTGGACCTTTTTTTAGTCAGTAAACCCTCGATTTCAGTTTAAAAAATGATCAAATGAACCTCAAGAAAATCATAGAAATAAACAAAAGGTTGTTGTGTTTGCTGACCATTACTGAGGGGTGTTAGAACACATCTCTGACATGGATTGGTTTGATTTATTATTCATTTTAATATTATTAACTATTGTAACATCCATGGTGTTATGGGTCAGTTTCGACCCTCATATATTTACTTCAAGAAAAAGGCAACAAAGTCTCTTTTTTTCAGCAATAGAACTTTAATACAAACACAAAATGAAAAGCAGAAATGGAGTGACTGCAGGAACAGGAGCTCCATGGAGCTCAAAGGAGTGATCACTCTCAACTTTGAGCAGTCCTGTTCAGAGTTTTCCAACAGGGCTTTGAGAGACCAAGAGTTCCCCAGAGCTGCAAGGAGGAACAAGAAGGAGACTTGGAAAAAGAAGGGAGGGAAACCTGCTGATGTGTTATGAACTTAAGTCACATAAACTTCTCCATTTATTGAGTTTGTATTTTAAAAGTTCATTGTGCAGTTCAGTGTTGAACAATAAAGAATGTGTTTATTGGTGATAAAGCATTTCAAGCTTTAAGTAGGAGGAATTGCTTTCTTGATCACCCCTTGACTAAAAACACCAACAAAATAAAACACACCACTGCTGTGGGCACCCACCTCATGGGAGTCAGGCCCCTGGTGGTCCTGGCCCCCAGGAGCCGTGGTGGGCGTCCCTTATTTTCATTTCTGAAAGGTGGCAACCTGACAGCAAACAAACCCATCCTCTGAACTTGGAGTCTCAGTTGAGGCTGCATCTGAAACCAAAGACTTTGTATGAATAACTGTCAACCCACATTCTTTGTCTGGACTAAAAGTTAATTAGTTAACAGTTAGCTAAGCTACCTGTGGTCAACTACTGATTTAAAAAAGGTCCAGAGGCCCACAACAAAATTTTCAAATCATCCAGTCATGTGACTGAAGTCATCCATTCATGTCAGTGATGTCACTTGGCAGGACTGTCATTGCCGTCACATTCTAGAAAAGAATCCAGACTCCACATGTGGCTCCCATGATAACTGATGGACCTCTGGTTGGAGGCTGGACGATGATGTTTGGACTTGAAGGAAAACTCCTTGTCCAAATTCCATTGTGTTCAAATTTAAAGTCCCACAATAAGAAGTAGCTGAATCTGACAGGTGAAGGTTTGGAACTACAAGATGGTTGATGTTTTCTTGACTTGATGCCCTGACTGTCAGGGTAGATGACAGCTTCTTTCTGCTGCTGCATCTGAGTGGCTATGATTGGAGGTTTTACCTCCCAAGTTTGTCTGGTTCCAGGGGAAATTTTAAAATTCCAGTCCCCTTGGCTGTTCTGAAACTCTTCTCCTGAATCACTCCTGAGCTGCAGCAAGAAAAAATACCAGTGCCCAACCAGATCAACTTCATGGCTGCTGACAGCCTCAGACACTTGATTTCCATCAAGCTGGAGTCAAGAAGGCCCTCACCTTTGGTTCTCCTCCAGGAGGGTCCAGGTTCTGACATTGTGGCTCCTTGTGCCACTGCCAGAGAGTCTCAGCTGCACACTGCAACATTTCAACAGGAGATTTACATTCCTTCAAATGTCCCGACATCTTATTCCAATGGTTCTGTTCCATATTTATATTTTAAAATCAATCACACAATGAAAGCTGCCACAGCTGGTTTAAGTGAGAGAACACACTAAGAGATTTGAAACCAGTAAAATATGCTTTACTGTGTGCAAACTAGTGAGGGGCATGCAAGGATATTTTACCACCAATACAGAACCCAAACTTTAGTCATGTGATGAGATGGCGACTGTGAAGAGTGATTATGAAGTTAATGGACAAAATGTGAATTGAAAGAAAATACATTAAAAAATACAAAATAAATAAAAGAAGGAGCACAAATGACATTTTTCTGCACAAATTTACTGGTATTAGACTGCATTTTTGGTTCATGAGTAGATGAAAGAGTATCACATATATATATTATATACATGTGATACATGCACGTGGCTTTGGACGAAAGCTGAAAGAAATTGTAGAATTATTTAAATGTACCAAGTGGACTGTTTCAGGTTTCTTGAAGATGCTTCTGCTCTCATCCAAGAGGCGTCTTCAGTTTTCTTCACTGATGGGAGGATTTATAGCTCTGTGGGGGCGGGACCTTCTACAGAGGTGATTGACACATGTGAGCTCTGGGTGTCTGAGTTGTTTTGGTCAGGATGTGAAAGGGAAGTTGACTCAACTGGTATCTGTGTCAGTTAAAAGCCTCACAGTAATTCCATAATGTAGGAGTAGAAACCAGAGTCTCTCACGACGAGGATGGGATTCGAACCCACGCGTGCAGAGCACAATGGATTAGCAGTCCATCGCCTTAACCACTCGGCCACATCGTCTGCTGACAGCAAAACACCGCTTTTTAACACCTGAACTCTTTGGAGCCTATTTGTCAGAAATGGACCCAGCAGGAGCCACTGAACACAACTCTGACATAATCAGGCTTCTTCCCAGCAGCATCGTGCTACAGAAGGCAGAATACAGACCATCGATACATCATCAGAGTGAACACCAGCTGATGTTTACAAGTTTAATTCACCTCTTATTACAAAATGACATCCAAGCTCAGATTCTCTTGTCCTGATTGAACAAGTAAATGTTTAAGAAGATGAGAGTACCAGACTTTTTCATCCAAGGAAACAAGCATCCTATCACTGTCCTATGCAGAGTTTCTATGAAAAAAAGTGAGACAACCCCAAGATTTTCTTTTTCCTCTTGTTGGATTTTGCCACAGAGAATCAGAGACAATCAAAAGCTTGTTGGACTTTAACGTTGGAGGACTGAACAAGTCATGACATCATCAGTTTTACCTTCACAGGTGCTTCATTTACTTTACTTTCAATTTTACAGAGGTAGAACCTGAAATCAAAGCTGTCCATCAAAAGAAGTGAAAGCTTCCCAGGCTGTGATGTTCTTGTCTACAAACTCTGTCTTGTATGGAGCTTCAATCTTTAATAAAAAGAATAAAAAGAAGATAACACTTGTTGTGATTTGGCGCTTTAAAAATAAAACTTACGACTTACATGGAAACTGTCTGGGGGGGGTGGAGCCTCCATCAGGTATGTGTTTGATGTCTGAATTCTTTCTCTGATGTCTGAATTCTGTCTTTGATCTCTGGGTTCTGAGCATTGATCTCCTGCTTCAGTCTTTGATCTCTGACTGATCCTAAACTAATCAAAGGATCACATCAGCATATTGGTCCAGTCTACAGATGGTGATTTTACCTATTTGAAGCCTTATTTTGTGTTTGATGGACATTTTTAAAATCATTAATGACTTTTTGACTGAACATCCTGGACACTGTGGTGCCTGATGAGGAGACAACTTGGGTACAAAGTTGAAGAGGAGGGTTTTTGGAGAGGGGATATTTTTGCAGTGTTCCAAGTCAATAATAACTGTGGCAAAATGTCATCATTTTTCAAAATGTCCTCACGAAGATGGTTTGAAATTCTGTCTCTCCCTCATCCTCAGCTGCTGCAGCACTTTAAAGAAAACCTTTGACTCGTGGATCTAACAAAGATCAGATGTTGTCTCCTCCAGAACATCAACACTTTAACGTTGTTGGCAGGACTCCAACCTGAGCAGGGAGACCCCAATGGATTTCTAGTCCATCGCCTTCACCACTCGGCCACAACAACCACATTCACACACACATTTGTAAAAGATTCACATTGACACAATTCTTTAAAATTGTGTCACAAGCCCATTTGTTTGAGGTCCTATTTTCTCTTTTTCAGCATTCCTTTGTTTCCAGGTCTCTAATAAGTGCAGAATTACAAAGACAAGCAAGCTGGATCCATCCTGGGCAGGTGATAGGAGCCATTGACCACTGGCCAGAGACCCTGGCACAGACTTTGGGGGGTGGTGAGAGAGAGCATTTCTACAATTATATTATACATTTATAGAATTCTACAATCCTACAATTTCATTGAGCAGACGCCTTTGTCCAAAGCCACTTGCATATTTTTTCGGTGAGTTTGGCTCCTGAGCTCAAGACAGTTGTGACTCATAAAGGACAGCTTCAAATGCAGCTGTGAAGCCTCATTGTCAGCTGGGAGGAATGACAGGTGTCTCCCTCTAGTGGCTACTCACAGCAACACGAGCCTCATTTCATTCACATGCATCCACCACCTCACTACCAAAGGCCAGTTGGGCCTCCACAGACAGGTGAGTTTCAAGTGTTGGACAAAGGTCTTTAAGATGTTCTTATTAATTCTATAACATCTGAGATTAAAATCTATGGAATTACAACTAACAAGCAGTCAAACACCTGATCAGATGCTCCTTCATGAGGCTGAGAAGAATCAATCTAAACTGGGATGAAGAAAATTAATTGAGAAGAGAAACTTACTGATTGGATGACATGGACCCACCTGATCCATGTCAGCCTTGTTGGAGCAGAAAGAGGTGGATCAGAGGAATCAGTGGATCAAGACTCAGGTGTCAGATGAAGAATCTCTTTATTCACAATTGAGTCAGAGAAATCTTCCAACGTGAACGTGACAGACCATTTTATACCAAAGACAGGCTGTGTGTGTGTGTGTGTGTGTGTGTGTGTGTGTGTGTGTGTGTGTGTGTGCGTGTGTGTGTGTCCCTACTGACTGGAAACTGAATAATAACCAGACTAACTTTTGTTATTGACCAAGTCTGGTTGACTCACTAAATTCATAACTGAAGTGATTATTTAATTAATAAACAAGACATTTGTCCAAAAGTCATGATCAAATTCATGTAAAATCTGAGCAACGAGGGTTTGAAAATGTTCAAATGAGCCAAAACAATGTCCTGGGATCCAACATGGGACCTTTAGATCCACACCAATCTTCCCTGACCTCATAGAAACTGGAACATTTCAACAAATAAATTCAAATTCAACTCAGCAGCAACTCTAGAACAGTCAGAGCACTTGCTAATTCCCCTGTTAGTTCCAGATCAGACAATGCAGGCTCACCTTCACGCTTGGTTGTACGACCGTCACCAGTTGAAGCTTCTCTGGTTCAACAAACTCTGGGGACTCAAGACACAAGTCAGCACCGGTGCAGGTCCAGATCCAGATGTTAGCTGATGGGGACAATGGCTTAAGGGAGCTCCAGGTAACTGGTTTGAACTGGTCCCTCATCTCTGTGAGTAGAAACCATCTGAGGTGGAGGGTGAAGATCTGCTTTGACCTCCTGATCTCCCAGTAAAGCCAGTATAGATGTTGAGCTTGGAGGAGTTGATGGCCTCCTTCATCTTCTTGTTGGAGTTGTTTGCTAAACTCAGCACCACCACAGATCAGAGGAAAGTCCACTTGTCAGCTGGACACTGGAGTTTCTAGTGACCTGCAGGATCTTAGTTGTGGTGGCAGCAGGCCTGTTCCAAGAGCTTTGCTCACATTCATGATCAGGCTTCATAATGGTTCTGGACCACTGAGTGATAGGAGCTGATCCTGGAGCAGCAGAAGACAAATATAGAGAAGAAAAGACAAAAGACAGAGAGAAAGGAGGGAGAGAATGACAAAAAGATGGGAACAAGATGAGGGTGAAAGACAAGCAGAGAGAAAGACAGGGGGACAGGGGGATGGAAGACAGACACACAACCAACAACAGCAACAGCAGCAATAATAGTTTTGATATCGTCCTGTTATTGAGGTTTTCATGTGAAAGTGGCATATTTAAGATAAAAGACACTGTTAGAACAGAAAGATCCATAAAACCCACCAACAAGAGGTGTGTCTGGTACAGATGTGGAATTATTGGCTCACACAATGTTGAGGCAACTGGGAAGAAGACAAACAAAAGAGGCTTGTTTGATTCAGACATTCATCAAAAATGGTCCTGTAGAACTGTTCAATGTGTCATGACTTCAGAAGCTCAAATCCTCTCTAAGTTCTAGTGAGAGTGGAAGAGATTATAAAATGAGAGAAGCAGGGCCCTCACTCAGAGCTGAAACAGCTCAGGTGGGAGAGCGTTAGACTGAAGATCTAAAGGTCCCTGGTCCGATCCCAGGTTTCAGCAGAGGAACAGCATTGACTTTACTTTCCAGTGGAGGAACTGCAGACATGAAGGAAACGAACATCTTGTCCTGTGCATTCTTATGACATTCAAGACATTTTTGGAGCCTCTTGTTGGATTTTGCCACAGAGAATCAGAGCAAATCAAAAGCATGCTGGACTTTAACATGGAGGATTGAACAAGTCAAGAAAGCATCAGTTTTACCTTCACAGGTGTTTCTTTTCCTGTCTAAATGCTGAAGGAAGAGCCTGAGTAGCTCAGACGGTAGAGCATCAGACTTTTAATCTGAGGGTCCAGGGTTCAAGTCCCTGTTCAGGCGCTGTGCATGTTCCAGTGTTTAACAACATGGTACTGGATGAAGTTCATTGTTGAACAAACTGTCATCATCAGAAGTAGAAGTGTTCTTGTCTTGCCACTGCGAGACTGTAGCTGCAGGTCAAATGTGAGATAAAAGTGACTAATAATGATTTCATGTGGCATGCAATTAACGAAAGACCACAAATGACACTGGTCAAGTTAATTTTATTTATATTGCACCAAATCACAACAAAACTTATCTCATGACACTTTACAGGTAGAGCAGGTCCAGTACCAAACTCCTTTAATGAATCTACACCCAACAATTCTCCATCAGCAAGCACATCCTGCAACAGCGGCGACAAAAACCTTCCTTTTAACAGGCAGGAACATCGAGCAGATCCAGGCTCAATGGGGATGGCCGTCTGCTTTGACCGGTTGGGGGGAAAGAGAACAGGAACAAAACAGATAATGGAGGAAGACTGATATGTAGAAGGAAAGAGAGGGACAGAGATAAAGAGAGAGAGAGACTGATGGACAGACGGTGATGTGAGTAGGTGGAGCTACGGGTGGCAGCTTGAGCCTCTTCAGCTCTGCAGCCTCCTCCAGCAGCACACAGATCTGGAATGAGAGGAGCCTAAAAGGCTCCAGAAAAAGAGACAAGTTCGTAATACCTATGAGTATAATCAATGTATGACACATATAGGAGGTGAGAGAGGAGTAGAGAGAAGCACAGTACACTGCATCTGCCATCTGTCTACTTCAAATTACACGCTGCATGACATTCAATTTGAAAGCTGCAGAAAGACGCTTCAAGAAAAGGTGTGTGAGGGAAGCTCGCTCATGCTGGTCCCCAAAGACTCAAAGCTGCCCTTTCCTCACAAAGAAAAAAAAAAGCTTACAGCACCTGGTATTCCCAGGCGGTCTCCCATCAAAGTACTAACCAGGCCCGACCCTGCTTAGCTTCCGAGATCAGACGAGATCGGGCGTGTTTTTTTTTTTTTTTGTGTCTTTTATTATCAAAAATACAGCATACATTTTTACCAACTGTACATTCTTATTTACATGACAAAATTTAACAATTATATAAAAAATAAATTCCTTCAGGAAAGAAATCTTACCAAAAAAAAACCCCACCCTTGATACACCTCAAACTTGATGAAAACACCATCAGAGGTTTTTTGTTTTTTTTTTGTTTTTTTTTAAATTAAGTTAAATTTAGACAAATAAACCAACACTATGTGCCTACAGCCACTGGAGCAATGCAGGTCATTCCAAAAAAATAAATAAAAATTAAAGAGAGAAAAAAAACCTCATGGGACTAAAAAGAACAAATTCCTGTCGTGAAGTGTCACACACAATTTTTTTTTTTTTATGAAATTTTATCAAAATGAAATGTTAAACACACCCAAACATAAACCACCCAATTTGCTCACCCCTTTATTAAATTTGAAAAATACTTTGCTTTATAAAAAAAGAGACTACTTAGCTGGGAATTTGAAGAGAAAACATACCATTGTCAATCTTGTTAATTTCAATTTTGCCATTTGCTATGTTGAAAAATGTGTTTTTCCTGCAGAAAGTGTTTTCAAAAATATCCTTGTCCATGTCATGTAAGATTTGTAGGTGCGTCAAGAGTGTTGTGTAAAAAAACCCAAATATGTTTATTTTCTTCTTTTCATAGAGAGCGTAGTTTCTAGTTGTCCATATTGATTTTTTTGCAAAAGTGAGTATGGTATTTATGAGAGTCCTGTTCTGATCCTTTTGTTTCAGTGTTGTACCAAAGAGAAGAGTCCATGTCCATAGTGTTTCATCTGTCAAACTGAAATTGCAGTGCTCTTGCAGTAGCATCCTGATGAAATTCCTGAATTTATCCGATTCCTTGCAGTTGATGAATAGATGCTCCTGGTCTTCCGGTTCTTTATTGCAGATTTGGCATGTCCTACTGTAGTTTTCCTTATTAATCTGGTGTAATTTGATTCCTGTGAAAATTCTCCTGTGTCTGATATTGAATTCTAGCTTGAAAGTATTGCTGTCCATGTAAGGTATGTTAAGGTTTTGCCAGATTTTTCCTATCGGTATTCCCTTGAATAATTGTGCCCAGTGTTTTTCTGCTTTTGGAGTGCGTTTCATTGAGTTAATCCCTATGGTGTACCAGTCCTTTGTTTTCACCTGTGACAGCTCTTTCCCTGTGTACTGTGTGACAAGCTCAAGCGGTGGGAGTTCGGGGTCTGCTCTCGATTTGTCCGTGATGATTAAGTTTCTCCACAGTGAGGTTATGTTTCTGTTGATTTTGTTACCTAGTCCATTTAGGTAATCCTTTCTGCACGGTGTCCCTGTTTTTTTGAGTTGGGTTGTGACTTTCCTGAGACTGAACAGACCCCTTTCCCCCACCACTTGACCGACCCTTGTTATATTATGTTGCTGAAGTGCCCTGCATTTAAGTGTCCTACCATTGTGTGTGAAAAAGGTGCTTTCGAGAAAAGGTAACTGCAGCACATGACTTTTCTGACTGCACTTAGGCCTGAGGTGGGGCAGGAATTTGCCCCATGCCTCTAGCACCTCCTGGTAGAACATCGGTAGCGAGCCATGGCTTTTCCCAGGAAGGAGGTGATAAAGAGGGAGTTTCTCCCCCTCCCCGTACTCAGCCAGGTAGCCCGCCATTGTGTCCTCCCAGGGGTACTGCCTGTTCGAATCGAGAAAATTTCGAACTAATTTGGCCCTGAGTGCATCTTTTTTTGCACTGATGTCAATTAGTCCTAATCCCCCCTCCCTTTTATTAGCAATTATCACCCGATGAGCGATCGAATTTCCCTTTCCCCTCCAAAGGAAGGAGGAGATCGCTTCATTGAGCGAATTTAGTGCCCACTGCGGTAGCTCACAGGCCCCCAAAACATGATTAATTTTTGACAGTATTAAGGCATTGATGACAATTACCTTTCCTCTCAGGCTTAAACCCCTACTTCTCCATAAATAAAGTGTATTTTCTACCTTTTTTTACAAGTTCTCTCCACCCTGAGTCCCTGGCTTCCCCTTCATTTTTACCAATGTATACACCCAGTATTTTCCTGTATTCTTTAGTGCTAAAACCCCAATTATTTTTTAAACTATTTTTACCGAATTCCATCATTTCTGACTTATTTCTGTTAACCTTAGCTCCTGATGCTTTTTCATATCTTTCTAGATGTTTTATAATATAATTTAAATTTTCTTCATTTTTAAACATTATATTGATATCATCCGCAAATTGTGCTATTTTAACGACTTTGTCTCTATATGTTTTTATACCTATAATATTCTTATCATTCATTATACTTAAAGCTAGTGGCTCAGCAACAATACTATATAAAAGAGCCGAAAGCGGGCATCCTTGCCTTACCGATCTTTTTAATTTGATCTTTTCTGTTAGTTGTCCATTTATCTTTATTTGACTGTATGCGTTATCGTATAATAATTTAATCCATCTAATAAAGCCGTCACCGTATCCAAACCTTTTTAAAGTTTTATATAAGAAAAGATGTTCTACTCTGTCGAACGCTTTCTCCAAATCAATTCCGAGCAGATACCCCCCCTGTGCTGCCATTGTCCTGACGGTATCCTTTATTGTAAGGATCGTATCTATGATGTCTCTATCTGGTATGCCGTATGCCTGTGTATTACCAATAATGGTTCCTATTGTAAGTTTAAGCCTGTTTGCCAGTGTTTTGGTCAGTATCTTGTAATCTGTATTGAGTAAACTTATTGGTCTATAGTTTGTTATATCCTGTTTTGAACCTTTATTTTTGTAGATAAGTGAAATTATTCCTGCAGTGAATGTATTGGATGTTCTCTGTTCCCGTTCCATTGAGTGGTACAATGACAGCAACAGGGGAGCTATCTGCTCTTTGAAACAAATATAAAATTCTGCTGTTAAACCATCTACCCCTGGACTTTTGTTTTTATTTAAGCTATCTATTGCCGTCTTTATCTCATTAATAGTAATTTGTGCATCAGACCATTCCTTATCCTCCACTGAAATACTAGTTTGGATATTTGATAACAACTTGTCTACCTCTTCGCTATTGCTATATCCATTATCAAATAATTCTTTATAAAACTCTGTAGTTACTCTTAGTATATTTTCTTGATCGTCATATTCTTTTCCAGTTATATCGTTGATTTTTTCTATTATAGTTTTGTTTTGTTTTTGCTTTTCGAGCCCCAAAAAATATGCGGTGCATTTTTCTCCTTCTACTAAATTTTTAACTCTGCTTCTTATCATTGCACCTCTGCATTTTATTTTTTCTATGTTTCCTAGTTTTGCTTTATATAATTCATAGTTTTCTGTGTTTCTGTTAGGTTCTTTATCAAATAATGCTATTTCATGATTGATTAATTTTCTTAGTCGATTTTCTTCCAGCTCCTCTCTCCACTTTTTCTCTTTACTATAATTTATACTACTTCTTTTAATTCTTTGCTTTAGAATTTCCCACTTTTCTATAAAATTATTTTCTATTTTCATTTCAATTTTTGCATAATCAAGCAGTTTTGTGATTTTTTTAACGTAAGTTGAATCTGCCAGGAGGCTGGAGTTGAGGCACCAGGTACCTCCCCCCCTGAAACCTCCTGCAGCACCCAAGTAACACTCAATTGTTGCGTGATCACTCCATGCGTTATAATTATATTGTATTTTATTGATCTGTTTTGTTGCTTCAGGGGCCGCTAGACATAAATCTATTCTGGCTTGTTTCATTTTTCCCTGCACAACCTGTCTTCTGGAGTACTCTTTCTTGAATGGGTTGTGAATTCTCCATACATCTGTCAAATTGTGAATATTCATTAAATTATATAGCTCAGTTCTGCTTGTGTCATTCTTGTATACATTATTAATTGATATATCATCCTGAGTTAATGCGATATTGAAATCTCCTATTATTATGGTTCTATGATCTATCCATCTGCTTATACTATTTAGAAACATTTTCCTTTCCTTTTCACAGTTACTGGCATATATGTTAACAATTCTGTATGTTCTATTGTTTACGCAAACATCTATAATAAGTATTCTACCTTTCTTGTCATGATATATTAACTTGCTATTGGTACTTATAGTCTTTTTTACTAAAATAGCTACGCCACAAGATTTACTTGTGCCGTTGCTAAAAAAGACATCTCCTTCCCACATTTTGCTTGCTGCCGCCACGCTATCCCCTTCCCACCTTGTCTCCTGTAAGCAGAGAATGTCACACTTGCTTTTAAGTAAAATGGCGGTCATCCTGCCATAAGTGCGGAGTCCATTGACATTAAGGGAGTGCAGCAGAAACATGGTCAGACCAAAAAAACCTTTAAACAGCCAATTTTCCCTCAAGATTTTTTACCTCTCCCTCCTTCTTTCTTCTGTTTTTTCTTCATCGCAGCATCTTGTATTGAGGTGTGCTTTTTCCGAATAGTTTTGATTGTGGCAAAGTCCATTTCCGAGTCACTGTTTGATCTACTCTGAGGAGGGAAGGTGGAGGGCACATTTAAGGCAGGTACCCTGGTGGATGTGGCTGCCGCCGGCTGCAATTCTCCTGGGGTGTCCCCTACCTCCATTGATTCCAGGAGTTGAGAAGGCTCCGGCTCCTTTTCGGACCCGTTTCCTCCTCCATCCTTTCCTCTCTGCTGTGGGCCTGAGTCAGTGCTCATAACATTCAGACTTGAACCAAGCCTTGTGCCTGGGCTCTGCACCGCTGTAGGAGGGCTCTGGGTTCTCTGAGGGGCGTAACCCTCACCGGCAGCCTGCTTGGCGGCGCCACTACCCACCTCGTCATCTTCCTCCTCATCCTCCGTTCCTCCCTCACTTAAACCTTCCATCTCACTGTACAGCTCCTCAGATCCAGATTCCACCACAATATCCTCATCACTATAATTACAATTACATTCATCAATTTTGTTCCAACACACCTCACATTTCTGTATCTTATTAGGTTTCCTGTTGCACTCCCTTGCATAATGCCCCTGGACACCACACTTATGGCAGGAGAACTCAGGACAGTCCCTTAGGATGTGCCCCGGCTGGAGGCACATCCTACACACCCTAGCCTGCCTATCATGTATGACCCTGAAATATTCCGGTCCTATTGCTGTGTCAAACCGTGCTGAATAAGGCAGAGATTGGACTTTATCTGTAAATTTTACTTTGAGAAACCGCGTCCCATCAGCAATTTGCGTACCCGGCCACATCCTCCTCCTTATAGTTGATGCAGCTGAGACTCCCCACCCTTCTAGCTTTTGTGAAATTTCCTCATCTCTGATGTAAGCTGGTAAGCTTAAAAAAGAAACCATGAGTTCATCATTACACAGATCTTTGACATGCACTGTGTTGTCCCCAATTTTGAAACCATCTAGGATTCTCTCTTTCCCTTTGATGTGTGACATGGTAATTTCATATTTCTGCGGCCCTGTCGCCCTACAGGCTATTAAACCTCCACACAGTGCTCTTATGCATCTCATTAATTCGAGAACTGGGACTTCATCCTGCCCAGTTACCTCGACACTGACCGTCAGTTCTCTGTCATACTTGTGGTCGCCACCCGCAGATTTCGCCGCTCCATGTCGCTGCTGCAGCTGCCTTTCCCCACCAGACGCCGCATCTCTTTCCGCCGCCAATTCTCTCTCACTCTCCGTCGCCTCTCCAGTAGCTCCTCGCTGCCCAGGTCTTCTCGGAACCACTTCTTCAGCTCTGTTCTTCAGGCCACCAGCTCTCGTTGCCTGTGGACCGGCTCCAGCGCTCCTTCCACACATCTCCTCTGAATCAGCCGCTGCTCGCCGTCTTTCCCCCGCTGTCGCTGTGGAAGCCGCTCTCGCATTTCCCTCCGGCAGTTTTCCTTCCGACTTCTTCATGTTTCGTTTCTGATTGTTTCTTTTAACAAGCAACCATTTTTCATTTTCTTCACCTGTTTGTGCGTTTACGTCAAGTCCGTTTTCCATGCTCGTAATCTGAAATCCGTTTGCAGAGTTCAAATCCATTTGGTCCGTCCGAAAGTTTTTCATTAGGAAAAAAAAAACTAAAATTGACCTCCCCCGATCAGTATAAAAACTGTCGGGGGGAAAAAATGTTCACTCTAAAAACGAACCAAAAATGCACGGAAAATAAGGAAGAACAATGAAAAAGGCTGAAAAAAACGAAAGAAATGGGAAAAGCGGAGTCCACGACCTCCGTGTGTCGTGCTGTCAGCGTACCGTCTGATTGGCGCATGCGTGTTCAGAGTGGTATGGCCGAAAGCCCTTGACTCTGACACACATGGGCTCTATATCCATTTCACACACTTTACAACCTCAGAAAAAAAGTGATGCGCAAAAGCCTAACGGTCTTTTTACACACAAAATAGGTGTCCTGTCAATACAAAGAAAACAATGTTGATGTCATCTTGAGAAAAGTACTGCATCTGCCATCTGTCTACTTCAAATTACACACTGCATGACATTCCATTCGAAAGCTGTGGAGGGCGCTTCAAGAAAAGGTGTGTGAGGGAAGCTCGCGAATGCTGGTCCCCAAACACTCAAAGCTGCCCTTTCCTCACAATGAAACAAAAAAGCTTACAGCACCTGGTATTCCCAGGCAGTCTCCCATCCAAGTACTAACCAGGCCCGACCCTGCTAGGCTTCCGAGATCAGACGAGATGGGGCGTGTTCAGAGTGGTATGGCCGTAAGCTCTTGACTCTTACACACATGGGCTCTATATCCATTTCACTCACTTTACAACCTCAGAAAAAAAGTGAAGCGCAAAAGCCTCAGGGTCTTTTCACACGCCAAATAGGTGTCCTGTCAATAAAAGAAAAGAATGTTGATGTCATCTAGAGAAAAGTACTGCATCTGCCATCTGTCTACTTCAAATTAACCACTGCATGACATTCCATTCCAAAGCTGTGGAGGGCGCTTCAAGAAAAGGTGTGTGAGGGAAGCTCGCTCATGCTGGTCCCCAAAGACTCAAAGCTGCCCTTTCCTCACAAAGAAATAAAAAAGCTTACAGCACCTGGTATTCCCAGGCGGTCTTCCATCCAAGTACTAACCAGGCCCGACCCTGCTTAGCTTCCGAGATCAGACGAGATCGGGCGTGTTCAGAGTGGTATGGCCGTAAGCCCTTGACTCTGACACACATGGGCTCTATATCCATTTCACACAATTTATAACCTCAGAAAAAAAGTGATGCGCAACAACCTCAGGGTCTTTTCACACGCCAAATACGTGTCCTGTCAATAAAAGAAAAGAATGTTGATGTCATCGAGAGAAAAGTACTGCATCTGCCATCTGTCTTCTTCAAATTAACCACTGCATGAAATTCCATTCCAAAGCTGCAGAGGGCGCTTCAAGAAAAGGTGTGTGAGGGAAGCTCGCTCATGCTGGTCCCCAAAGACTCAAAGCGGCCCTTTCCTCACAATGAAACAAAAAAGCTTACAGCACCTGGTATTCCCAGGCGGTCTTCCATCCAAGTACTAACCAGGCCCGACCCTGCTAAGCTTCCGAGATCAGACGAGATCGGGCGTGTTCAGAGTGGTATGGCCGTAAGCCCTTGACTCTCACACACATGGGCTCTATATCCATTTCACTCACTTTACAACCTCAAAAAAAATGTGATGTGCAACAGCCTCACGGTCTTTTTACACACCAAATAGTTGTCCTGTCAATACAAAGAAAAAAATGTTGATGTCATCGAGAGAAAAGTACTGCATCTGCAATCTGTCTACTTCAAATTACACACTGCATGACATTCCATTCGAAAGCTGTGGAGGGCGCTTCAAGAAAATGTGTGTGAGGGAAGCTCGCTCATGCTGGTCCCCAAACACTCAAAGCTGCCCTTTCCTCACAATGAAACAAAAAAGCTTACAGCACCTGGTATTCCCAGGCGGTCTCACATCCAAGTACTAACCAGGCCCAACCCTGCTTAGCTTCCGAGATCAGACGAGATCGGGCGTGTTCAGAGTCGTATGGCCGTAAGCTCTTGACTCTCACACACATGGGCTCTATATCCATTTCACACACTTTACAACCTCAGAAAAAAAGTGATGCGCAACAGCCTCAGGGTCTTTTCACACGCCAAATAGGTGTCCTGTCAATAAAACAAAAGAATGTTGATGTCATCGAGAGAAAAGTACTGCATCTGCCATCTGTCTTCTTCAAATTAACCACTGCATGAAATTCCATTCCAAAGCTGCAGAGGGCCCTTCAAGAAAAGGTGTGTGAGGGAAGCTCGCTCATGCTGGTCCCCAAAGACTCAAAGCGGCCCTTTCCTCACAATGAAACAAAAAAGCTTACAGCACCTGGTATTCCCAGGCGGTCTTCCATCCAAGTACTAACCAGGCCCGACCCTGCTAAGCTTCCGAGATCAGACGAGATCGGGCGTGTTCAGAATGGTATGGCCGTAAGCCCTTGACTCTCACACACATGGGCTCTATATCCATTTCACTCACTTTACAACCTCAAAAAAAATGTGATGTGCAAATGCCTCAGGGTCTTTTTACACACCAAATAGTTGTCCTGTCAATACAAAGAAAAAAATGTTGATGTCATCTAGAGAAAAGTACTGCATCTGCAATCTGTCTACTTCAAATTACACACTGCATGACATTCCATTCCAAAGCTGTGGAGGGCACTTCAAGAAAAGGTGTGTGAGGGAAGCTCGCTCATGCTGGTCCCCAAAGACTCAAAGCTGCCCTTTCCTCACAAAGAAATAAAAAAGCTTACAGCACCTGGTATTCCCAGGCGGTCTTCCATCCAAGTACTAACCTGGCCCGACCCTGCTTAGCTTCCGAGATCAGACGAGATCGGGCGTGTTCAGAGTAGTATGGCGATAAGCGTTTGACTCTGACAAACATGGGCTCTATATCCATTTCACACAATTTACAACCTCAGAAAAAAAGTGATGCGCAACAGCCTCAGGGTCTTTTCACACGCCAAATACGTGTCCTGTCAATAAAAGAAAAGAATGTTGATGTCATCTAGAGAAAAGTACTGCATCTGCCATCTGTCTACTTCAAATTAACCACTGCATGACATTCCATTCCAAAGCTGTGGAGGGCGCTTCAAGAAAAGGTGTGTGAGGGAAGCTCGCTCATGCTGGTCCCCAAACACTCAAAGTTGCCCTTTCCTCACAATGAAACAAAAAAGCTTACAGCACCTGGTATTCCCAGGCGGTCTCCCATCCAAGTACTAACCAGGCCCAACCCTGCTTAGCTTCCGAGATCAGACGAGATCGGGCGTGTTCAGAGTGGTATGGCCGTAAGCTCTTGACTCTCACACACATGGGCTATATATCCATTTCACACACTTTACAACCTCAGAAAAAAAGTGATGCGCAACAGCCTCAGGGTCTTTTCACACGCCAAATCGGTGTCCTGTCAATAAAACAAAAGAATGTTGATGTCATCGAGAGAAAAGTACTGCATCTGCCATCTGTCTTCTTCAAATTAACCACTGCATGAAATTCCATTCCAAAGCTGCAGAGGGCCCTTCAAGAAAAGGTGTGTGAGGGAAGTTCGCTCATGCTGGTCCCCAAAGTCTCAAAGCGGCCCTTTCCTCACAATGAAACAAAAAAGCTTACAGCACCTGGTATTCCCAGGCGGTCTTCCATCCAAGTACTAACCAGGCCCGACCCTGCTAAGCTTCCGAGATCAGACGAGATCGGGCGTGTTCAGAATGGTATGGCCGTAAGCCCTTGACTCTCACACACATGGGCTCTATATCCATTTCACTCACTTTACAACCTCAAAAAAAATGTGATGTGCAAATGCCTCACGGTCTTTTTACACACCAAATAGTTGTCCTGTCAATACAAAGAAAAAAATGTTGATGTCATCTAGAGAAAAGTACTGCATCTGCAATCTGTCTACTTCAAATTACACACTGCATGACATTCCATTCCAAAGCTGTGGAGGGCGCTTCAAGAAAAGGTGTGTGAGGGAAGCTCGCTCATGCTGGTCCCCAAACACTCAAAGCTGCCCTTTCCTCACAATGAAATAAAAAAGCTTACAGAACCTGGTATTCCCAGGCGGTCTCCCATCCAAGTACTAACCAGGCCCGACCCTGCTTAGCTTCCGAGATCAGGCGTGTTCAGAGTGGTATGGCCGTAAGCCCTTGACTCTGACACACATGGGCTCTATATACATTTCACACAATTTACAACCTCAGAAAAAAAGTGATGCGCAACAGCCTCAGGGTCTTTTAACACGCCAAATACGTGTCCTGTCAATAAAAGAAAAGAATGTTGATGTCATCGAGAGAAAAGTACTGCATCTGCCATCTGTCTTCTTCAAATTAACCACTGCATGAAATTCCATTCCAAAGCTGCAGAGGGCGCTTCAAGAAAAGGTGTGTGAGGGAAGCTCGCTCATGCTGGTCCCCAAAGACTCAAAGCGGCCCTTTCCTCACAATGAAACAAAAAAGCTTACAGCACCTGGTATTCCCAGGCGGTCTTCCATCCAAGTACTAACCAGGCCCGACCCTGCTAAGCTTCCGAGATCAGACGAGATCGGGCGTGTTCAGAGTGGTATGGCCGTAAGCCCTTGACTCTCACACACATGGGCTCTATATCCATTTCACTCACTTTACAACCTCAAAAAAAATGTGATGTGCAACAGCCTCACGGTCTTTTTACACACCAAATAGTTGTCCTGTCAATACAAAGAAAAAAATGTTGATGTCATCTAGAGAAAAGTACTGCATCTGCAATCTGTCTACTTCAAATTACACACTGCATGACATTCCATTCGAAAGCTGTGGAGGGCACTTCAAGAAAAGGTGTGTGAGGGAAGCTCGCTCATGCTGGTCCCCAAAGACTCAAAGCTGCCCTTTCCTCACAAAGAAATAAAAAAGCTTACAGCACCTGGTATTCCCAGGCGGTCTTCCATCCAAGTACTAACCTGGCCTGACCCTGCTTAGCTTCCGAGATCAGACGAGATCGGGCGTGTTCAGAGTAGTATGGCGATAAGCGTTTGACTCTGACAAACATGGGCTCTATATCCATTTCACACAATTTACAACCTCAGAAAAAAAGTGATGCGCAACAGCCTCAGGGTCTTTTCACACGCCAAATCGGTGTCCTGTCAATAAAAGAAAAGAATGTTGATGTCATCTAGAGAAAAGTACTGCATCTGCCATCTGTCTACTTCAAATTAACCACTGCATGACATTCCATTCCAAAGCTGTGGAGGGCGCTTCAAGAAAAGGTGTGTGAGGGAAGCTCGCTCATGCTGGTCCCCAAACACTCAAAGTTGCCCTTTCCTCACAATGAAACAAAAAAGCTTACAGCACCTGGTATTCCCAGGCGGTCTCCCATCCAAGTACTAACCAGGCCCAACCCTGCTTAGCTTCCGAGATCAGACGAGATCGGGCGTGTTCAGAGTGGTATGGCCGTAAGCTCTTGACTCGCACACACATGGGCTATATATCCATTTCACACACTTTACAACCTCAGAAAAAAAGTGATGCGCAACAGCCTCAGGGTCTTTTCACACGCCAAATCGGTGTCCTGTCAATAAAACAAAAGAATGTTGATGTCATCGAGAGAAAAGTACTGCATCTGCCATCTGTCTTCTTCAAATTAACCACTGCATGAAATTCCATTCCAAAGCTGCAGAGGGCCCTTCAAGAAAAGGTGTGTGAGGGAAGTTCGCTCATGCTGGTCCCCAAAGTCTCAAAGCGGCCCTTTCCTCACAATGAAACAAAAAAGCTTACAGCACCTGGTATTCCCAGGCGGTCTTCCATCCAAGTACTAACCAGGCCCGACCCTGCTAAGCTTCCGAGATCAGACGAGATCGGGCGTGTTCAGAGTGGTATGGCCGTAAGCCCTTGACTCTCACACACATGGGCTCTATATCCATTTCACTCACTTTACAACCTCAAAAAAAATGTGATGTGCAACAGCCTCACGGCCTTTTTACACACCAAATAGTTGTCCTGTCAATACAAAGAAAAGAATGTTGATGTCATCTAGAGAAAAGTACTGCATCTGCAATCTGTCTACTTCAAATTACACACTGCATGACATTCCATTCGAAAGCTGTGGAGGGCGCTTCAAGAAAAGGTGTGTGAGGGAAGCTCGCTCATGCTGGTCCCCAAACACTCAAAGCTGCCCTTTCCTCACAATGAAACAAAAAAGCTTACAGCACCTGGTATTCCCAGGCGGTCTCCCATCCAAGTACTAACCAGGCCCGACCCTGCTTAGCTTCCGAGATCAGACGAGATCGGGCGTGTTCAGAGTGGTATGGCCGTAAGCCCTTGACTCTTACACACATGGGCTCTATATCCATTTCACTCACTTTACAACCTCAGAAAAAAAGTGAAGCGCAAAAGCCTCAGGGTCTTTTCACACGCCAAATAGGTGTCCTGTCAATAAAAGAAAAGAATGTTGATGTCATCTAGAGAAAAGTACTGCATCTGCCATCTGTCTACTTCAAATTAACCACTGCATGACATTCCATTCCAAAGCTGTGGAGGGCGCTTCAAGAAAAGGTGTGTGAGGGAAGCTCGCTCATGCTGGTCCCCAAAGACTCAAAGCTGCCCTTTCCTCACAAAGAAATAAAAAAGCTTACAGCACCTGGTATTCCCAGGCGGTCTTCCATCCAAGTACTAACCAGGCCCGACCCTGCTTAGCTTCCGAGATCAGACGAGATCGGGCGTGTTCAGAGTGGTATGGCCGTAAGCCCTTGACTCTGACACACATGGGCTCTATATCCATTTCACACAATTTACAACCTCAGAAAAAAAGTGATGCGCAACAACCTCAGGGTCTTTTCACACGCCAAATACGTGTCCTGTCAATAAAAGAAAAGAATGTTGATGTCATCGAGAGAAAAGTACTGCATCTGCCATCTGTCTTCTTCAAATTAACCACTGCATGAAATTCCATTCCAAAGCTGCAGAGGGCGCTTCAAGAAAAGGTGTGTGAGGGAAGCTCGCTCATGCTGGTCCCCAAAGACTCAAAGCGGCCCTTTCCTCACAATGAAACAAAAAAGCTTACAGCACCTGGTATTCCCAGGCGGTCTTCCATCCAAGTACTAACCAGGCCCGACCCTGCTAAGCTTCCGAGATCAGACGAGATCGGGCGTGTTCAGAGTGGTATGGCCGTAAGCCCTTGACTCTCACACACATGGGCTCTATATCCATTTCACTCACTTTACAACCTCAAAAAAAATGTGATGTGCAACAGCCTCACGGTCTTTTTACACACCAAATAGTTGTCCTGTCAATACAAAGAAAAAAATGTTGATGTCATCTAGAGAAAAGTACTGCATCTGCAATCTGTCTACTTCAAATTACACACTGCATGACATTCCATTCGAAAGCTGTGGAGGGCGCTTCAAGAAAAGGTGTGTGAGGGAAGCTCGCTCATGCTGGTCCCCAAACACTCAAAGCTGCCCTTTCCTCACAATGAAACAAAAAAGCTTACAGCACCTGGTATTCCCAGGCGGTCTCCCATCCAAGTACTAACCAGGCCCAACCCTGCTTAGCTTCCGAGATCAGACGAGATCGGGCGTGTTCAGAGTGGTATGGCCGTAAGCTCTTGACTCTCACACACATGGGCTCTATATCCATTTCACACACTTTACAACCTCAGAAAAAAAGTGATGCGCAACAGCCTCAGGGTCTTTTCACACGCCAAATAGGTGTCCTGTCAATAAAACAAAAGAATGTTGATGTCATCGAGAGAAAAGTACTGCATCTGCCATCTGTCTTCTTCAAATTAACCACTGCATGAAATTCCATTCCAAAGCTGCAGAGGGCCCTTCAAGAAAAGGTGTGTGAGGGAAGCTCGCTCATGCTGGTCCCCAAAGTCTCAAAGCGGCCCTTTCCTCACAATGAAACAAAAAAGCTTACAGCACCTGGTATTCCCAGGCGGTCTTCCATCCAAGTACTAACCAGGCCCGACCCTGCTAAGCTTCCGAGATCAGACGAGATCGGGCGTGTTCAGAGTGGTATGGCCGTAAGCCCTTGACTCTCACACACATGGGCTCTATATCCATTTCACTCACTTTACAACCTCAAAAAAAATGTGATGTGCAACAGCCTCACAGTCTTTTTACACACCAAATAGTTGTCCTGTCAATACAAAGAAAAGAATGTTGATGTCATCTGGAGAAAAGTACTGCATCTGCAATCTGTCTACTTCAAATTTCACACTGCATGACATTCCATTCGAAAGCTGTGGAGGGCGCTTCAAGAAAAGGTGTGTGAGGGAAGCTCGCTCATGCTGGTCCCCAAACACTCAAAGCTGCCCTTTCCTCACAATGAAACAAAAAAGCTTACAGCACCTGGTACTCCCAGGCGGTCTCCCATCCAAGTACTAACCAGGCCCGACCCTGCTTAGCTTCCGAGATCAGACGAGATCGGGCGTGTTCAGAGTCGTATGGCCGTAAGCTCTTGACTCTCACACACATGGGCTCTATATCCATTTCACACACTTTACAACCTCAGAAAAAAAGTGATGCGCAACAGCCTCAGGGTCTTTTCACACGCCAAATAGGTGTCCTGTCAATAAAACAAAAGAATGTTGATGTCATCGAGAGAAAAGTACTGCATCTGCCATCTGTCTTCTTCAAATTAACCACTGCATGAAATTCCATTCCAAAGCTGCAGAGGGCCCTTCAAGAAAAGGTGTGTGAGGGAAGCTCGCTCATGCTGGTCCCCAAAGACTCAAAGCGGCCCTTTCCTCACAATGAAACAAAAAAGCTTACAGCACCTGGTATTCCCAGGCGGTCTTCCATCCAAGTACTAACCAGGCCCGACCCTGCTAAGCTTCCGAGATCAGACGAGATCGGGCGTGTTCAGAATGGTATGGCCGTAAGCCCTTGACTCTCACACACATGGGCTCTATATCCATTTCACTCACTTTACAACCTCAAAAAAAATGTGATGTGCAAATGCCTCAGGGTCTTTTTACACACCAAATAGTTGTCCTGTCAATACAAAGAAAAAAATGTTGATGTCATCTAGAGAAAAGTACTGCATCTGCAATCTGTCTACTTCAAATTACACACTGCATGACATTCCATTCCAAAGCTGTGGAGGGCACTTCAAGAAAAGGTGTGTGAGGGAAGCTCGCTCATGCTGGTCCCCAAAGACTCAAAGCTGCCCTTTCCTCACAAAGAAATAAAAAAGCTTACAGCACCTGGTATTCCCAGGCGGTCTTCCATCCAAGTACTAACCTGGCCCGAC
This sequence comes from Aulostomus chinensis, assembly GCF_037954235.1. Lineage (NCBI taxonomy): Eukaryota > Metazoa > Chordata > Actinopteri > Syngnathiformes > Aulostomidae > Aulostomus > Aulostomus chinensis. Next base: position 32,367,997 of record NC_141323.1, read on the forward strand.
CCTGCTTAGCTTCCGAGATCAGACGAGATCAGGCGTGTTCAGAGTAGTATGGCGATAAGCGTTTGACTCTGACAAACATGGGCTCTATATCCATTTCACACAATTTACAACCTCAGAAAAAAAGTGATGCGCAACAGCCTCAGGGTCTTTTCACACGCCAAATACGTGTCCTGTCAATAAAAGAAAAGAATGTTGATGTCATCTAGAGAAAAGTACTGCATCTGCCATCTGTCTACTTCAAATTAACCACTGCATGACATTCCATTCCAAAGCTGTGGAGGGCGCTTCAAGAAAAGGTGTGTGAGGGAAGCTCGCTCATGCTGGTCCCCAAACACTCAAAGTTGCCCTTTCCTCACAATGAAACAAAAAAGCTTACAGCACCTGGTATTCCCAGGCGGTCTCCCATCCAAGTACTAACCAGGCCCAACCCTGCTTAGCTTCCGAGATCAGACGAGATCGGGCGTGTTCAGAGTGGTATGGCCGTAAGCTCTTGACTCTCACACACATGGGCTATATATCCATTTCACACACTTTACAACCTCAGAAAAAAAGTGATGCGCAACAGCCTCAGGGTCTTTTCACACGCCAAATCGGTGTCCTGTCAATAAAACAAAAGAATGTTGATGTCATCGAGAGAAAAGTACTGCATCTGCCATCTGTCTTCTTCAAATTAACCACTGCATGAAATTCCATTCCAAAGCTGCAGAGGGCCCTTCAAGAAAAGGTGTGTGAGGGAAGTTCGCTCATGCTGGTCCCCAAAGTCTCAAAGCGGCCCTTTCCTCACAATGAAACAAAAAAGCTTACAGCACCTGGTATTCCCAGGCGGTCTTCCATCCAAGTACTAACCAGGCCCGACCCTGCTAAGCTTCCGAGATCAGACGAGATCGGGCGTGTTCAGAATGGTATGGCCGTAAGCCCTTGACTCTCACACACATGGGCTCTATATCCATTTCACTCACTTTACAACCTCAAAAAAAATGTGATGTGCAAATGCCTCACGGTCTTTTTACACACCAAATAGTTGTCCTGTCAATACAAAGAAAAAAATGTTGATGTCATCTAGAGAAAAGTACTGCATCTGCAATCTGTCTACTTCAAATTACACACTGCATGACATTCCATTCCAAAGCTGTGGAGGGCGCTTCAAGAAAAGGTGTGTGAGGGAAGCTCGCTCATGCTGGTCCCCAAACACTCAAAGCTGCCCTTTCCTCACAATGAAATAAAAAAGCTTACAGCACCTGGTATTCCCAGGCGGTCTCCCATCCAAGTACTAACCAGGCCCGACCCTGCTTAGCTTCCGAGATCAGGCGTGTTCAGAGTGGTATGGCCGTAAGCCCTTGACTCTGACACACATGGGCTCTATATACATTTCACACAATTTACAACCTCAGAAAAAAAGTGATGCGCAACAGCCTCAGGGTCTTTTAACACGCCAAATACGTGTCCTGTCAATAAAAGAAAAGAATGTTGATGTCATCGAGAGAAAAGTACTGCATCTGCCATCTGTCTTCTTCAAATTAACCACTGCATGAAATTCCATTCCAAAGCTGCAGAGGGCGCTTCAAGAAAAGGTGTGTGAGGGAAGCTCGCTCATGCTGGTCCCCAAAGACTCAAAGCGGCCCTTTCCTCACAATGAAACAAAAAAGCTTACAGCACCTGGTATTCCCAGGCGGTCTTCCATCCAAGTACTAACCAGGCCCGACCCTGCTAAGCTTCCGAGATCAGACGAGATCGGGCGTGTTCAGAGTGGTATGGCCGTAAGCCCTTGACTCTCACACACATGGGCTCTATATCCATTTCACTCACTTTACAACCTCAAAAAAAATGTGATGTGCAACAGCCTCACGGTCTTTTTACACACCAAATAGTTGTCCTGTCAATACAAAGAAAAAAATGTTGATGTCATCTAGAGAAAAGTACTGCATCTGCAATCTGTCTACTTCAAATTACACACTGCATGACATTCCATTCGAAAGCTGTGGAGGGCACTTCAAGAAAAGGTGTGTGAGGGAAGCTCGCTCATGCTGGTCCCCAAAGACTCAAAGCTGCCCTTTCCTCACAAAGAAATAAAAAAGCTTACAGCACCTGGTATTCCCAGGCGGTCTTCCATCCAAGTACTAACCTGGCCTGACCCTGCTTAGCTTCCGAGATCAGACGAGATCGGGCGTGTTCAGAGTAGTATGGCGATAAGCGTTTGACTCTGACAAACATGGGCTCTATATCCATTTCACACAATTTACAACCTCAGAAAAAAAGTGATGCGCAACAGCCTCAGGGTCTTTTCACACGCCAAATCGGTGTCCTGTCAATAAAAGAAAAGAATGTTGATGTCATCTAGAGAAAAGTACTGCATCTGCCATCTGTCTACTTCAAATTAACCACTGCATGACATTCCATTCCAAAGCTGTGGAGGGCGCTTCAAGAAAAGGTGTGTGAGGGAAGCTCGCTCATGCTGGTCCCCAAACACTCAAAGTTGCCCTTTCCTCACAATGAAACAAAAAAGCTTACAGCACCTGGTATTCCCAGGCGGTCTCCCATCCAAGTACTAACCAGGCCCAACCCTGCTTAGCTTCCGAGATCAGACGAGATCGGGCGTGTTCAGAGTGGTATGGCCGTAAGCTCTTGACTCGCACACACATGGGCTATATATCCATTTCACACACTTTACAACCTCAGAAAAAAAGTGATGCGCAACAGCCTCAGGGTCTTTTCACACGCCAAATCGGTGTCCTGTCAATAAAACAAAAGAATGTTGATGTCATCGAGAGAAAAGTACTGCATCTGCCATCTGTCTTCTTCAAATTAACCACTGCATGAAATTCCATTCCAAAGCTGCAGAGGGCCCTTCAAGAAAAGGTGTGTGAGGGAAGTTCGCTCATGCTGGTCCCCAAAGTCTCAAAGCGGCCCTTTCCTCACAATGAAACAAAAAAGCTTACAGCACCTGGTATTCCCAGGCGGTCTTCCATCCAAGTACTAACCAGGCCCGACCCTGCTAAGCTTCCGAGATCAGACGAGATCGGGCGTGTTCAGAGTGGTATGGCCGTAAGCCCTTGACTCTCACACACATGGGCTCTATATCCATTTCACTCACTTTACAACCTCAAAAAAAATGTGATGTGCAACAGCCTCACGGCCTTTTTACACACCAAATAGTTGTCCTGTCAATACAAAGAAAAGAATGTTGATGTCATCTAGAGAAAAGTACTGCATCTGCAATCTGTCTACTTCAAATTACACACTGCATGACATTCCATTCGAAAGCTGTGGAGGGCGCTTCAAGAAAAGGTGTGTGAGGGAAGCTCGCTCATGCTGGTCCCCAAACACTCAAAGCTGCCCTTTCCTCACAATGAAACAAAAAAGCTTACAGCACCTGGTATTCCCAGGCGGTCTCCCATCCAAGTACTAACCAGGCCCGACCCTGCTTAGCTTCCGAGATCAGACGAGATCGGGCGTGTTCAGAGTGGTATGGCCGTAAGCCCTTGACTCTTACACACATGGGCTCTATATCCATTTCACTCACTTTACAACCTCAGAAAAAAAGTGAAGCGCAAAAGCCTCAGGGTCTTTTCACACGCCAAATAGGTGTCCTGTCAATAAAAGAAAAGAATGTTGATGTCATCTAGAGAAAAGTACTGCATCTGCCATCTGTCTACTTCAAATTAACCACTGCATGACATTCCATTCCAAAGCTGTGGAGGGCGCTTCAAGAAAAGGTGTGTGAGGGAAGCTCGCTCATGCTGGTCCCCAAAGACTCAAAGCTGCCCTTTCCTCACAAAGAAATAAAAAAGCTTACAGCACCTGGTATTCCCAGGCGGTCTTCCATCCAAGTACTGACCAGGCCCGACCCTGCTTAGCTTCCGAGATCAGACGAGATCGGGCGTGTTCAGAGTGGTATGGCCGTAAGCCCTTGACTCTGACACACA
>NC_141323.1:32379419-32412836 GCF_037954235.1 Aulostomus chinensis
CTCATGCTGGTCCCCAAAGTCTCAAAGCGGCCCTTTCCTCACAATGAAACAAAAAAGCTTACATCACCTGGTATTCCCAGGCGGTCTTCCATCCAAGTACTAACCAGGCCCGACCCTGCTAAGCTTCCGAGATCAGACGAGATCGGGCGTGTTCAGAGTGGTATGGCCGTAAGCCCTTGACTCTCACACACATGGGCTCTATATCCATTTCACTCACTTTACAACCTCAAAAAAAATGTGATGTGCAACAGCCTCACAGTCTTTTTACACACCAAATAGTTGTCCTGTCAATACAAAGAAAAGAATGTTGATGTCATCTAGAGAAAAGTACTGCATCTGCAATCTGTCTACTTCAAATTTCACACTGCATGACATTCCATTCGAAAGCTGTGGAGGGCGCTTCAAGAAAAGGTGTGTGAGGGAAGCTCGCTCATGCTGGTCCCCAAACACTCAAAGCTGCCCTTTCCTCACAATGAAACAAAAAAGCTTACAGCACCTGGTACTCCCAGGCGGTCTCCCATCCAAGTACTAACCAGGCCCGACCCTGCTTAGCTTCCGAGATCAGACGAGATCGGGCGTGTTCAGAGTGGTATGGCCGTAAGCCCTTGACTCTTACACACATGGGCTCTATATCCATTTCACTCACTTTACAACCTCAGAAAAAAAGTGAAGCGCAACAGCCTCAGGGTCTTTTCACACGCCAAATAGGTGTCCTGTCAATAAAAGAAAAGAATGTTGATGTCATCTAGAGAAAAGTACTGCATCTGCCATCTGTCTACTTCAAATTAACCACTGCATGACATTCCATTCCAAAGCTGCAGAGGGCCCTTCAAGAAAAGGTGTGTGAGGGAAGCTCGCTCATGCTGGTCCCCAAAGTCTCAAAGCGGCCCTTTCCTCACAATGAAACAAAAAAGCTTACAGCACCTGGTATTCCCAGGCGGTCTTCCATCCAAGTACAAACCAGGCCCGACCCTGCTAAGCTTCCGAGATCAGACGAGATCGGGCTTGTTCAGAGTGGTATGGCCGTAAGCCCTTGACTCTCACACACATGGGCTCTATATCCATTTCACTCACTTTACAACCTCAAAAAAAATGTGATGTGCAACAGCCTCACGGCCTTTTTACACACCAAATAGTTGTCCTGTCAATACAAAGAAAAGAATGTTGATGTCATCTAGAGAAAAGTACTGCATCTGCAATCTGTCTACTTCAAATTACACACTGCATGACATTCCATTCGAAAGCTGTGGAGGGCGCTTCAAGAAAAGGTGTGTGAGGGAAGTTCGCTCATGCTGGTCCCCAAACACTCAAAGCTGCCCTTTCCTCACAATGAAACAAAAAAGCTTCCAGCACCTGGTACTCCCAGGCGGTCTTCCATCCAAGTACTAACCAGGCCCGACCCTGCTTAGCTTCCAAGATCAGACGAGATCAGGCGTGTTCAGAGTAGTATGGCGATAAGCGTTTGACTCTGACACACATGGGCTCTATATCCATTTCACACAATTTACAACCTCAGAAAAAAAGTGATGCGCAACAGCCTCAGGGTCTTTTCACACGCCAAATCGGTGTCCTGTCAATAAAAGAAAAGAATGTTGATGTCATCTAGAGAAAAGTACTGCATCTGCCATCTGTCTACTTCAAATTAACCACTGCATGACATTCCATTCCAAAGCTGTGGAGGGCGCTTCAAGAAAAGGTGTGTGAGGGAAGCTCGCTCATGCTGGTCCCCAAACACTCAAAGCTGCCCTTTCCTCACAATGAAACAAAAAAGCTTACAGCACCTGGTATTCCCAGGCGGTCTCCCATCCAAGTACTAACCAGGCCCAACCCTGCTTAGCTTCCGAGATCAGACGAGATCGGGCGTGTTCAGAGTGGTATGGCCGTAAGCTCTTGACTCTCACACACATGGGCTATATATCCATTTCACACACTTTACAACCTCAGAAAAAAAGTGATGCGCAACAGCCTCAGGGTCTTTTCACACGCCAAATCGGTGTCCTGTCAATAAAACAAAAGAATGTTGATGTCATCGAGAGAAAAGTACTGCATCTGCCATCTGTCTTCTTCAAATTAACCACTGCATGAAATTCCTTTCCAAAGCTGCAGAGGGCCCTTCAAGAAAAGGTGTGTGAGGGAAGTTCGCTCATGCTGGTCCCCAAAGTCTCAAAGCGGCCCTTTCCTCACAATGAAACAAAAAAGCTTACAGCACCTGGTATTCCCAGGCGGTCTTCCATCCAAGTACTAACCAGGCCCGACCCTGCTAAGCTTCCGTGATCAGACGAGATCGGGCGTGTTCAGAGTGGTATGGCCGTAAGCCCTTGACTCTCACACACATGGGCTCTATATCCATTTCACTCACTTTACAACCTCAAAAAAAATGTGATGTGCAACAGCCTCACGGCCTTTTTACACACCAAATAGTTGTCCTGTCAATACAAAGAAAAGAATGTTGATGTCATCTAGAGAAAAGTACTGCATCTGCAATCTGTCTACTTCAAATTACACACTGCATGACATTCCATTCGAAAGCTGTGGAGGGCGCTTCAAGAAAAGGTGTGTGAGGGAAGCTCGCTCATGCTGGTCCCCAAACACTCAAAGCTGCCCTTTCCTCACAATGAAACAAAAAAGCTTACAGCACCTGGTATTCCCAGGCGGTCTCCCATCCAAGTACTAACCAGGCCCGACCCTGCTTAGCTTCCGAGATCAGACGAGATCGGGCGTGTTCAGAGTGGTATGGCCGTAAGCTCTTGACTCTTACACACATGGGCTCTATATCCATTTCACTCACTTTACAACCTCAGAAAAAAAGTGAAGCGCAAAAGCCTCAGGGTCTTTTCACACGCCAAATCGGTGTCCTGTCAATAAAACAAAAGAATGTTGATGTCATCGAGAGAAAAGTACTGCATCTGCCATCTGTCTTCTTCAAATTAACCACTGCATGAAATTCCTTTCCAAAGCTGCAGAGGGCCCTTCAAGAAAAGGTGTGTGAGGGAAGTTCGCTCATGCTGGTCCCCAAAGTCTCAAAGCGGCCCTTTCCTCACAATGAAACAAAAAAGCTTACAGCACCTGGTATTCCCAGGCGGTCTTCCATCCAAGTACTAACCAGGCCCGACCCTGCGAAGCTTCCGAGATCAGACGAGATCGGGCGTGTTCAGAGTCGTATGGCCGTAAGCCCTTGACTCTCACACACATGGGCTCTATATCCATTTCACTCACTTTACAACCTCAAAAAAAATGTGATGTGCAACAGCCTCACGGCCTTTTTACACACCAAATAGTTGTCCTGTCAATACAAAGAAAAGAATGTTGATGTCATCTAGAGAAAAGTACTGCATCTGCAATCTGTCTACTTCAAATTACACACTGCATGACATTCCATTCGAAAGCTGTGGAGGGCGCTTCAAGAAAAGGTGTGTGAGGGAAGCTCGCTCATGCTGGTCCCCAAAGAGTCAAAGCTGCCCTTTCCTCACAAAGAAATAAAAAAGCTTACAGCACCTGGTATTCCCAGGCGGTCTTCCATCCAAGTACTAACCAGGCCCGACCCTGCTTAGCTTCCGAGATCTGACGAGATCGGGCGTGTTCAGAGTGGTATGGCCGTAAGCCCTTGACTCTGACACACATGGGCTCTATATCCATTTCACACAATTTACAACCTCAGAAAAAAAGTGATGCGCAACAACCTCAGGGTCTTTTCACACGCCAAATACGTGTCCTGTCAATAAAAGAAAAGAATGTTGATGTCATCGAGAGAAAAGTACTGCATCTGCCATCTGTCTTCTTCAAATTAACCACTGCATGAAATTCCATTCCAAAGCTGCAGAGGGCGCTTCAAGAAAAGGTGTGTGAGGGAAGCTCGCTCATGCTGGTCCCCAAAGACTCAAAGCGGCCCTTTCCTCACAATGAAACAAAAAAGCTTACAGCACCTGGTATTCCCAGGCGGTCTTCCATCCAAGTACTAACCAGGCCCGACCCTGCTAAGCTTCCGAGATCAGACGAGATCGGGCGTGTTCAGAGTGGTATGGCCGTAAGCCCTTGACTCTCACACACATGGGCTCTATATCCATTTCACTCACTTTACAACCTCAAAAAAAATGTGATGTGCAACAACCTCACGGTCTTTTTACACACCAAATAGTTGTCCTGTCAATACAAAGAAAAAAATGTTGATGTCATCTAGAGAAAAGTACTGCATCTGCAATCTGTCTACTTCAAATTACACACTGCATGACATTCCATTCGAAAGCTGTGGAGGGCGCTTCAAGAAAATGTGTGTGAGGGAAGCTCGCTCATGCTGGTCCCCAAACACTCAAAGCTGCCCTTTCCTCACAATGAAACAAAAAAGCTTACAGCGCCTGGTATTCCCAGGCGGTCTCCCATCCAAGTACTAACCAGGCCCAACCCTGCTTAGCTTCCGAGATCAGACGAGATCGGGCGTGTTCAGAGTGGTACGGCCGTAAGCTCTTGACTCTCACACACATGGGCTCTATATCCATTTCACACACTTTACAACCTCAGAAAAAAAGTGATGCGCAACAGCCTCAGGGTCTTTTCACACGCCAAATAGGTGTCCTGTCAATAAAACAAAAGAATGTTGATGTCATCGAGAGAAAAGTACTGCATCTGCCATCTGTCTTCTTCAAATTAACCACTGCATGAAATTCCATTCCAAAGCTGCAGAGGGCCCTTCAAGAAAAGGTGTGTGAGGGAAGCTCGCTCATGCTGGTCCCCAAAGTCTCAAAGCGGCCCTTTCCTCACAATGAAACAAAAAAGCTTACAGCACCTGGTATTCCCAGGCGGTCTTCCATCCAAGTACTAACCAGGCCCGACCCTGCTAAGCTTCCGAGATCAGACGAGATCGGGCGTGTTCAGAGTGGTATGGCCGTAAGCCCTTGACTCTCACACACATGGGCTCTATATCCATTTCACTCACTTTACAACCTCAAAAAAAATGTGATGTGCAACAGCCTCACAGTCTTTTTACACACCAAATAGTTGTCCTGTCAATACAAAGAAAAGAATGTTGATGTCATCTAGAGAAAAGTACTGCATCTGCAATCTGTCTACTTCAAATTTCACACTGCATGACATTCCATTCGAAAGCTGTGGAGGGCGCTTCAAGAAAAGGTGTGTGAGGGAAGCTCGCTCATGCTGGTCCCCAAACACTCAAAGCTGCCCTTTCCTCACAATGAAACAAAAAAGCTTACAGCACCTGGTACTCCCAGGCGGTCTCCCATCCAAGTACTAACCAGGCCCGACCCTGCTTAGCTTCCGAGATCAGACGAGATCGGGCGTGTTCAGAGTGGTATGGCCGTAAGCCCTTGACTCTTACACACATGGGCTCTATATCCATTTCACTCACTTTACAACCTCAGAAAAAAAGTGAAGCGCAAAAGCCTCAGGGTCTTTTCACACGCCAAATAGGTGTCCTGTCAATAAAAGAAAAGAATGTTGATGTCATCTAGAGAAAAGTACTGCATCTGCCATCTGTCTACTTCAAATTAACCACTGCATGACATTCCATTCCAAAGCTGTGGAGGGCGCTTCAAGAAAAGGTGTGTGAGGGAAGCTCGCTCATGCTGGTCCCCAAAGACTCAAAGCTGCCCTTTCCTCACAAAGAAATAAAAAAGCTTACAGCACCTGGTATTCCCAGGCGGTCTTCCATCCAAGTACTAACCAGGCCCGACCCTGCTTAGCTTCCGAGATCAGACGAGATCGGGCGTGTTCAGAGTGGTATGGCCGTAAGCCCTTGACTCTGACACACATGGGCTCTATATCCATTTCACACAATTTACAACCTCAGAAAAAAAGTGATGCGCAACAACCTCAGGGTCTTTTCACACGCCAAATACGTGTCCTGTCAATAAAAGAAAAGAATGTTGATGTCATCGAGAGAAAAGTACTGCATCTGCCATCTGTCTTCTTCAAATTAACCACTGCATGAAATTCCATTCCAAAGCTGCAGAGGGCGCTTCAAGAAAAGGTGTGTGAGGGAAGCTCGCTCATGCTGGTCCCCAAAGACTCAAAGCGGCCCTTTCCTCACAATGAAACAAAAAAGCTTACAGCACCTGGTATTCCCAGGCGGTCTTCCATCCAAGTACTAACCAGGCCCGACCCTGCTAAGCTTCCGAGATCAGACGAGATCGGGCGTGTTCAGAGTGGTATGGCCGTAAGCCCTTGACTCTCACACACATGGGCTCTATATCCATTTCACTCACTTTACAACCTCAAAAAAAATGTGATGTGCAAAAGCCTCACGGTCTTTTTACACACCAAATAGTTGTCCTGTCAATACAAAGAAAAAAATGTTGATGTCATCTAGAGAAAAGTACTGCATCTGCAATCTGTCTACTTCAAATTACACACTGCATGACATTCCATTCGAAAGCTGTGGAGGGCGCTTCAAGAAAATGTGTGTGAGGGAAGCTCGCTCATGCTGGTCCCCAAACACTCAAAGCTGCCCTTTCCTCACAATGAAACAAAAAAGCTTACAGCACCTGGTATTCCCAGGCGGTCTCCCATCCAAGTACAAACCAGGCCAAACCCTGCTTAGCTTCCGAGATCAGACGAGATCGGGCGTGTTCAGAGTGGTATGGCCGTAAGCTCTTGACTCTCACACACATGGGCTCTATATCCATTTCACACACTTTACAACCTCAGAAAAAAAGTGATGCGCAACAGCCTCAGGGTCTTTTCACACGCCAAATAGGTGTCCTGTCAATAAAACAAAAGAATGTTGATGTCATCGAGAGAAAAGTACTGCATCTGCCATCTGTCTTCTTCAAATTAACCACTGCATGAAATTCCATTCCAAAGCTGCAGAGGGCCCTTCAAGAAAAGGTGTGTGAGGGAAGCTCGCTCATGCTGGTCCCCAAAGTCTCAAAGCGGCCCTTTCCTCACAATGAAACAAAAAAGCTTACAGCACCTGGTATTCCCAGGCGGTCTTCCATCCAAGTACTAACCAGGCCCGACCCTGCTAAGCTTCCGAGATCAGACGAGATCGGGCGTGTTCAGAGTGGTATGGCCGTAAGCCCTTGACTCTCACACACATGGGCTCTATATCCATTTCACTCACTTTACAACCTCAAAAAAAATGTGATGTGCAACAGCCTCACAGTCTTTTTACACACCAAATAGTTGTCCTTTCAATACAAAGAAAAGAATGTTGATGTCATCTAGAGAAAAGTACTGCATCTGCAATCTGTCTACTTCAAATTTCACACTGCATGACATTCCATTCGAAAGCTGTGGAGGGCGCTTCAAGAAAAGGTGTGTGAGGGAAGCTCGCTCATGCTGGTCCCCAAACACTCAAAGCTGCCCTTTCCTCACAAAGAAATAAAAAAGCTTACAGCACCTGGTATTCCCAGGCGGTCTTCCATCCAAGTACTAACCAGGCCCGACCCTGCTAAGCTTCCGAGATCAGACGAGATCGGGCGTGTTCAGAGTGGTATGGCCGTAAGCCCTTGACTCTCACACACATGGGCTCTATATCCATTTCACTCACTTTACAACCTCAAAAAAAATGTGATGTGCAACAGCCTCACAGTCTTTTTACACACCAAATAGTTGTCCTGTCAATACAAAGAAAAGAATGTTGATGTCATCTAGAGAAAAGTACTGCATCTGCAATCTGTCTACTTCAAATTTCACACTGCATGACATTCCATTCGAAAGCTGTGGAGGGCGCTTCAAGAAAAGCTGTGTGAGGGAAGCTCGCTCATGCTGGTCCCCAAACACTCAAAGCTGCCCTTTCCTCACAAAGAAATAAAAAAGCTTACAGCACCTGGTATTCCCAGGCGGTCTTCCATCCAAGTACTAACCAGGCCCGACCCTGCTTAGCTTCCGAGATCAGACGAGATCGGGCGTGTTCAGAGTGGTATGGCCGTAAGCTCTTGACTCTCACACACATGGGCTCTATATCCATTTCACACACTTTACAACCTCAGAAAAAAAGTGATGCGCAACAGCCTCAGGGTCTTTTCACACGCCAAATAGGTGTCCTGTCAATAAAACAAAAGAATGTTGATGTCATCGAGAGAAAAGTACTGCATCTGCCATCTGTCTTCTTCAAATTAACCACTGCATGAAATTCCATTCCAAAGCTGCGGAGGGCCCTTCAAGAAAAGGTGTGTGAGGGAAGCTCGCTCATGCTGGTCCCCAAAGTCTCAAAGCGGCCCTTTCCTCACAATGAAACAAAAAAGCTTACAGCACCTGGTATTCCCAGGCGGTCTTCCATCCAAGTACTAACCAGGCCCGACCCTGCTAAGCTTCCGAGATCAGACGAGATCGGGCGTGTTTTTTTTTTTTTTGTCTTTTATTATCAAAAATACATCATACATTTTTACCAACTGTACATTCTTATTTACATGACAAAATTTAACAATTATATAAAAAATAAATTCCTTCAGGAAAGAAATCTTACCAAAAAAAAAAACCCACCCTTGATACACCTCGAACTTGATGAAAACACCATCAGAGTTTTTTTTTTTTTTTTTTTTTTTTTTTTAATTAAGTTAAATTTAGACAAATAAACCAACACTATGTGCCTACAGCCACTGGAGCAATGCAGGTCATTCCAAAAAAAAATAAATAAAAATTAAAGAGAGACAAAAAAAACTCATGGGACTAAAAAGAACAAATTCCTGTCGTGAAGTTTCACACACACAATTTTTTTTTTTTTTTTTTTTTTAAATGAAATTTTATCAAAATGAAATGTTAAACACACCAAAAACATAAACCACCCAATTTGCTCACCCCTTTATTAAATTTGAAAAATACTTTGCTTTATAAAAAAAAGAGACTACTTAGCTGGGAATTTGAAGAGAAAACATACCATTGTCAATCTTGTTTATTTCAATTTTGCCATTTGCTATGTTGAAAAATGTGTTTTTCCTGCAGAAAGTGTTTTCAAAAATATCCTTGTCCATGTCATGTAGGATTTGTAGGTGCGTCAAGAGTGTTGTGTAAAAAACCCCAAATATGTTTATTTTCTTCTTTTCATAGAGAGCGTAGTTTCTAGTTGTCCATATTGATTTTTTTGCAAAAGTGAGTATGGTATTTATGAGAGTCCTGTTCTGATCCTTTTGTTTCAGTGTTGTACCAAAGAGAAGAGTCCATGTCCATAGTGTTTCATCTGTCAAACTGAAATTGCAGTGCTCTTGCAGTAGCATCCTGATGAAATTCCTGAATTTATCCGATTCCTTGCAGTTGATGAATAGATGCTCCTGGTCTTCCGGTTCTTTATTGCAGATTTGGCATGTCCTACTGTAGTTTTCCTTATTAATCTGGTGTAATTTGATTCCTGTGAAAATTCTCCTGTGTCTGATATTGAATTCTAGCTTGAAAGTATTGCTGTCCATGTAAGGTATGTTAAGGTTTTGCCAGATTTTTCCTATCGGTATTCCCTTGAATAATTGTGCCCAGTGTTTTTCTGCTTTTGGAGTGCGTTTCATTGAGTTAATCCCTATGGTGTACCAGTCCTTTGTTTTCACCTGTGACAGCTCTTTCCCTGTGTACTGTGTGACAAGCTCAAGCGGTGGGAGTTCGGGGTCTGCTCTCGATTTGTCCGTGATGATTAAGTTTCTCCACAGTGAGGTTATGTTTCTGTTGATTTTGTTACCTAGTCCATTTAGGTAATCCTTTCTGCACGGTGTCCCTGTTTTTTTGAGTTGGGTTGTGACTTTCCTGAGACTGAACAGACCCCTTTCCCCCACCACTTGACCGACCCTTGTTATATTATGTTGCTGAAGTGCCCTGCATTTAAGTGTCCTACCATTGTGTGTGAAAAAGGTGCTTTCGAGAAAAGGTAACTGCAGCACATGACTTTTCTGACTGCACTTAGGCCTGAGGTGGGGCAGGAATTTGCCCCATGCCTCTAGCACCTCCTGGTAGAACATCGGTAGCGAGCCATGGCTTTTCCCAGGAAGGAGGTGATAAAGAGGGAGTTTCTCCCCCTCCCCGTACTCAGCCAGGTAGCCCGCCATTGTGTCCTCCCAGGGGTACTGCCTGTTCGAATCGAGAAAATTTCTAACTAATTTGGCCCTGAGTGCATCTTTTTTTGCACTGATGTCAATTAGTCCTAATCCCCCCTCCCTTTTATTAGCAATTATCACCCGATGAGCGATCGAATTTCCCTTTCCCCTCCAAAGGAAGGAGGAGATCGCTTCATTGAGCGAATTTAGTGCCCACTGCGGTAGCTCACAGGCCCCCAAAACATGATTAATTTTTGACAGTATTAAGGCATTGATGACAATTACCTTTCCTCTCAGGCTTAAACCCCTACTTCTCCATAAATTAAGTGTATTTTCTACCTTTTTTACAAGTTCTCTCCACCCTAAGTCCCTGGCTTCCCCTTCATTTTTACCAATGTATACACCCAGTATTTTCCTGTATTCTTTAGTGCTAAAACCCCAATTATTTTTTAAACTATTTTTACCGAATTCCATCATTTCTGACTTATTTCTGTTAACCTTAGCTCCTGATGCTTTTTCATATCTTTCTAGATGTTTTATAATATAATTTAAATTTTCTTCATTTTTAAACATTATATTGATATCATCCGCAAATTGTGCTATTTTAACGACTTTGTCTCTATATGTTTTTATACCTATAATATTCTTATCATTCATTATACTTAAAGCTAGTGGCTCAGCAACAATACTGTATAAAAGAGCTGAAAGCGGGCATCCTTGCCTTACCGATCTTTTTAATTTGATCTTTTCTGTTAGTTGTCCATTTATCTTTATTTGACTGTATGCGTTATCGTATAATAATTTAATCCATTTAATAAAGCCTTCACCGTATCCAAATCTTTTTAAAGTTTTATATAAGAAAAGATGTTCTACTCTGTCGAATGCTTTCTCCAAATCAATTCCGAGCAGATACCCCCCCTGTGCTGCCATTGTCCTGACGGTATCCTTTATTGTAAGGATCGTATCTATGATGTCTCTATCTGGTATGCCGTATGCCTGTGTATTACCAATAATGGTCCCTATTGTAAGTTTAAGCCTGTTTGCCAGTGTTTTGGTCAGTATCTTGTAATCTGTATTGAGTAAACTTATTGGTCTATAGTTTGTTATATCCTGTTTTGAACCTTTATTTTTGTAGATAAG
This sequence comes from Aulostomus chinensis, assembly GCF_037954235.1. NCBI lineage: Eukaryota > Metazoa > Chordata > Actinopteri > Syngnathiformes > Aulostomidae > Aulostomus > Aulostomus chinensis. Next base: position 32,390,528 of record NC_141323.1, read on the forward strand.
TGAAATTATTCCTGCAGTGAATGTATTGGATGTTCTCTGTTCCCGTTCCATTGAGTGGTACAATGACAGCAACAGGGGAGCTATCTGCTCTTTGAAACAAATATAAAATTCTGCTGTTAAACCATCTACCCCTGGACTTTTGTTTTTATTTAAGCTATCTATTGCCGTCTTTATCTCATTAATAGTAATTTGTGCATCAGACCATTCCTTATCCTCCACTGAAATACTAGTTTGGATATTTGATAACAACTTGTCTACCTCTTCGCTATTGCTATATCCATTATCAAATAATTCTTTATAAAACTCTGTAGTTACTCTTAGTATATTTTCTTGATCGTCATATTCTTTTCCAGTTATATCGTTGATTTTTTCGATTATAGTTTTGTTTTGTTTTTGCTTTTCGAGCCCCAAAAAATATGCGGTGCATTTTTCTCCTTCTACTAAATTTTTAACTCTGCTTCTTATCATTGCACCTCTGCATTTTATTTTTTCTATGTTTACTAGTTTTGCTTTATATAATTCATAGTTTTCTGTGTTTCTGTTAGGTTCTTTATCAAATAATGCTATTTCATGATTGATTAATTTTCTTAGTCGATTTTCTTCCAGCTCCTCTCTCCACTTTTTCTCTTTACTATAATTTATACTACTTCTTTTAATTCTTTGCTTTAGAATTTCCCACTTTTCTATAAAATTATTTTCTATTTTCATTTCAATTTTTGCATAATCAAGCAGTTTTGTGATTTTTTTAACGTAAGTTGAATCTGCCAGGAGGCTGGAGTTGAGGCACCAGGTACCTCCCCCCCTGAAACCTCCTGCAGCACCCAAGTAACACTCAATTGTTGCGTGATCACTCCATGCGTTATAATTATATTGTATTTTATTGATCTGTTTTGTTGCTTCAGGGGCCGCTAGACATAAATCTATTCTGGCTTGTTTCATTTTTCCCTGCACAACCTGTCTTCTGGAGTACTCTTTCTTGAATGGGTTGTGAATTCTCCATACATCTGTCAAATTGTGAATATTCATTAAATTATATAGCTCAGTTCTGCTTGTGTCATTCTTGTATACATTGTTAATTGATATATCATCCTTAGTTAATGCGATATTGAAATCTCCTATTATTATGGTTCTATGATCTATCCATCTGCTTATACTGTTTAGAAACATTTTCCTTTCCTTTTCACAGTTACTGGCATATATGTTAACAATTCTGTATGTTCTATTGTTTATGCAAACATCTATAATAAGTATTCTACCTTTCTTGTCATGATATATTAACTTGCTATTGGTACTTATAGTCTTTTTTACTAAAATAGCTACGCCACAAGATTTACTTGTGCCGTTGCTAAAAAAGACATCTCCTCCCCACATTTTGCTTGCTGCCGCCACGCTATCCCCTTCCCACCTTGTCTCCTGTAAGCAGAGAATGTCACACTTGCTTTTAAGTAAAATGGCGGTCATCCTGCCATAAGTGCGGAGTCCATTGACATTAAGGGAGTGCAGCAGAAACATGGTCAGACCAAAAAAACCTTTAAACAGCCAATTTTCCCTCAAGATTTTTTACCTCTCCCTCCTTCTTTCTTCTGTTTTTTCTTCATCGCAGCATCTTTTATTGAGGTGTGCTTTTTCCGAATATTTTTTATTGTGGCAAAGTCCATTTCCGAGTCACTGTTTGATCTACTCTGAGGAGGGAAGGTGGAGGGCACATTTAAGGTAGGTACCCTGGTGGATGTGGCTGCCGCCGGCTGCAATTCTCTTGGGGTATCCCCCACCTCCATTGATTCCAGGAGTTGAGAAGGCTCCGGCTCCTTTTCGGACCCGTTTCCTCCTCCATCCTTTCCTCTCTGCTGTGGGCCTGAGTCAGTGCTCATGTCATTCAGACTTGAACCAAGCCTTGTGCCTGGGCTCTGCACCACTTTAGGAGGGCTCTGGGTTCTCTGAGGGGCGTAACCCTCACCAGCAGCCTGCTTGGCGGCGCCACTACCCACCTCGTCATCTTCCTCCTCATCCTCCGTTCCTCCCTCACTTAAACCTTCCATCTCACTGTACAGCTCCTCAGATCCAGATTCCACCACAATATCCTCATCACTATAATTACAATTACATTCATCAATTTTGTTCCAACACACCTCACATTTCTGTATCTTATTAGGTTTCCTGTTGCACTCCCTTGCATAATGCCCCTGGACACCACACTTATGGCAGGAGAACTCAGGACAGTCCCTTAGGATGTGCCCCGGCTGGAGGCACATCCTACACACCCTAGCCTGCCTATCATGTATGACCCTGAAATATTCCGGTCCCATTGCTGTGTCAAACCGTGCTGAATAAGGCAGAGATTGGACTTTATCTGTAAACTTTACTTTGAGAAACCGCGTCCCATCAGCAATTTGCGTACCCGGCCACATCCTCCTCCTTATAGTTGATGCCGCTGAGACTCCCCACCCTTCTAGCTTCTGTAAAATTTCCTCATCTCTGATGTAAGCTGGTAAGCTTAAAAAAGAAACCATGAGTTCATCATTACACAGATCTTTGACATGCACCGTGTTGTCCCCAATTTTGAAACCATCTAGGATTCTCTCTTTCCCTTTGATGTGTGACATGGTAATTTCATATTTCTGCGGCCCTGTCGCCCTACAGGCTATTAAACCTCCACACAGTGCTCTTATGCATCTCATTAATTCGAGAACTGGGACTTCATCCTGCCCAGTTACCTCGACACTGACCGTCAGTTCTCTGTCATACTTGTGGTCGCCACCCGCAGATTTCGCCGCTCCATGTCGCTGCTGCAGCTGCCTTTCCCCACCAGACGCCGCATCTCTTTCCGCCGCCAATTCTCTCTCACTCTCCGCCGCCTCTCCAGTAGCTCCTCGCTGCCCAGGTCTTCTCGGAACCACGTCTTCAGCTCTGTTCTTCAGGCCACCAGCTCTCGTTGCCTGTGGACCGGCTCCAGCGCTCATCTCCTCTGAATCAGCCGCTGCTCGCCGTCTTTCCCCCGCTGTCGCTGCGGAAGCCGCTCTCGCATTTCCCTCCGGCAGTTTTCCTTCCGACTTCTTCATGTTTCGTTTCTGATTGTTTCTTTTAACAAGCAACCATTTTTCATTTTCTTCACCTGTTTGTGCGTTTATGTCAAGTCCGTTTTCCATGCTCGTAATCTGAAGTCCGTTTGCAGAGTTCAAATCCATTTGGTCCGTCCGAAAGTTTTCCATTAGGAAAAAAAAAAACTCAAATTGACCTCCCCCGATCAGTATAAAAACTGTCGGGGGGAAAAAATGTTCACTCTAAAAACGAACCAAAAATGCACGGAAAATAAGGAAGAACAATGAAAAAGGCTGAAAAAAACGAAAGAAATGGGAAAAGCGGAGTCCGCGACCTCCGTGTGTCGTGCTGTCAGCGTACCGTCTGATTGGCGCATGCGTGTTCAGAGTGGTATGGCCGTAAGCCCTTGACTCTCACACACATGGGCTCTATATCCATTTCACTCACTTTACAACCTCAAAAAAAATGTGATGTGCAACAGCCTCACAGTCTTTTTACACACCAAATAGTTGTCCTGTCAATACAAAGAAAAGAATGTTGATGTCATCTAGAGAAAAGTACTGCATCTGCAATCTGTCTACTTCAAATTTCACACTGCATGACATTCCATTCGAAAGCTGTGGAGGGCGCTTCAAGAAAAGGTGTGTGAGGGAAGCTCGCTCATGCTGGTCCCCAAACACTCAAAGCTGCCCTTTCCTCACAATGAAACAAAAAAGCTTACAGCACCTGGTACTCCCAGGCGGTCTCCCATCCAAGTACTAACCAGGCCCGACCCTGCTTAGCTTCCGAGATCAGACGAGATCGGGCGTGTTCAGAGTGGTATGGCCGTAAGCCCTTGACTCTTACACACATGGGCTCTATATCCATTTCACTCACTTTACAACCTCAGAAAAAAAGTGAAGCGCAAAAGCCTCAGGGTCTTTTCACACGCCAAATAGGTGTCCTGTCAATAAAAGAAAAGAATGTTGATGTCATCTAGAGAAAAGTACTGCATCTGCCATCTGTCTACTTCAAATTAACCACTGCATGACATTCCATTCCAAAGCTGTGGAGGGCGCTTCAAGAAAAGGTGTGTGAGGGAAGCTCGCTCATGCTGGTCCCCAAACACTCAAAGCTGCCCTTTCCTCACAAAGAAATAAAAAAGCTTACAACACCTGGTATTCCCAGGCGGTCTTCCATCCAAGTACTAACCAGGCCCGACCCTGCTTAGCTTCCGAGATCAGACGAGATCGGGCGTGTTCAGAGTGGTATGGCCGTAAGCCCTTGACTCTGACACACATGGGCTCTATATCCATTTCACACAATTTACAACCTCAGAAAAAAAGTGATGCGCAACAACCTCAGGGTCTTTTCACACGCCAAATACGTGTCCTGTCAATAAAAGAAAAGAATGTTGATGTCATCGAGAGAAAAGTACTGCATCTGCCATCTGTCTTCTTCAAATTAACCACTGCATGAAATTCCATTCCAAAGCTGCAGAGGGCGCTTCAAGAAAAGGTGTGTGAGGGAAGCTCGCTCATGCTGGTCCCCAAAGACTCAAAGCGGCCCTTTCCTCACAATGAAACAAAAAAGCTTACAGCACCTGGTATTCCCAGGCGGTCTTCCATCCAAGTACTAACCAGGCCCGACCCTGCTAAGCTTCCGAGATCAGACGAGATCGGGCGTGTTCAGAGTGGTATGGCCGTAAGCCCTTGACTCTCACACACATGGGCTCTATATCCATTTCACTCACTTTACAACCTCAAAAAAAATGTGATGTGCAACAGCCTCACGGTCTTTTTACACACCAAATAGTTGTCCTGTCAATACAAAGAAAAAAATGTTGATGTCATCTAGAGAAAAGTACTGCATCTGCAATCTGTCTACTTCAAATTACACACTGCATGACATTCCATTCGAAAGCTGTGGAGGGCGCTTCAAGAAAATGTGTGTGAGGGAAGCTCGCTCATGCTGGTCCCCAAACACTCAAAGCTGCCCTTTCCTCACAATGAAACAAAAAAGCTTACAGCACCTGGTATTCCCAGGCGGTCTCCCATCCAAGTACTAACCAGGCCCAACCCTGCTTAGCTTCCGAGATCAGACGAGATCGGGCGTGTTCAGAGTGGTATGGCCGTAAGCTCTTGACTCTCACACACATGGGCTCTATATCCATTTCACACACTTTACAACCTCAGAAAAAAAGTGATGCGCAACAGCCTCAGGGTCTTTTCACACGCCAAATAGGTGTCCTGTCAATAAAACAAAAGAATGTTGATGTCATCGAGAGAAAAGTACTGCATCTGCCATCTGTCTTCTTCAAATTAACCACTGCATGAAATTCCATTCCAAAGCTGCAGAGGGCCCTTCAAGAAAAGGTGTGTGAGGGAAGCTCGCTCATGCTGGTCCCCAAAGTCTCAAAGCGGCCCTTTCCTCACAATGAAACAAAAAAGCTTACAGCACCTGGTATTCCCAGGCGGTCTTCCATCCAAGTACTAACCAGGCCCGACCCTGCTAAGCTTCCGAGATCAGACGAGATCGGGCGTGTTCAGAGTGGTATGGCCGTAAGCCCTTGACTCTCACACACATGGGCTCTATATCCATTTCACTCACTTTACAACCTCAAAAAAAATGTGATGTGCAACAGCCTCACAGTCTTTTTACACACCAAATAGTTGTCCTGTCAATACAAAGAAAAGAATGTTGATGTCATCTAGAGAAAAGTACTGCATCTGCAATCTGTCTACTTCAAATTTCACACTGCATGACATTCCATTCGAAAGCTGTGGAGGGCGCTTCAAGAAAAGGTGTGTGAGGGAAGCTCGCTCATGCTGGTCCCCAAACACTCAAAGCTGCCCTTTCCTCACAAAGAAATAAAAAAGCTTACAGCACCTGGTATTCCCAGGCGGTCTTCCATCCAAGTACTAACCAGGCCCGACCCTGCTTAGCTTCCGAGATCAGACGAGATCGGGCGTGTTCAGAGTAGTATGGCCATAAGCCTTTGACTCTGACACACATGGGCTCTATATCCATTTCACACAATTTACAACCTCAGAAAAAAAGTGATGCGCAAAAGCCTCAGGGTCTTTTCACACGCCAAATCGGTGTCCTGTCAATAAAAGAAAAGAATGTTGATGTCATCTAGAGAAAAGTACTGCATCTGCCATCTGTCTACTTCAAATTAACCACTGCATGACATTCCATTCCAAAGCTGTGGAGGGCGCTTTAAGAAAATGTGTGTGAGGGAAGCTCGCTCATGCTGGTCCCCAAACACTCAAAGCTGCCCTTTCCTCACAATGAAACAAAAAAGCTTACAGCACCTGGTATTCCCAGGCGGTCTCCCATCCAAGTACAAACCAGGCCAAACCCTGCTTAGCTTCCGAGATCAGACGAGATCGGGCGTGTTCAGAGTGGTATGGCCGTAAGCTCTTGACTCTCACACACATGGGCTCTATATCCATTTCACACAATTTACAACCTCAGAAAAAAAGTGATGCGCAAAAGCCTCAGGGTCTTTTCACACGCAAAATAGGTGTCCTGTCAATAAAACAAAAGAATGTTGATGTCATCGAGAGAAAAGTACTGCATCTGCCATCTGTCTTCTTCAAATTAACCACTGCATGAAATTCCATTCCAAAGCTGCAGAGGGCCCTTCAAGAAAAGGTGTGTGAGGGAAGCTCGCTCATGCTGGTCCCCAAAGTCTCAAAGCGGCCCTTTCCTCACAATGAAACAAAAAAGCTTACAGCACCTGGTATTCCCAGGCGGTCTTCCATCCAAGTACTAACCAGGCCCGACCCTGCTAAGCTTCCGAGATCAGACGAGATCGGGCGTGTTCAGAGTGGTATGGCCGTAAGCCCTTGACTCTCACACACATGGGCTCTATATCCATTTCACTCACTTTACAACCTCAAAAAAAATGTGATGTGCAACAGCCTCACAGTCTTTTTACACACCAAATAGTTGTCCTGTCAATACAAAGAAAAGAATGTTGATGTCATCTAGAGAAAAGTACTGCATCTGCAATCTGTCTACTTCAAATTTCACACTGCATGACATTCCATTCGAAAGCTGTGGAGGGCGCTTCAAGAAAAGGTGTGTGAGGGAAGCTCGCTCATGCTGGTCCCCAAACACTCAAAGCTGCCCTTTCCTCACAAAGAAATAAAAAAGCTTACAGCACCTGGTATTCCCAGGCGGTCTTCCATCCAAGTACTAACCAGGCCCGACCCTGCTTAGCTTCCGAGATCAGACGAGATCGGGCGTGTTCAGAGTAGTATGGCCATAAGCCTTTGACTCTGACACACATGGGCTCTATATCCATTTCACACAATTTACAACCTCAGAAAAAAAGTGATGCGCAAAAGCCTCAGGGTCTTTTCACACGCCAAATCGGTGTCCTGTCAATAAAAGAAAAGAATGTTGATGTCATCTAGAGAAAAGTACTGCATCTGCCAACTGTCTACTTCAAATTAACCACTGCATGACATTCCATTCCAAAGCTGTGGAGGGCGCTTTAAGAAAAGGTGTGTGAGGGAAGCTCGCTCATGCTGGTCCCCAAACACTCAAAGCTGCCCTTTCCTTACAATGAAACAAAAAAGCTTACAGCACCTGGTATTCCCAGGCGGTCTCCCATCCAAGTACTAACCAGGCCCAACCCTGCTTAGCTTCCAAGATCAGACGAGATCGGGCGTGTTCAGAGTGGTATGGCCGTAAGCTCTTGACTCTCACACACATGGGCTATATATCCATTTCACACACTATACAACCTCAAAAAAAAAAGTGATGCGCAACAGCCTCAGGGTCTTTTCACAAGCCAAATCGGTGTCCTGTCAATAAAACAAAAGAATGTTGATGTCATCGAGAGAAAAGTACTGCATCTGCCATCTGTCTTCTTCAAATTAACCACTGCATGAAATTCCATTCCAAAGCTGCAGAGGGCCCTTCAAGAAAAGGTGTGTGAGGGAAGCTCGCTCATGCTGGTCCCCAAAGTCTCAAAGCGGCCCTTTCCTCACAATGAAACAAAAAAGCTTACAGCACCTGGTATTCCCAGGCGGTCTTCCATCCAAGTACTAACCAGGCCCGACCCTGCTAAGCTTCCGAGATCAGACGAGATCGGGCGTGTTCAGAGTGGTATGGCCGTAAGCCCTTGACTCTCACACACATGGGCTCTATATCCATTTCACTCACTTTACAACTTCAAAAAAAATGTGATGTGCAACAGCCTCACGGCCTTTTTACACACCAAATAGTTGTCCTGTCAATACAAAGAAAAGAATGTTGATGTCATCTAGAGAAAAGTACTGCATCTGCAATCTGTCTACTTCAAATTACACACTGCATGACATTCCATTCGAAAGCTGTGGAGGGCGCTTCAAGAAAAGGTGTGTGAGGGAAGCTCGCTCATGCTGGTCCCCAAACACTCAAAGCTGCCCTTTCCGCACAAAGAAATAAAAAAGCTTACAGCACCTGGTATTCCCAGGCGGTCTTCCATCCAAGTACTAACCAGGCCCGACCCTGCTTAGCTTCCGAGATCAGACGAGATCGGGCGTGTTCAGAGTAGTATGGCCATAAGCCTTTGACTCTGACACACATGGGCTCTATATCCATTTCACACAATTTACAACCTCAGAAAAAAAGTGATGCGCAAAAGCCTCAGGGTCTTTTCACACGCCAAATCGGTGTCCTGTCAATAAAAGAAAAGAATGTTGATGTCATCTAGAGAAAAGTACTGCATCTGCCATCTGTCTACTTCAAATTAACCACTGCATGACATTCCATTCCAAAGCTGTGGAGGGCGCTTTAAGAAAAGGTGTGTGAGGGAAGCTCGCTCATGCTGGTCCCCAAACACTCAAAGCTGCCCTTTCCTTACAATGAAACAAAAAAGCTTACAGCACCTGGTATTCCCAGGCGGTCTCCCATCCAAGTACTAACCAGGCCCAACCCTGCTTAGCTTCCCAGATCAGACGAGATCGGGCGTGTTCAGAGTGGTATGGCCGTAAGCTCTTGACTCTCACACACATGGGCTCTATATCCATTTCACACACTTTACAACCTCAGAAAAAAAGTGATGCGCAACAGCCTCAGGGTCTTTTCACAAGCCAAATCGGTGTCCTGTCAATAAAACAAAAGAATGTTGATGTCATCGAGAGAAAAGTACTGCATCTGCCATCTGTCTTCTTCAAATTAACCACTGCATGAAATTCCATTCCAAAGCTGCAGAGGGCCCTTCAAGAAAAGGTGTGTGAGGGAAGCTCGCTCATGCTGGTCCCCAAAGTCTCAAAGCGGCCCTTTCCTCACAATGAAACAAAAAAGCTTACAGCACCTGGTATTCCCAGGCGGTCTTCCATCTAAGTACTAACCAGGCCCGACCCTGCTAAGCTTCCGAGATCAGACGAGATCGGGCGTGTTCAGAGTGGTATGGCCGTAAGCCCTTGACTCTCACACACATGGGCTCTATATCCATTTCACTCACTTTACAACTTCAAAAAAAATGTGATGTGCAACAGCCTCACGGCCTTTTTACACACCAAATAGTTGTCCTGTCAATACAAAGAAAAGAATGTTGATGTCATCTAGAGAAAAGTACTGCATCTGCAATCTGTCTACTTCAAATTACACACTGCATGACATTCCATTCGAAAGCTGTGGAGGGCGCTTCAAGAAAAGGTGTGTGAGGGAAGTTCGCTCATGCTGGTCCCCAAACACTCAAAGCTGCCCTTTCCTCACAATGAAACAAAAAAGCTTACAGCACCTGGTATTCCCAGGCGGTCTCCCATCCAAGTACTAACCAGGCCCGACCCTGCTTAGCTTCCGAGATCAGACGAGATCGGGCGTGTTCAGAGTGGTATGGCCGTAAGCCCTTGACTCTTACACACATGGGCTCTATATCCATTTCACTCACTTTACAACATCAGAAAAAAAGTGAAGCGCAAAAGCCTCAGGGTCTTTTCACACGCCAAATAGGTGTCCTGTCAATAAAAGAAAAGAATGTTGATGTCATCTAGAGAAAAGTACTGCATCTGCCATCTGTCTACTTCAAATTAACCACTGCATGACATTCCATTCCAAAGCTGTGGAGGGCGCTTCAAGAAAAGGTGTGTGAGGGAAGCTCGCTCATGCTGGTCCCCAAACACTCAAAGCTGCCCTTTCCTCACAATGAAACAAAAAAGCTTACAGCACCTGGTATTCCCAGGCGGTCTCCCATCCAAGTACTAACCAGGCCCGACCCTGCTTAGCTTCCGAGATCAGACGAGATCGGGCGTGTTCAGAGTGGTATGGCCGTAAGCCCTTTACTCTTACACACATGGGCTCTATATCCATTTCACACACTTTACAACCTCAGAAAAAAAGTGATGCCCAACAGCCTCAGGGTCTTTTCACACGCCAAATCGGTGTCCTGTCAATAAAAGAAAAGAATGTTGATGTCATTGAGAGAAAAGTACTGCATCTGCCATCTGTCTTCTTCAAATTAACCACTGCATGAAATTCCATTCCAAAGCTGCAGAGGGCGCTTCAAGAAAAGGTGTGTGAAGGAAGTTCGCTCATGCTGGTCCCCAAAGACTCAAAGCGGCCCTTTCCTCACAATGAAACAAAAAAGCTTAGAGCACCTGGTATTCCCAGGCGGTCTTCCATCCAAGTACTAACCAGGCCAAACCCTGCTTAGCTTCCGAGATCAGACGAGATCGGGCGTGTTCAGAGTGGGATGGCCGTAAGCCCTTGACTCTGACACACATGGGCTCTATATCCATTTCACACACTTTACAACCTCAGGAAAAAAGTGACATGCAACAGCCTCACGGTCTTTTCACACGCCAAATAGGTTTCCTGTCAATACAACGAAAAGAATGTTGATGTCATTGAGAGAAAAGTACTGCATCTGTCATCTGTCTACTTCAAATTACACGCTGCATGACATTCAATTTCAAACCTGTGGAAAAACGCTTCAAGAAAAGGTGTGTGAGGGAAGCTCGCTCATGCTGGTCCCCAAAGACTCAAAGCTGCCCTTTCCTCACAAAGAAAAAAAAAAGCTTACAGCACCTCGTATTCCCAGGCGGTCTTCCATCCAAGTACTAACCAGGCCCAACCCTGCTCAGCTTCCGAGATCAGACGAGATCGGGCGTGTTCAGAGTGGTATGGCCGTAAGCCCTTGACTGTGACACATATGGGCTCTATATCCATTTCACTCACTTTACAACCTCAGAAAAAAAGCGATGCGCAACAGCCTCAGGGTTTTTTCACACGCCAAATAGGTGTCCTGTCAATACAACGAAAAGAATGTTAATGTCATCGAGAGAGAACTACTGCATCTGCCATCTGTCTACTTCAAATTACACGCTGCATGACATTCAATTTCAAAGCTGCGAAAGGCGCTTCAAGAAAAGGTGTGTGAGGGAAGCTCGCTCATGCTGGTCCCCAAAGACTCAAAGCTGCCCTTTCCTCACAATGAAACAAAAAAGCTTACAGCACCTGGTATTCCCAGGCGGTCTCCCATCCAAGTACTAACCAGGACCGACCCTGCTTAGCTTCCGAGATCCGGCGTGTTCAGAGTGGTAAGGCCGTAAGCCCTTGACTCTGACATACATGGGCTCTATATCCATTTCACTCACTTTACAACCTCAGAAAAAACGTGATGCGCAACAGCCTCAGGGACTTTTCACACGCCAAATAGGTGTCCTGTCAATATAAAGAAAAGAATGTTGATGTCATCTAGAGAAAAGTACTGCATCTGCCATCTGTCTTCTTCAAATTACACGCTGCATGACATTCAATTTCAAAGCTGCGGAAAGGCGCTTCAAGAAGAAGTGCGTGAGGGAAGCTCGCTCATGCTGGTCCCCAAAGACTCAAAGCTGCCCTTTCCTCAAGCTGAAGTTAAAAGAATTGCAAATTAATCCTTCACAGGTACTTGTTCACAGAGATGGATGAAATAAAAATTGAATATATTCTAGTATTATAAAAATACAATGAACTAAATTATTATCAATGAGTAAGAGGATTTTCAAAACAAAACAAACAGTGTCTTTCTTGGTTCTGAACTTTCGTTTCACTGAAAATAAAAATCTTTTTTAGTTGGATAGTTTCACATAAAATACCCTCAAGTCATCCTTTACACCTCAATTGTAAGGAAAAAAAGTTTCCTCTACAAAAGATAACCCTTTTGTTTTTTTAAAATATACATCATATTTAATCCCTTTCAGAATCCTTAAGTTACCTTCTAAACCGGTATTCTTTAATTTACAACAACTAAAACTCAATATTTTACCTGTGGGCACACACACATTCATATGAAACACCTTAAATTTAATTTTTACCTGTTTCAGGCCTGTTTATTGAAGCTCGTGTGCGGTCGGGGCTTCACAACTGTAATGGCCGCTTCACTCGCAGCTGAGCACACAATAAAAGCAAGTGCATGTGTATGTTAGTCCTCACAAATCCAGGGTTTTATTAGAAGGGGGAGAACGGGAATGGAGGATGAGAGTCTGAATGGTAATGGCAATGGCGGTGGAAGTCACAATCCAAACACTCACACGCAATGGCGGGACAGCGAAAGTCACGAAGAAGAAAACACAGCAGGACAAGGCACAGCAGAACAGCAGAGCCATCGGATGGAAACCCGTCTCTCTCTCTCCAATGTCCGTCTCCTTCAAGCATATTATCTTAATTTAGCCACAATTATCAAACATTATCTCGTGTCGAATTTGCATTACCTTTACTTTCGCTCCAAACATATTACAACGCTAAAGCTACGATCTGCAGGCACATTAGCACGGAATGCTATCCCTAGCTAGCACGTCGCTAACCATGTACACATCCAGTCTCTTTTCACTATAACAGTTAGATAAAGCGCAAATACAGGCATAAATATTCACCTCTCGAAGGTCACACAGAAGTTTATATCAGGACCACCAGTCGTCGACCTCCAAAATAAACTTAAATGCTCTCCACACAAACGATGCCTCCCCTCTTCGCTCTCTGATTATTGCCTCTGTTTCTCTCCCCATGCGCGCTAACTACTCACCTCACAAACCTGCGCCACTAGTCCCACCCCTTACACAGTAACTTTCCTCTCATTGGCTTTTGCGGTCTTAATACACCCAAAGATAAGACAGGAATGAAATGATTGACAGGTAACAATTGAGGTTACATATAAACACGGCTTCTTCCCCTCTCCTTATTCTCAGATCACTGATCTTTTACAGACTCAGAGAACTTAAAGACCTTTATATGAATTTATTTTTTAACTGTAAATAGTTTTACTTTTTAAATGTTACATATTATATTTATGCTTTTAACCTGCTCACATTATAACCAATTTTAAAGATCATGAACTCTATTTATTTTTGAACTTTTTAACACATCTCTTTCTGCTTTTTATGCGATGTAATTTATTTGATTTTTGTACAGGGCTACGTGTTGTATGATAACAAGAGTGTATATTGTTTACAATGTGTTACAGTCAATGGGTGGCACGGTGGTACCGTTGTTAACAGTGTCGCCTCAAAGCAAGTTCAAGTCCTGGCTCGAGCACAGGTTCTTTCTGTGTGGTGTGTGCATGTTCTCTCCGTGCCTGCGTGGGTATTCTGTCTGCAATGGACTGGCTACCTGTCCAGGGTGAAACCTGCCTCTCACCTGAAAGCCACTGGGAAAGGCTCCAGCCTCCCCCTGCAACCCTTAACAGAAATAAGCTGGGATGCATGGAAGTATAGAAAGCGGATACAATGAAGCGCATACAAATTTTTCGAATGCACGAAAAAGTCTCACCTTTTGTTTTTTTCATATTGGTTAGTTTGGAAGCATGGAATTTCTGACAAAGCCTAAGTTTGTATTGTTTATTCACTGATTTTTCTGACAATTTACAAACAAAGCTTTCAAAACTGAGAGGACAAGCAGTGGTGTTTAAGATCAACACCCAACATGGGGCTTGAACCAACAACCCTGAGACTAAGAGTCTCATGCTCGACTGACTGAGCTAATCAGGTTACGTCAGTGTAAGTCCCATAGCATGAAGTGGTCAGAGTGAGAGACTCACAGTCCTGTGAGTGATCACCCACCCATCTATCCATCCATCCATCCATCCATCCGTCCATCCATCCATCCATCCATCCATCCATCCATTTTTCCGCTTATCCTGTTAAGGGTCACAGGGTGGGGCTGGAGCCTATCCCAGAGGGGACATTACCTTGGACAGGTCAGTGGTCCATCGCAGTCCACCGCAGCCAAAAAATATTGACAGACAACCATTCACACTCACAGCCATACCTACGGTCAATTTAGAGTTGCATTTCCATTTGCATGTCTTTGGACTGTGGAAGGAAGCTGGAGTACCTGGAGAGAACCAGCACAGGGAAAACATGCAGACACTCTCAGGATTTATTCCAATGAAGCGCCTAAAAAAGGAGTGTTGGAACTCACTCAGATGAATGAGACATTATAAGCCATCAAATATATACATGTAGATATAGTGTTGGAGATCCAAAAAACAGGGAGAAAAGAGAAGAGAAGAAGAAGAAGAAAAAAACAGCTTCTTTGACCAGATAACATAGTTGTCTATTTCAATGTTTGAGGTCTGAAAAAATAACTGATTAACTGTGAAATGTGATGGACAGGCAAGTACTTACTAGGATCAGGGCAGCTGGAAAATAGGCTCCTGCATCTGTAGGCAATATCAGAGACAAAGAAAAATCAACACAAATGAGCAGGCACTTGAACGATGCTAAAACCACTCTTTTTTAAACAAATACAACCACAGCTCCTGATCTATGGCCTTAAGTACACTGTAATCATGCCATCAGACAGACTCATGCCAGAGCAGTAGCCTAGCACAAGATGGAGGAACGTAATTGCATGTAAACACAGTCAGCGTGCACTCATCTTAATATGAACCGACTTAACTGTTGTGTGACACGTATATTGTGTGTACTGTAAAATGGTTCAGTCTATCAGAAAGCTTCATGAATTCACAGGCAAAATACAGATGTCGCACACATTAATTTGTGGAGGCTCGAGATGTAAAAAGTAAAGTCAACTCTCTGTGTTTTTTGGACTAATTTGCAAGCATTTTCAACATTTTGGCTAGCTGCTAAATCTGGCTAGCATGATGTGCACCGAGTGTAATTATCAATGCAAATGTGGCAGGATGAGAGGTCCCATCCTAGCAGTGAGACTGGTTGGTGATGCCTGACTTGGCTTGTACCATCATTAGCCAACCAGTGTGAGGCGCTGCTCTATAAATAGGGGCAGCATCTACCTGGTCAATCTCTTGCTCTTGGGGTCCGCGGTCCTCCCACTTCCTGGTCACCTCGCTTCCGCCTCTGATCGCCTCACGTCTGCCTTCTCGCCACCGTCTGTGCTGGTATGTAGCAGTAGCTCCCTGTAGCTCGTGTTGCATGCTGATCATGCACGTTTTTCATATTCACGTGTTTAATTGTAGGCGTCCGGCTTTTGGGACACGGTCCCTTAATCGCCGCTAGTGGGGAAACACCCCCCCTCCGATCTGACGTGCAGAGGCTGTTTGCCACAGCATACTAGCTGTGAAACCCTTTGCTCTGCATGCGTGCGATCTACACCTGATTGGCACAGCTGGTGAGCCGTGACACTGAGGAAGAACTAGCTGCTGCTTTGCTACCGGGCGCTGTCTTGCCAGACTATCCTGCTTTGCCAGATGCTCCTGCTTTGCTCTGGCTGCTGTTTTGCTACAGACTACCCTGCTTTGCTCTGGCTGCTGTTTTGCTACAGACTACCCTGCTTTGCTCTGGCTGCTGTTTTGCTACAGACTACCCTGCTTTGCTCTGGCTGCTGTTTTGCTACAGACTACCCTGCTTTGCTCTGGCTGCTGTTTTGCTACAGACTACCCTGCTTTGCTCTGGCTGCTGTTTTGCTACAGACTACCCTGCTTTGCTCTGGCTGCTGTTTTGCTACAGACTACCCTGCTTTGTTACAGGCTCCTGCTCTATTAGCCTGCTCTGCTACTAGCCTGTTCTGCGACCTACTGGCCATCTACACATGTTTTGCTTGTTTGTTTGTTCACTGTTTACTGTGTTCACTGGAGTGCTCTGCTTCTGTGTTAATGAATTGGAATCCGCTGTGTGTTGAACTGGAGGTTGTTGCAGTAATTCACCTTGTTTAACCAGGGTCTGCCAGATCCTGATGTCCACCATGTGGCGCCACTGAACTGTACTTCATGGTGCTCTGAAGGTTTGGATCTGCATTGTTTCCCATTCCTCCGCTTGGGCTTCAGGGTGTAGCAAGCTGCTGGACGGCTATCCGTTAGCTCCCTGGTCTAGCAATGGAGAAATGAACTCGTTTCTGGTTATTTTGGGTTGTATTATTTTTCCTTGCTAATTTGTTTTTAATAATTAAATCTTGTTTCTCGAATTAATTTTTAAATTGTGGTTTGAGTTTGGTTCTGGTTTGTGTTTTTTTTTTTTTTTTAGTTTTGGTGTTAAATTATAATTCTTGTCATTTCGTTTCAGGTACTGGGAGCTCACAGTCCTGGCGTCGCTTTTCCTCTTGTGTGCTGTGCACCCCTGTTTTGCTTTAATCATGTGTTTTTAAATGTGATGTCCCAATTGATCAGGGTGTCTTCTGCCTTGGGATCCCTCCCCCCCACTGGTAAGCTCCAGACTTGTTTAGATTCATTCTTGTTCTCTTTTTAATCTGCTGGCCTGTTTACAATAAAATATTTTTGTCATGGAACCACGTCTCCTGCCAATTAGTAAATGAACCTGTGAGTGCGTTTTGGTCAGTACGTTAACTATTTCCTTGGGCGAAATTCCCAAGGTGGCGTTGTCCGGCTTTGGTCACTATTATATTTTAATAAGTGCACCCCCCACTCGTGTGTCGCCACACAAACTGGAAACTTCACTTAGCCTCCACTGGCCTACAGACTTTGCGCCAGTGTCTACAATAAATGCAATCGCTACTCACCAAATGACTGTGATTGAGATGGATGATAACCAAGGCTCTGGCCTCACGTGCAGATCAGGAGATTCTCCTTGCGTCCATAAGGCAAAGATACTGCATGATACTGTTTTATTTACAGTGAAGTACTGTATTTTAGCATTACAGCATAGTTCTGTTAAACAGTCATGGGGTGTAATTTAACAGATTCCTATTAGAATTAACAGCAAAGTACTGTATTTTTATAAACAGGGTGATACTGTTGAAATCTTGTAGTACACTGCAAGCAATTGCTGTAAATGTAAAAGTCCCACTGCTTTCATAAAATTCATCACTGGATTCAGGACGACCCCTGCTACTCGGCTGCGGTGGGCGGGAGGAGGCTCAGGCCCAAACAACACTGACTGCAGCTTTAATTTAATCCTAGGTTGATGTAATACTCTGAGAAATCAGTGGTATTTATTTCATGATTTTCATAGGAATAAGTTAAGAATAAAATGCCAGTTCATGGTTAAGCTAAAATTTACATAAATTAGTATTTGTTATGAAGAAGATATGAATGTATAAAATTTGTTTAAAATTAGTAACTTTCAAAAAAAACATCATTTCATGGGGTGTGAATGTCTTTCAAAAATGTTAAAGTAATTCTATTACGTTAGGTTACGTGCGTGAGTTCATGACCTTTAGTGTTTACACTTCCGGGAGAAACGAGCGCGAGGAAGGAGCATCGTGTGAATGGCGTAACGTTATCGGAGTTTGGAGACTGTGTGTTGTCGGAGAGGAGTTTTTATCGGTAACGGACTGTGAACTGTAATTGACCGACGTGATCGGAGTGCGTGAGTCGGATTCTCCGCCACCGATTGTGTTTTGAGCACCAGGCAAGTCCAGTTACAGAAGCTAGCGGGAGCTAGGCTAACGCTGTCCACGCTGAATGGAGACGCCGCTGCATGGACGGGACAGGAGCTTCGGATAGTCGCCTCGGGAGAGAGTCGTTAATGGAGGACGCGTCACTGCTGCCGAAGGAGTCGGAGGATGTGCCGCTGCTGCCGAATCACGGAGGTCTGTTGCTGCGGGCTGCTGCGAGCGGGACGGTTGCTGCCACAACGAGCGAGGGATTCATCGGCTGCGGTCCGGTATTGTTGACTTCACCGACACACGGGGGGATCTGGTAAAGGTTTCCATCATGAGCTCCAACTAAAGCGCGCCAACGAAAGTAAACATGAGTGCACTCGAAATAAAATTAGACAGTTGAAAAAAAGACAAACAATATACCCCGGGGTTCTTTTTATTTTCTATAGTCTTGTTTATTCAAGGTTTGAATGTGTTTTTCTGCAAGCTTTTAATACATTTTCTAAACTGAAATCTTGTGTTGGTTTCATTGAATTTGTGTGTTGTTACTGAAGCTTTTCAGCAGAGTTTAAAGGTCAAGTGTACTCCCCATAGCCTCCATTTGAATATTTAAGAGTGAGAATCATACATTGCCCTAGATTGATATTAATTATTCCAGATGGGACTTTTACCATACAAGATATTTGAAATGAGTTAAAGTGTTCCCTGTAAGCCTAAGGTGGGTTTTAATATTGGAGCCGGTGGTAAAAGGGTTACATTTAGAAATCTAAACCCCTGCTACCATGAGCACACATGGAAATAAAGACTCAACTGACCGCTCGGTCTACTTCAGCTAGCACACTGAACAATACTGTTGTTTACTTGCTAGCTGATAAGTGAGCAGCTGATGTTTGCAATAACATTGAAATAAACTAAAAATAGAGTCAATAACTCAAATCCTATCACCACCAAAGGAGCCACGTCTTTAACACTTCAATCTCAAAGCGACTCCTCAGGATTTCTTCTTCTCTCCATTGCATTTTGTAGGAGGCTCCTGCCGGTCCACACTGCCTTCCCCCTAACAGATTCAGCTACTGAGACTAAAGTTCGTTAGTGAGCTCAATGCATAAAAGTGACGTAATATTTGTTGAAAACTAAATAGGCGTGAAGCTGTAACCTCACATGAACACTTGAAGTCTAGATTTCAGCTGCATGTGAAGAAATCAGCATAAAATCCTTGTGTTGGTGTTTAAACCTGGACTACCAGAACCAGGCTAAGAGGTGTTTGTCTGTTAGCTGTGAAGCAAACTGAAACATGAAGGCTTTGAGGGTTTGTTCTCAACACAAAGAAAGATTCAATGCTCAAACTGCCAACTCTGTAAAAACAAAACATTTTTACAAATCTCAGTTTATTTCTTCATGAAGATCTTAATGAGGCAATCAGCACCAGAGCACTAAAGTTCAAATTAGTAACACCGCCACGAACGATGGATTTATTTGACCCAATGTAGTTTTCCTGATCAAATATAGTTTTCATCAAAATATATATTTTTTTATAATTATTTCCCAATATGCAACGTCACATAAATAAAAAATGGAGGACCCAATAAAATGACCTGACGTCAGTGTTCAAGGGTGAAGTCATTTTTGGAATGAAGAAGAGTTCATCCAGCTTTTTTTGCCTCGTGTCTCTGAACCAGCTCATTTGTTGTGTCCACGCCGTTCCGTGTTTAACATGTTTTATGTAACATGAATAACATATTAATATACAAATATATACATGACATAAATTATATATAGACACAGATAAACATCAATAACCAGTGAGAGAAGTCATGTGATTCTCCGACCTCTCTAAGCTGCATCGCAGTGCTGGAGGAGTGCTGACATCATCATTTATGGTTCCTTGCTGGATGAAGGCCTAAACTATGGAGTGAAATCTACTGCCTTGAACTCACTCTTCATTTCTGCTCAGGCTTTTCCTGCCAGCAAGGCAGTGGCAAGAAAAGCAGTCAGCTGATGTCCACAGCTCAACATGAGAAGGACACATTTCTTTTGAAGAAAAAACATTTCAAGGAGTTTTTCCTGCCAATACAGGACAACACCCACTCACAAACCAGTGCTGGACAAGTTCCTTCAAAGCTGTAATGCCTTATTTCTTACTTGTTACTGTCATTGTAAAATAATTGGTTCCATTACGATTGTGTCTGCCAGCGCTTGGTGACTGTACAGGAGGTCTGGGGACCGCAGGGCCACAACAAGCCCATTTCCTCAACTCTCCATTTAGTACAGAGGTCCCCAAGTATGGACCAGTGAGGATAAATGTGATAGTGGAGAAGTCCTTTTGTTCTTCAACTTGTCCAACTTGATGGTGAGTCTTCTTTTATCAAGAATTACTGAATGCTTGTGTTATTCATGGCATTGTTAACACTTTATAAACCCTTCATTCAGAGCTGTAAAGAACCTTTAACCTCATATCCCAGACATCAAAGTGGGCCACTAACCGGTGAGATGAAGCTATGCTATGCTGCTACATTCTGAAGAGGTAAAGTAGCAGGTTCTGAGAGTGATGGCTAACCTGGATGTGTTCATCTCCTACTTTAATATCAGCGTCCCAACTTGGAGCTCTGACCACCTCCAGCTTTTTGTTCCTGTTTCTGCTTCAGTCAACAGGGAACTCAAACCTGCAATAGAATCATCAACAACAATGGAATAGAAAACAGAGGAAGACAAAATATCATAAACTTACAAAGCTGAGAAATGTTCATGAAGAATAAATGCACACATTATGATTGAGGCCAGAAAGTAAAACTCCACACCAAATGTATTTTGACATGTAGGGATAATGAACTTGAATGTGTTGAAATAGCAGATGAATGAATCCACTATCACACAACAAGATGATGACCCACTATCACAAGATGGCGTCACAGATCCTGATGCTCTGAGCAGGAAATACCAAGCAAAACATGACTAAAAAGCTCCTGTTGTTCCCTCCATGAAAAACTGTGGCACTGATGAGAAGAAGGATCCCAGCGTCCTCTGAGGATCCATCGCCTCACCATTCGGTAGAAGGATGATAGGGTCGGCACCAGGAGAAACCCTTGTGTCTCTGATGCAGGGAAGATGGAGCACTGAAGAGGACACATTGTGGCGTCCTGAAGAGGACATTTGGTGGAGCCTGAGACAGCAAACATCATGCCGCCCTTCATCAGAAGAACCATAGCACTTCAGTCACGTGACTGAAGTCATCCAGTCATGTGACTGAAGTCATCCATTCATGTCAGTGATGTCACTTGGCAGGACTGTCATTGCCGTCACATTCTAGAAAAGAACCCAGACTCCACATGTGGCTCCCATGATAACTGATGGACCTCTGGTTGGAGGCTGGACGATGATGTTTGGACTTGAAGGAAAACTCCTTCTCCAAATTCCATTGTGTTCAAATTTAAAGTCCCACAATAAAAAGTAGCTGAATCTGACAGGTGAAGGTTTGGAACTACAAGATGGTTGATGTTTACTTGACTTGATGCCCTGACTGTCAGGGTGGATGACAGCTTCTTTCTGCTGCTGCATCTGAGTGGCTGATTGGAGGTTTTACCTCCCAAGGTTGTCTGGTTCCAGGGGAAATTTGAAAATTCCAGTCCCAACCTTGGCTGTTCTGAAACTCTTCTCCTGAATCACTCCTGAGCTGCAGAAAGAAAAAATACCAGTGCCCAACCAGATCAACTTCATGGCTGCTCACAGCCTCAGACACTTGATTTCCATCAATCTGGAGCCAAGAAGGCCCTCACCTGTGGTTCTCCTCCAGGAGGGTCCAGGTTCTGCCATTGTGGCTCCTTGTGCTACTGCCAGAGAGCCTCAGCTGCACACTGCAACATTTCAACAGGAGATTGACATTCCTTCAAATGTCCTGACATCTTATTCCAATGGTTCTGTTCCATATTTATATTTTAAAATCAATTACATGATGAAAGCTGCCACAGCTGGTTTAAGTGAGAGAACACGCTAGGCAAGGCAAGGCAATTTTATTTGTACAGCCCGTTTTCACAAACAGTTTGTCTCAAAGGGCTTCACATGGCATCATAACAACATCCTCTGCCCTTAGACCCTCACATCGACTGAGGAAAAACTCCATAGAAAACCCTTTTAACAGGGAAAAATCTGAGAAACCTCAGGGTGAGCAACAGAGGAGGGATCCCTCACCCAGGACGGACAGACGTGCAGTAGATGTTGCTACAGACAAGAAAACAGTTTACAATACAAAATGTGGGAAACACGGAAATGTTAATAACAGCTGAAGAAGGAAGCTTCTGGTAGGGGAGGCAGGGAGAGCAAGCCAGCTTGATGGGGGACTGGATGGCAGACTGGTTCATGGAAGGGGAGCGCAGGCCGGTGTAACAGTAGGGAATAGGGGGGGGGGGGGGGGGGCGATGCAATCGGCGGTTGGGGCTCTGGTGGATCTGTGGAAACACAGAGAGACTGCGAGACACCAAGGCCAAACTACAAAGTGCAACAAGTAGTGGTAGTGACAGTTCCAAAAATGTGCAGGGAGGAGAGGAGGAGAGAGGGG